>NC_064626.1:250816076-251129958 GCF_023864275.1 Schistocerca cancellata
CAGTTGGACAGTAAACCTCGTGGTGGAGACATCACCTGCAAAATAAAGTGTTCAGATCTGTTTTCCCGCAATTTCGCCTAACCATCTTGGATGACGTCATGCGCTGTGCACGTTAGTACAGGTAAGTGCAGTTAGCCCGCCAACATGGGTCGGCAAAGCGGTGTGGTGCTGGGTTGAGGATCGTGTTGGAGAATTTAAGTATTTGATTCTAAGTGCAGGTGGGTGTGGCATGGGTGGAAATTGATTCCAAGTCCTACGTTCAATGAAGGTGAATCACGTGACTAATGCAGCAGCCAATAGGAGTGCAGCATTCTAGGAGTGGGGGTGCTAGGTCATGAACGAACACCGCGCTGATGGTGGGAAAATATAGCACTTCTCATTTGATAATTGAATATTGAAACTGTAATTTGACTTATTGAACATTATTAAAATCGAAATGGAATTAAGTACTTAGATAACTGATAGGTCAGATGCGTGATGTGGGTGTTAGTTTAGTTAGCGTATTTACTGAAGACTATGTACGGCGCGTGTATGGAAGTAGCGGCCGAGGGTGTTTGACGTAAGCGGTCGTACGCCTGCAGGCCGGTGATGCGGCTTGAGAGAGTGTGGACGATCATGTGTCATCAACCGACGTCACGGTAGCGTCCTCTGGTGGCCACAATATGAACTAAGCCAGTTGGGCTCTGGAACTCGCGGTGAACACACTTTATACGGCCATCTAGAATACCGGTACTTGCGTCATCAACCGACGTCACAGTTGCGTCCTCTGGTGTCACAGATATTAACTAAGCCAGTTGGGTTCCGGAGCTCGTGATGGATACATCGGGTGCAGCCATCTTGAATGACGGTACTTGTCATCACCTGGCGTCAGTAGAGCACCCTCTGGTGGCACCAATAGGAACTAAGCCAGTTGGAGTCCAGACCCAGTGAACACATGTGCTTGAAATAGCTTAAATAATAAAGACAAGTCCTTTTTCCCCGCCATTTTCTTTGCTTAGTAGAGACAAGTGTGATGTGACGCATTATCATGTTGGAATTTGAACTTCGCGCCATTTTTCTGGGGAGGGTGTTGTGGCACTTTCCCGCCAAAATTCAAACTTCACGTCTTGATTGACGTCATCGCCGCCATCTTGGATAACGGTACTTTGTCCTGAAACGCAGGTTGACCCAATACTAATGTGGTCCCCTCATTGCACTGAGAAAACTCAAAATATGGAAGTATACAAATGTGTACTGTGTACAAATGGTTCAAATGGCTCTGAGCACTATGCGACTTAACTTCTGAGGTCATCAGTCGCCTAGAACTTAGAACTTATTAAACTTAACTAACACAGGGACATCACACACATCCATGCCCGAGGCAGGATTCGAACCTGCTACCGTAGCGGTCGCTCGGCTCCAGACTGTAGCGCCTAGAACCGCACGGCCACTCCAGCCGGCTGTACTGTGTACAGTAGAGGAAAATTACCAGGAGATTGTTTTTATTATGACCATGGCAACGCATCATATCATAAAGTAGCATTCGCCAGGCAATGGCTTGTGAACAATAACGTTCCTGTAATGGACAGGCTTCCCCAGATTTCCGAACTTAACCCCCCCCGGACCACCGCTGGGGTGAACTGGAAGGTTGACTTCGTTCCAGATCCCAGTATGCAGTATCAGTACCTTCCCTGGCTTACATTCTTGGGGAAGAAATGTGTACCATTCCTCCACAGGCATCCAGACACCTTATTGAATGTGTCCCTAGCAAAGTTCAAGCAGTCACAAAATCAAAGGATGAAAATATACCACATTAATAGGTGTCCTGATACTTTTGATCAAATTGTGTACATTCAAGACCATCGTGCAATAAGAAGCATGCAGCATTCATATTCGGAGAAAACTTTGCACCAAGTTTTCTCAGTCCACACTTGGTGATTTTGTGGCCCTTTGCACCGTCCAGCTCTGCGTCTGGGTTGAAGGCCTGGATCTCTCCTTTCTCTTGTAGGCCTATTTCGTCGAGTGTAGGCCTATTTCGTCGAGTATGTGAAGTCCTGATTGCTGTCCCTGTTTTGTCAACAAATTATCCTAAATTATATTCCCCAAGTACCTACAGCATTGTAAAAAGAAACAAATACTTCATTAATTTCCGTACGAATCCAGGATTATATGGTATTACACTCATTTTCGTTATTTTTTTGTATATTGTATACAGTAAATGAGGTATCAAATACACCACTGGAAAAGTGCTCTTAGCAGAGCACAAAAAAGCGTATATGCTCCTCTTCATTAAAAGACTCTGCAAAGTGGGGTATCAGCTGCTTCATCTTCCTCGGCACTGTTAAAATTTCTCGAAAAAGTATTGGTATGCAAACATATTCGCGCTTTTTTATGCTCAGGGAGACAGAGAGAGTGGCAGCAGGAAAGAGACGGAGAAATAATAGGTAGCTTTCCGGGATGTAATCTTTACTGACTGCCATCAGCTGGATATGGCACACCTCGAGAAACTTGGGGACTCTCTTCCTCGCCGAAATGATTCCGTCATCAAGGATAGGAGGGGGGGGGGGGTGGTACACAGTATTTGCAGGATGTATACTAGGTTTGTACAATTATAATTATTACACTCTAAGACAAAAAAACGACGCACCATGAAAAAATTATATGAATGGGACAAAAACTGGAAGGTGAGATGATTACCATTTCAGAAAAATGGGATTTTCCTTTCTTTTGAATGAGCTCCACAAATTCACCAAGTTAATAACGCGTTGGCCCATCTCAAGTCCTTATACGAACAGTTATTCGACTTGACGTTCCTTGACAGAGTTGTTGGATGTTCTCCTGGGGGATATCGTGCCAAATTCTGTCCAATTGGCGCGTTAGATCCTCAACTCCTCAAGATGGCTAGAGGATCCTGCCCATAATGCTCCAAACATTGTCAATTTTGGAGACATCTGGCCAGCTTGCTGCCCAAAGTAGCGTTTGACAAGCACGAAGACAAGCGGTAGACACTCTCGTTGTGCGAGGGCGGGCGTTATCTTTCTGAAATGTAAGCCCACGTTGGCTTACCATTAAGAGCAACAAAACGCGTCGTAGAATATCGACGTATCGCTGTACTGTAAGCGTGCCGCAGATGACAATCAAAGGAGTCTTGGTTCAATGGCTCTGAGCACTATGCGACTTAACTTCTGAGGTCATCAGTCGCCTAGAACTTAGAACTAATTAAACCTAACTAACCTAAGGACATCACACACATCTATGCCCGAGGCAGGATTCGAACCTGCGATCGTAGCGGTCGCTCGGTTCCAGACTGTAGCGCCTGAACCACACGCCCTCTCCGGCCGGCAAAAGAGTCTTGTTATGAAAAGAAAAAACAGCCCGGCCATCAATCCTGGTCGCCGGGCGACAGTCAGATCGGTATATGGAGCGTCTCCAGACAGGTCTTCCCTGGTCATCGCAGCTCATTTCGAAGCGGGGCTCATCATTGAGGACAATTCTGCTACATTCAATGATATTCCAGGCCGAAGACCTGTCTGAAGACACCGCAGACAACAGTGAGGTACAACCTGAATGACGCCATCCATACGGCCCCACAACCATGTCTTGGGTGCGATTTCTTTTCACAGGAGAACCCCTTTGGTTGTCATCGCGGCATCCTTACAGCACTGAGGTACGCCGACGATATTCTACGTCTCGTTTTGTTGCCCTGAAGGCAAGCTATCCTGGGGTTACATTTCAGCAAGATGATACCCGTCCGCACAGGATGAGAATTTATGTTGCTTGTCTACGTGCTTGCTAAGCCCTATCTTGGTCAGCAAGGTCGTGGGACCTCTGCCCAATTGCGGACGTTCGGAGGATTGTGGGCAGGGCCCTTCAGCCATCTCGGGTATTTGACGATGTAACGCACCAGTTAGACAGAATTTGGCACGGTATCCCTCAGGAGAATATGCAACAACTGCCAATCAATTCAAAGTCGAATAACTGGTTGCATAAGGGCCAGAGGCTGACCATCATTTTATTGACTTCCTCAATTTGTGAAGCTCTATCTCTTGAATAAATCATCCAAATTTTCTGATATTGTTGTGATTTTTTTGGCTGTACATATAAATTGCATCTACTGATAGCCGTCCCATTCGGATAATTCCTTCATGGTACCTCTTTATTTTCTCTTACAGTGTATTTGTAGTTATATCTGTCTGACAATGTAAGATATTTTGTCTTCCTCACTTGCTGCACTCAGGTCGGTTTACCGATTGCAAGAAATACAGTGGCACCTTCATTGTGGCGGCGGGGGGTGGGGGGTGTATGTGTGTGGACGTAGCATTTTGGACATTTTTGCCACAGAATGGGTTTCTGAGCGCCAGTTTCTCATGAATGATATGTATGAGCTCCCAGCAAGTGTTCCCCTTGTTTTTGGAAGGATACTAGAATGCTGCAGTTTTCACAAAAGTAGCTGTAGCCACACGAGGCTGTTTGCAGTGTATTTTATTGTATATTGGGATGTGGTACCATTATAAACTTATTACTATATTCGGGAAAACTTGCAGACGATTACCGCCTGGTACAAAGATTGAAAAGTGACTAATTACTGCAAGAAGGATGTTGTCATACCTTCCTACAAAAATTTTTATTTTTGGTTTGCATAATATTGTGACTTTAACTATATTTTCTACACTGTGAGAGCTCTTTTAATCTCTGCTCACACTAGGAAAGATTTTTGGTTAGTTCTTTATTTTGTTGGTCTCATGTACATACACTGGAGCTGCATCATGTGTGCCTTTTCTCAGCCTTTGTCTCTGCAGTGGTAACGGGAGCCTAGTTTCTTACCTGAGCCTGAGAGGATCTTTTTCCTGATCTTCTATGTAGCTTTGGCAACCTGGTTTTCTTTTCTTTTGTTGACTCTTTACCGACGTTAGATTGCTTGCTCAAACAGAACTAGCAAATCAAATGCCTGTTAGGCTAGCAGTCCTTCAGTTTCTGCCCCCCCTAGTCTCGTGCGCTATCATTTATTGGTTCTCAGCGGCCTCTCCACGCCGCGTGGGATGGAAGAACGGCCTCACGCTTTAGGGAGACAGAGAGGTAACATTATAAGACACCATTGTTCCAGTCGTCGTTGGATGAGTGTCATGTGCTGAGGGCACCACTAATTTAGGCCGTTCCCAATGCCGTTTGAGGTAGTAATCAGTCTATGTTGAGGGTATCAGCACCAAGCGAAGTGGCACAGTGGTTAGCACACTGGACTCGCATTCGGGAGAACGACGGTTCAAACCCGCATCCGGCCCTTCTGATTTAGGTTTACCGTGATTTCCCTAAATCACTTCAGGCAAAAGCCGAGTTGTTTCGTTTACAAGGGCAAGGCCGATTTCTTTCCCCAACCTTCCCCAACCCGAAGGGACCGATGATCTTACCATTTGGTCCCCTCCCCCAGATCAACCAACCAACCAACCTGTGAACTCCTAGCCGGAACAAACGTAGACGCCTTTCCTTTGCGCAAGTTTTGTGAATGAAAATTTGGTCTCGATTAGGGGCTGATTCTCCGTTGTCTATTGTACGTGCGACAGTGTGAATGAAATTTACCTTTTCTCCCCCATATATGGAGTGCGGACGTTTCTGTTACACGTTCTGCTCACCTACCTGTGTTCAATACGGTGTATGCTAGGCGCACTCTTACATGATTCTATTGTAACTCCGTCCCCGATCAGTCGGATGGAGGACAGTGACCATGACAGTCATGTACACTCAAAATATTTTCAGAGACAGATGCACCCCTCTAATATGTTGTTGTTGTGGTCTTCAGTCCAGAGAATGGTTTGATGCAGCTCTCCATGCTACACTATCCTGTGCAAGCCTCTTCATCTCCCAATACCTCCAATACCTACTGCACCTACATCCTTCTGAATCTGTGTAGTGTATTCATCTCTTGGTCTCCTCCTACGATTTCCCTCCACGCTGCCCTCCAATACTAAACTTGTGATTCCTTGATGCCTCAGAATATGCGCTTCCAACCGATCCCTTCTTCTATTCAAGTTGTGCCACAAATTTCTCTTCTCTCCAATTTTATTTAATACCTCCTCATTAGTTATGTCATCTACCCATCTAATCTTCAGCATTCTTCTGTAGCCTCACATTTCGAAAGTTGCATCCCCTTGGGAAAAATTACGGCTGTAGTTTCCCCTTGCTTTCAGCCGTTTCCAGTACCAGCACAGCAAGGCCGTTTTAGTTCTGTTACAAGGCCAGTCAATCATCCACACTGTTGCCCCTGCAACTACTGAAAATGCTGCTGCCCCTCTTCAGGAACCACACGTTTATCTAGCCTCTCAACAGATACCCCTCCGTTGTGGTTGCACCTACGGTACGGCTATCTGTGTCGCTGAGGCACGCAAGCATCCCACCAACGGCAAGGTCCATAGTTCATGGGTTGGGGGGGGGGGGGGGATTAATGTAAATAAATAATAATGTGACACACGGGACTAGACCAAAAGACGTGATGCTATTTGACTAATGAATCGGCAGTTATTCAATGGTATCACTCGCAACCTTCGCGTATCTGAGAGTTTTGTGTGAAGAGATCTGAGTGACCGATCACAAGAATATAACAATAGGAAAGGCAGATGCTTGGCAGTTCTGGAAGAATCCTAAGGTAACTGCCATCCGAAAACGTTCCTTACAAAAGCCTCAATTTTTAGTAATATTCATCAGTCTGTAGCTATTATCGATGTTCAAAGAAAAGCTGAAAGAATCATGAAATGTTGCTCAACGCTCTAAGTAATGACTGATAAATATATGACACACACACACACACACACACACACACACACACACACACACACACACACACAGATATATATATACTGGTAAATATCGTACTTACCACGGGACTTACCATGTATTAATTTTTCGCTCCTCAATAATTGGTACGAATGCTTACCAACCATGTTATCATGTGGTAGATTTAGAAACACACAATGCATTACTACTCCTAAACAAAGAAAATACTGACATGACAGAGGAGGAGGAGAAGGAGGAGGAGGAGGTGGTGGTGGTGGTGGTGGTGGTGGTGGTGGTGGTGGTGGTGGTGATCAATGTCTAATGTCGCCTCGACGACTAGGTCATTAGAGACGGAGCACAAGATCTGATTAGGGGAGGATGGAGAAGGAAATCGGACGTGCCCTTTCAAAGCAACTGCCCTGGCCTTTGCTCGAAACGATTTAGGGAAATCGCGGAAAACCTAACCAGGGTGGCCGGACGCGGGTTTGAGCCGTCGTCCTTCTGAATGAGAGTCCAGTGTGCTAACCACTGCAACGGCTTAAAATCTTAGTCTCTCCTTAACACAGTACTGAAGAACAGAAACACCATTCGATACACTACAACATCTAATTAACACAGTTCACAGCTTTTATCACCAGTTCTCACTTATTAAACTTCCAGTTCCTGAACAGATCAAATCTATGAATGTGAATGTGATCTTTATCTTCAGTTTTAACGCAGTAGTATCTTCCATTTTCGCAATAATACGACATACAAAATTACTATTACGCACCCTGCAGTTCGCCATCAGTTAGCCAAGTACAACCAAAAGATGTCTGTGGGACCACTTCTGAAACTACTCACAGTTCAAATTCAGATCCATTGTAAAAATGTCTGACAGTCAAATCAGAGTTTCCATAAAGCGTGCCTGAGGCCACTGGTGCAACCTCCTCATGAAATGACAACGCACAGTAGAGATCAGGAATGGAGCGAGTATGACTCATTGTGGGTTGCATACTTCACAAATCAAGGCGCCACTGTTACATCAGTGCTAACATGCTTCCTTTGTTTGCGCTGTAGTTCCGCGAGTATGACAAATCTGAGAACTATGGCGCTGTGATCGTTTCTTACCTAAAACTAATGAAAGTATGGCCATCCTTTTCCTCTGCGTTTGCGCCGTTCACAGACTTTAGCGGCCATTGTGGGCCCAAGTGTTATGTGTGAAGCATAGAAAGTGTTGTTTATCTTCGAAGTTTTAAGTAGAATAATGCCTTATTGCTGTGCTTTCGGCTGTTAGTTTCGAGGCAAAAAGAGAGGAAAACTGTACAGAATTCCTTCAGAAGGGAGAGATGCGACAAGAAGGAAAATATTGCTAGCAATGGAAAAGGTTGCAGGTACTCGACTTCATCATTCAGTTAATTTTATTCATTTCTGGCCTTTTGTCTTTGTCTCCTTTTTACATTTCTGTTACTCAGTTTCCAATCCATTCGAACATAAAAAAATGTCAGAAGAGCTAATAGGATAGTTTAATGGTAATTTAATTACAAAATAGAAATCGTAGAGATAAAACTGCTGCTGTTAGCACATAAAATGAACAATAGTGAATGGTACCGTACAAAGTTTTCATGACTGCTAAAAAATTTGACCTGATTGTACAATGTGATTTTAACTTATATTTACGATGCTCAGAATAATAAGTTGTACTTTTTTCCACACAATGTAATGTACAAAAAAGAAAAAATATTTTTGTACTAGGCACATATCGAATCTACGACCTGCCTTTCAGTAACCATTAACGTTACCAAGAGCTTGTCATTACTGTTGCAACTCATTCAGTTATATACAGCATAAAAATACAAATACAGTTGTTACTGTTTCCTACAGCCTATTTTTGATAGTAGGCCTAGTTTTATTCGAACACATTTTAAAAATATTATATTCTCTTGTTCTTTCGCAATTATTCTCCTTATGTCATAAAACAGTTTGCAGACAAAATTTTATGGGATAGATCTGACAAAAATATAAGGCATGCGTAATCATATAGGAACGTGTATGAATTCTATTTACTAAGGTACTGCACTTATATATTTGAATCCAATGCTTTATTTCATATAACAAAAGAGGCATTGGGCGAATTTTCGTAGTACCGAGTAGCAGGAACAAGAAGCAAGACGATACAGGGCTTTAAATTAGCGATGGCTTTTTCCTTGTACTAATATTGGTTTCCTTTTGTCCTGCTGACTATTGGATAGGACCAATTTAACGCGAATTACGAAAACAGGTGTTCAATCACGATACTGCAACAAGAACTGCGAAATTTGCTTTCGCTATTAATAAAGCATAGCAAGGGAGAGCTGTGTTTCATGCTCGCCACAACAAATGCTTTTCGACTCATTTAGCTTAAATTTGTGAGATTTTTTGTTGCTAAATATCTGACATGTTCCATTTGAAGCCACTGATCAATTTTAGCAGTGCAATGCACTTCTGTAATGTACATGACTAAATATGCTGCAGTAGTCAATGTATCACCAGTGGCGCAGTCTACACAAAATGGCGGCCACTGGCAAGCTGGTCGTACTTTCCCTATACAGAGCTTTATTTCTTACCTGCCGGCTCGTCCTCTCTCACGCAAGAGTGAAGGAGTGTAAGCCTAGTCCTGACTCATTGCTAATATGGAAGATGAGCGCATGATCTTGCTGCTGTCAAGTATCACTTACAAAGCGAAACGACCAATTGTCAGGGCCAAATGACTTTTAACGAAGTGTGTCCTATGAAACTGTCTAGGATGTCGGATGAAAATTAATTGATGCGAAGTACACAACTGGAAATATGTTCCATTAGAGGAAGAGTAGTTCGCAGCTCGTGGTCTTGCGGTAGCGTTCTCGCTTCCCGCGCACGGTGTTCTGGGTTCGATGCCCGGTGGGGTCAGGGATTTTCCCTGCTTCGAGATGACTGGCTGTTGTCATCATCATCATCATTCATCCTCATTACGGTCGGAGGAAGGCAATGTCAAATCACCTCCGCTAGAACCTTTCCTAGTCGGCGGTGCGGGTCTCCCGCATCGTCCCCTACGCTCCTCGGAGTATGGGACCTCGTCATCATCATCAGAGGAGGAGTGCTATCTGGAATACTCATAAGTTTCATGCTATAGTTCATGCTTCAATTGAAAAAGGATACTATTTCGTCTAATGCAAACAAAATTGTTGTATTCTTGTTTGCACCACCTCCACCATGGGAAAACATATGTGCTGCTGCAGCTGCTGCTGCTGCTGCTGCTGTTGCATCAAACGAATACTGACCACAGTATTATATCCCTATGGCAAAAAAGCGCGCTTTTTCTGTATTCATCTTTTCACGACATTTATCTACATGGGCTAACAGTGAGTTATGTAGCTTATCAAACATTTTTATAATTTAATTTAATAATTAATCACCATTTAGCGACTGCACTTCATTTTCGTGCCATGTTTTCTGGTACCGTGGTGACAGGCTCGGTAACGCGTCGAAAGTGTGTATAAGTCAACGTCATTGTTGGACGTTTTCTGAATACACGTTAAACATTAAAATAAAAGTTATAACTACACTTCTGGCCATTAAAATTACTACACCAAGAAGAAATGCAGATGATAAACGGGCATTCACTGGACAAATATATTACACTAGAACTGACATGTGATTACATTTTCACGCAGTCTGGGTGCATAGGCCCTGAGAACAACCACCTCTGACCGTAATAACGGCCTTGATACGCCTGGGCAGTGAGTCACCGCTACCTGCTCTCCGGTGACCCAGCCCCGCAGTGCCCTTGTGGTCAGGCATTAACAGTGCGCCATGTTTTATTGTCGTGTCCCCGTTTTAGTCAATTTCGTGTTGTCCTGTCCCTGCCATCTACTTTACCGGATATTTTAGCTGATGACGCTCGAGCAGCTGCTCGTATTCTGCGTTTTATAACTTTAACTGGCTTGTCCAAAGACATTTAATCTTTTTACTTATTTTATCTGCATCTTTGTCAGGTCCTTCTGGTGTCCCCTCCACCCCCTTGAGTTTTACCAGATTCCATGTGCTCTAACAACAGTGACTGGGCGCTAATGACCTCAGCAGTTGAGCGCCCTTAAACCCAACCAAAAAAAAAAAAATGGGCATTGAGTCAAACAGAGCTTGGATGGCGTGTACAGGTACAGCTAAAAGCTACCCCTGCAGCTTCAACACGATACCACTGTTCATCAAGAGTAGTGACTGGCGTATTGTGACGAGCTAGTTGCTTGGCCACCATTGACCATGTGGTGTCACCGCCAGACACCACACTTGCTAGGTGGTAGCCTTTAAATCGGCCGCGGTCCGTTAGTATACGTCGGACCCGCGTGTCGCCACTATCAGTGATTGCAGACCGAGCGCCGCCACACGGCAGGTCTAGGGAGACTTCCTAGCACTCGCCCCAGTTGTACAACCGACTTTCCTAGCGATGGTTCACTGACAAAATACGCTCTCAGTTGCCGAGACGATACTTAGCATAGCCTTCAGCTACGTCATTTGCTACGACCTAGCAAGGCGCCATTACAGTTACTATTGAAATTATGAATAATACCTCACGCCAGCCTGCGTGAGCTAAAACGCGTGCCTTTCGACTTCCTCTGGTACCGGTGTTGGCTCTCCTGCCAACCCACAACATTAGTTACGAACGCGATCCCATCCTCGTCGCCAATGTTGTGGGTTGGCAGGAGAGCCAACATCGGGTACTAGAGGAAGCCGAAAGGCACGCGTTTTAGCTCACGCAGGCTGGCGTGAGGTACTATTCATAATTTTAATAGTAACTGTAATGGCGCCTTGCTAGGTCGTAGCAAATGACGAAGCTGAAGGCTATGCTAACTATTGTCTCGGTAACTGAGAGCGTATTTTGTCAGTATACCATCGCTAGGAAAGTCGGTTGTACAACTGGGGCGAGTGCTAGGAAGTCTCTCTAGACCTGCCGTGTGGCGGCGCTCGGTCTGAAATCACTGATAGTGGCGACACGCGGGTCCGACGTATACTAACGGACCGCGGCCGATTTAAAGGCTACCACCTAGCAAGTGTGGTGTCTGGCGGTGACACCACAGACCAGACGTTTTCAATTGGTGAGAGATCTCGAGAATGTGCTGGCCAGGGCAGCAGTCGAACATTTTCTGTATCCATAAAGGCCCGTACAGGACCTGCAACATGCGGTCGTGCATTATCCTGCTGAAATGTAGGGTTTCGCAGGGATCCAATGAAGGGTGGAGCCACGTTACATCTGAAATGTAACGTCCACTGTTCAAAGTGCCGTCAATGCGAACAAGAGGTGACCGAGACGTGTAACCAATGGCACCCCATACCATCACGCCGGATGATATGCCAGTATGGCGATGACGAATACACGCTTCCAATGTGTGTTCACCGCGATGTCGCCAAACACGGATGCGACCATCATGATGCTGTAAACAAAACCTGGATTCATCCGAGAAAATGACGTTTAACCATTCGTGCACCCAGGTTTGTCGTTGAGTACACCATCGCAGGCGCTCCTGTCTGAGATGCAGCGTCAAGGGTAACCGCAGCCATGGTCTCCGAGCTGATAGTCCATGCTGCTGCAAACGTCGTCGAACTGTTCGTGCAGATGGTTGTTGTCTTGCAAACGTCCTCATCTGTTGACTCAGGGATCGAGACGTGGCTGCACGAATCGTTACAGCCAGGTGGGGATCCAGCACGGCGTTACGTGTTACCCTCTGAACCCACCGATTCCATATTCTGCTAACAGTCATTGGATCTCGACCAACGCGAGCAGCAATGTCGCGATAGGCTACAATCCGACCTTTATCAAAGTCGGAAACGTGATGGTACGCATTTCTCCTCCTTACACGAGGCATCACAACAACGTTTCCCCAGACATCGCCGGTCAAGTGCTGTTTGTATATGAGAAATCGGTTGGAAACTTTTCTCATGTCAGCACGTTGTAAGTGTCGCCACCGGCGCCAACCTTGTGTGAATGCTCTGAAAAGCTAATCATTCGCATATCACAGCATCTTCTTCCTGTCGGTTAAATTTCGCGTCTGTAGCACGTCATCTTCGTGGTGTGGCAATTTTCATGGCCATGAGTGTATGTAAGTGTGAGTATGAACAGAACAATATTGACTGTTAACCAATTGCTCGTTATATTGTTATGTAATAACCACCATGCCCAATGGGTGCTTCTGTCGTTTAGGAAGGTCAGGTTTCATTTTGCACGTGAGAACAGTTATAAAGCCGAAATCATGATTGCCTAAATAAATGAATAGTAATTGACAGTTTAATGGCGGAAATATCTTTCAAATCGGCTGCCTAGGTAGCACGAATGTCGCGAGTCCGTTGTTACACTTGAAAAATCGTGTGCTCGCTCTCCTTTCTAAGCGAGCAGAGTCCATTTGTATCCGACAACAGACTCAGGTGGCGAGTGGGCAGTCGAGTCTACTGGAATACTGAGACGGTGAGTTCGGAGATGACGTCGCAGGACTCGCTGCTGTGTTTAAAGCTGTTATGTGGAGCTCATTTCTGTTCTCTCACACACATTATCTTGTTCCAACAATAAAATTTCCTCAGTCTTGACAACATTCTGCACACCTAAAATAGTTAGGCTGTCACATAACCTTTTATACAGAAAATATCTTCAGACCATATTATAATTACAACCTACACAATATTTACACATGTGAAAAACGGAATACAAATCTCTACTTTGTCACAATACAATATCAGCAGAAGAGATATGTCGTCAGTCTTCTGACTGGTTTGATGCGGCCCGCCTCGAAATCCGCTTCATCTAAGAGTACATTTTCAGGTATCTGCTGCATGTATTCCAATTTCCGTCCACCTCCGCAGCGTTTACCCTCTACAGCTCCCTCTAGTATCGTGGAAGTTACTCCGTGACGCCCTAGCAGAAGTTCTATCATCCTGTCAGTGTTTCCCAAGTATTCCTTTCCTCGCAGATTCTGCGGACAACCTCATTTCTTACATTATCAGTCCACCTAATTTTCAACTTTCTTCTGCATCATCATATCTCAAATGCTTCGAGTCACTTTTTTCCGGTTTTCCCACAGTCCATATTTCACTAACATGCAACACTGTGGTCCAAACCTACATTCCCAAAAATTTCATTCTGAAATTAAGATCTACGTTTAATTATAGTTGACGTCTCTTGGGCAGGAATGCTACTTTTACCAGTGCTAGCCTACTTTTTGTCTTCCTTGCTCCGTTCGTCATAGGTTATTTTGCTGCCTAGGTAGCAAAATTCCTTAACTTCATCTACTTCGCGATGATCAATCCTGGTATTAAGTTTCTCGTTATTGTCATTTCTGTTGTGAGTGAAATCTTATGGGACTCAACTGCTAAGGTCATCAGTCCCTAATCTTACACACTACTTAACCTAAATTACCCTAAGGAGACACACACACACACACACACACACACACACACACACACACACACACACACACACACACGCCCGAGGGTACCAGCCGCACAGTCCATAACTGCAGCGCCTTAGACCGCTCGGCTAATCCTGCGCGGCTCATTTCTGTTACTTCTCATTACTTTCATCTTTCTTCGGTTTCTGTACACATTAGGCTGTTCATTCCATTCAGCAGATCTTGTAATTCTTCTTCACTTTCATTAGGATACCAATAATGTCTTCAGCGAATCTTATCATTGATATCCTTTCACCTTGAATTTTAATTCCAGTCCTGCATTTTTCTTTTACCTCCATCGTGCTTCTTCGAGGTATAGACTGAACATTAGAAGCAGAAAACTACATCCTTGTCTTACATTCTTTTTAATCCGAGCTCTTCGTTCTTGGTCTTCCGCTATTACTATTCCCTCTTGTCTTTCGTACATATTGCGTATTATCCGTCTTTCCCTACAGCTTACCCCTATTTTTCTCAGAATTTCGAACATCTTGCTTTATTTTACATTTTCTAACGGTTTTTTCTATGTCGACAAATCCTACCACCGTGTCTTGATTTTTTTAAATCTTGCTTCCATTATCATCCACAATGTCAGAATTGCCTCTTTGGTGTCTTTACCTTTCCTGAAGCCCAACTGGTAGTCATCTAATAAATCCGCAGTTTTCTGTTCCATTCTTCCTGTCAGCAGCTTGTATGCATGAGCTGTTAAGCTGATTGTGCGATAATCCTCGATTTCTTCAGATTTTTCATGTAACCATTTCGCCTTAGCTTCCATGCACTTCCTATTTATTTCAAATGGCTCTGAGCACTATGTCACTTAACATCTGAGGTCATCAGTCCCCTGGAAATTACAACTACTTAAACCTAATTAACCTAAAGACATCACACACATCCATGCCCGAGGCAGGATTCGAACCTGCGACCGTAGCGGTCGCGCGATTCCAGACTGTAGCGCCAAGAACCGTTCGGCCACTCCGGCCGGCTATTTTTTTCATTCCTAAGTAACTTGTATTTCTGTATTCCTGAACTACTTCCTTTTTTCATCGATGAACTGAAGTATTTCTTCCTTCACCCTTGGCTTCCTAGCAGGTACCCTCATTGTACCTATGTTTTTCTTTTCAATTTCAGTAATTGCCCTTTTTAGAGATGTCCACTCCTCTTCAACTGAACTACCTACTGAGCTATTCCTTATCGCTGTATCTATTGCCTCAAATAACTTCAAGCGTATCTCTTTATTCTTTAATTTCCGTAGCCCACTTCTTTATGGACTGATTCTTCCTGACTTGTCTCTTAAACTTCAGCCTGCTCTTCATTACTACTAACTTGTGATATGAGCCTATACTTGCTCCTGAATACCCTTTACGATCCAATATCTGATTTCGGGATATCTGCCTGACCATGATATAATCTAACTCAAATCTTCTCATATCTCCGCGCCTTTCCTAAGAATACCTCCTTCTCTTGTGGTACTTGAACAGAATATTCGCTATTACTAGCTGAAATTTATTGCAAAATTCAATTAGTCTTTCTCCTCTCTCATTCCGAGTACTAAGTCCATATTTTCCCGTAACCCTTTCTTCACTTGCTTCCCCGTGACTAATACACAATCAAATTGGAAAACGGACGACTAATTTGATACACACTGAGGTGACACTATTATGGAGCCACTCTTAGCTTCAGAGCGCCTTGTTGACAAATTGGGTGCGTGGCTTCGTGGGGTCTGCCCCACACTCGGAATCTACCACGAGGTCTTACCAACTGTCTAGTGTCCAATCGGTATGGTCAAGAGCCCAGGAGAGGCGCTGCAGGGGATGTCGTGCTGTTAGCAAAGGCACAGGTCGTCTGCTGCTATAGCCCTTAACGCCAAATTTCGGCGAACTGTCCTAACGGATGCGTTCGTCGTATGTCCCACATAGATTTCTGCGATTAGTTCAAGCAGTGTTGCTTGTCAGTTAGCACTGGCATATCTACGCAAAAGCCACAGCTCTCGATCATTAAGTGAAGGCCAATGGTCACTGAATTATCCTTGGTGAAAGATAATGGCTGAAATTTTACATTCTCGACACGCTCTTCATACTAATATTGAATTCACTAACGATTTCCGAAATGGAATGTCCCATGCGTCTAGCTTCAGCTACCATCCTGCTTTCAAAGTCTGTTAATACTAGTCGTGCGACCATGATCAAGGCCGGAAATCTTTTCACATGAATCATTGGAGTACAAATGACGACTCTGCCAATGCACTGCCCTTTTATACCTTGCGTACGCGATACTACCGCCATTTGCTCAAAAACATCGTTTGCTGTTGGGAGTGCCTATATTGTTGGCGACACCCCAAATCAATTTCGGCTTCCCGACCAGTGTTCGGTTTATACTGCGGAGCTTTACGCTGTTCTCCAGGCTGTCCAATACATCCGTCGCCATCAGCGGATACAGTATGTTACCTGCTCAGATTCGCTCAGTTCTCTCCTCAGTCTCCAAGCTCTCTACCCTGTCCACCCTCTGGTTCACCGGATTCAGGACTGCTTCCAGTTTTTCGACTTGGGGGCGTCTCTGTGGCATTCCTCTGGATCCCAGGACATGTTGGTATCTGTGGAAATGACGTGGCCGATATAGCGGCCAAGGCTGCAGTCTCTCTTCTTCAGCCTGCTATTCGCATGATTCCCTTCGCCGATCTACGGAGTGTTTTCTGTCGTCGTGTTGCTCTTTTATGGCACGCACATTGGTCGACACTTCCCAATAATAAATTGCGGGACGTGAAAGCTCTTCCCTGTGCTTGGACCTCTTCCTCCCGAACTCGTCGTCGGGAGAAGGTAATTTTAACTCGACTCCGGATAGGGCACTGTCTTTTTAGCCATCGACATCTTTTGAGTGGCGATCCTGCCCCACTCTGTCCCCACTGCTCTCAGTTGTGGTTGGTGAGACACATTTTACTTGAGTGCCCTATTTTACTCCGTTACGCGCCCGTCTACAGCTGTCGCCTGATATATCTTCCATTTTAGCAGATGACACGCGCTCACTCGATCGCGTCCTGGAGTTTATTAGTGCCAGTGAGATGACGTCAATCATTTGAAGCTCTTTTTGGGGACACACAACCCCCCTTCTATAGTGGTTTTTTAAGCTTTCCTTCTGTTTTTAGTTTACCCACTTTTTTGAGTTTCGCTCCCACTGCTGCTGGTTTCCAGTTTCGTTTTTTTACCTTTTCCTTAGTCACAGACCGAGCGCTAATGACCGTAGAAGTTTTGCGCCCTAAAACGATAACAAAAAAAAACTACCGCCATCTGTGTAGGTGCATATCGCTATCCCAGGACTTTTGTCGCTTCCGTGTATTATGACTGCGGTAGTTACAAGCACCGGGCAGTTACAATCGAACTTTCTATATTTAACACCTTATAACACGGAAACTAATTACAGTATGAGGACCAAACTTGGTAGCATTAATGTCAAGGAGATGGCGAAGAGCAGAAGCAGTTTAACTGAAATACTTTTAATCTGCTGCTAAGGTACATCATATCATTACATACCGCTACCACAACTGCTACAGAAGGAGCTCAGTACGGCGCCCATCAGAGTCCTGAAATAGCTAACTAGCGACTGACTCCAGCCGTTGCTTCCAGGGCCTAACTACTTGCAATGTGCGGGAAATGCTTAACGCTGACTCGCTGTTCAAAATGACCAGAGTTGTTTATCGTGCTAAAACTGTCTTACGCCAATCAACATTCACAGATACATATACGTCACTTCATCATGCAAATATTAATAAAATGTTTAACAAAACCAAATGTAAACTAATCTTGAAATAACTTTAGAAAACTATTACTCTGAAAATAGCTATCTTGACTGCGTTCTTACAAAAGCAAGTACCCTTGGACGTATGTCATCAGCACGGTGGGCAAATTACATTTTTCATGTTTGACATGAGATAATATTGAATTTTTTCGTATGTCTCACATACACACTCTCACTCACTCTCATTTACTCACACAACACCACATTAAATAAATACTGATCTTTTCTGAATTTTATATTACGAAAATGAAAAATAGTTAACGTTTTTAATGATGAAAATTCAAACAAATTGACCTAACCTTTTGTGAACTTCAATAATGATTCCACATGATAGTAAAAGACAAACTGTTAAGAATCCTGACTGACTTTAATCTTACAAGTGTCGGTTTGGGGTGTTTTAGGTAATTTTCTCTAACTCTGAAAGTACGCCAGCTAGAAGCTGAGATTTTTAGACAATCTTCTTTTTAATAACAAAGGGCAGTATATTTACTTTTAACTAAATTGCATAATATTTAATATTGTTTATTTAGATTCTTAGGGGCTTCAATATTCTGTCGCTCGAATTGACACAGGTACCGCTTCCCACGGCTGGGCTAGTGACAGGTGCGAATGTGTCACGCTAAGATACAAGCGGCTGTTTCTGTCACCGCCAACGGCTCCGAAGCTACGAGCCGTACTGCAAAGTAGCTTACTGCAATAAAATGCTATTGCGTGTTGACTCGCAACGTTACACCGCCGCAGTGTAGGTGCGGCGCCCGGCCGACTGTGGTCCAATCTTGGTGACCTGATCTTCTTTGCAGCCCTGTGACGAACTCTTCAGTTACCGGACTCGTTGCCATTAATTTTATCTGACAACGCCTCATCGGTTAATTTAGTTTTACGTTTTATACATCACGGTGGGTTTTATCATTCTGTATAAGTTTTAGCGCATGTCCTTTTTCCCCTTTGTGTTCTGCACTCTAATGCTTTTAGGGTGGATGTTTTAATGTGTCGCAGAGTGGCTGGCTTGTCCTTTTTATTCTCGTGGTCGACCAGCCACGGTCATCTACTCTCTTGTTTTTACCCCTTCTACCTGTTTCTTGCTTCTCTCTGTGGTTTTCTTTTCCTGTTTCGTCCATAGTGGTGTTGGTTGTCCTTCCCTCGTTCTTCTGGTTCTTCCTTTCTCCTGTTGTTGTGCTGTAGGTATTCCTTTCTTTTCTTCTTACCGTTGTGAAATTATTTTACCGAGAACAAGGGACCAATGAGCACGCACTTTGGTCCCTTCCCGCCATCTTTTAACCAACACCATTGTACTCAATTTTTTTCTTTCTTAATTCTATAGATTCAGAAATTACATAATACTCTCAATATGTTTTCTATGTACAAAAGATGCAATAGATAGATTCTTCGGCAGAACCCTGACCAGTGGTGTGCACTCTAAATTCTCTAACAATATTAACGCGCAATCTACTTCATTTCGCTTCATCTTCTCGACATTACGTAAAAAATACACTGTTGAATTCCATGGGTTCGGAATGTAGATAATTGGAAAAGTAGCAGCAATAAATGTCAAATGCAAAGTCAAGGGGAAAGTTACTCGGAGCCGCATCACGTAAATGGATCACACAAGATTAAAAGTTCCTCAGACTATACCCCGTCAGTTCGAGGGCCATTTTACCTTGTGTTTGCTTTTATCTCTTAGAGTAGTTCCAGTGTCGCGCAAATATACGGTTCAGTAGCACCGGAAACGCCCATGCGTAAGAAAGGGAAGTCAATAATGTTTTTCCTCACCGACACCTTCGCAGTTGTCCTCCTACGATACTCATATCGGGTTTGCAAACAAAACGCCTAGAGACAAGTAGGAACAAATCACTAATTAAGTATGCGATTTTCTTGCTTGTAAAGTGTAATTTTGTAGCTGCAGAAGTGCTGTCTATAGTCCCTGATTTTGTCAACTGACTTTGTTGCACTTTAGTTACTTTATTTCCTAACGTTCATCTCGTTGCACGGGATCCACTGTTTTCATAATTGGACAAATTTATTTTGTTTTATTTTTACGTCTGGATGTCCCTACCGCCTCCAGTTGACCTAAGAGAGGGAAGAGACTTACGCCATCTGCCTCTGAATCGTGCAAAAATTGTTCTCTTATCATATTTTAATTGTTGATACACGAAATGTTTCCGTTTGCGAATATGAGTAACCATCAGCTGTATAACGGAATGACGACTGAAAATTTGTGCCGGACCGAGATTCGAACCCGCATTTCCCGCTTATCGCGAGCGGTCACCTTACCATTTGGCAACCCGAGCATGACTCACGGCCACACCCAAAACTTCCTTATGCCGTAAAGCATGCGTCCACCACCTGTACTCCTACGGTCATTACGTACATTCCTGTACAGGGGAGACATTTTACTTGAAAGTCACTTGCCCGCTGTCGGCGGATAAATACGTTGTTGCTGCGTCTATGTTATTCCGTATTACGATGCGAAGTTCCTTCGGATATGTATGCATTTATGTTGCGTATTTTTGAGCAGGAGATTGAGTACCATTCTGCGCTTACCTGCCGGCTGGGGTGGCCGAGAGGTTCTAGGCGCTACAGTCTGGAACCGTGCGACCGCTACGGTTGCAGGTTCGAATCCTGCCTCGGGAATGGATATGTGTGATGCCCTTAGGTTAGTTAAGTTTAAGTAGTTCTAAGTTCTAGGGGACTGATGACCTCAGATGTTAAGTCCCATAGTGCTCAGAGCCATTTGAACCATTTTTGGACTTAATTTTTTTTTTTAAAAAAGAAGGTATCTCCTCAGTCACCTGAGTGGTTTAATGGGGCCTGCCTCGAATTGCACTCTTCTTCCCAGTTCTTCATGTCAGAGTAGCTCTTGCAGTCAACGTTCCCCATTATTTAGAGAATATATTCCAGTCTGTGCCTTTCCCTGCCGTTTTTATGCTGTACAGTTCCCTCAGTTACCGTAGAAGTTACGTCGGCGATTCTGCCGAAAACCTGCTCATTTCTTATTTTATCAGTTCTAATTACCCATAATGTTTTACATGACCACATCTCAAACGTCTCTGTTCTCTACTCCCCCAGTTTCCTCTCAATCCTATTCACTTCCATACAATGGTGTGGTCCATACACCCATTCTCAGAAATTTCTTCCTGTAATTAAGACCGATGTTTGATACTGACTTTCTTCGACCGGGAATGTTCACTTTACTTGCACCTGTCTGCTTCGTATGTCCTCCTTGCTTCTTTCATAAAGTGCTATTTTGCTTCCAAGGCAGCAGGATTCTTTCACTTTGTCCACTTCATAATCCCTAATGTTATTATTAAAGTTTCTCACTAATCTTATTTTTACTTCTCCTCATTACTTTCATCTTTCTTCGGTTTACACTCAATTTATGTTCTGTAGGCCCGCCTCATTACACTGCCCACTGCATTTAAAAGGTAATGCTATTCCTCCTTACTTCACTTTCAGGGAGGATAGCAATGTCATCAGCGAATCATATCATTGATATCCTTTCGTCGAGCATTTTAATTCCACTCCTAAAAATAACTTGCAACTCGGTATAGATTGAACACCAAGGGCGAAGATACACTGATGTGCAAAAAGTCATGGGATTACGAGAAGCACATACACAAATGCAGCTGATTTAAAAAGGCAAGGTATTGACGGAGCTGACATTTGCACTCAGGCGATTCGTGTGGAAAAGTTTCCGACGTGATTACAGCCGCACGACGGAATTAAGACTTTGAACGCGGAATGGTAGTTGGAGCTAGACGCATTGGACATTCCGTTTCGAAAACTATTAGGGAATCCAATATTACGAGATCCACAGTGACAAGTGTGCCGAAGATACCAAATTTTAAGCATTACCTCTCGCCACGGACTGACGGCTTTCACTTAACGTCCGAGAGCAGTGGCATTCGTGTAGAGAAGTCAGTGCTAACAGACAAGCAACACTGCATGAAATAACAGCAGAAATCCATGTGGGGCACACGATGAATGTATCCGTTAGGACAGTGCGGCGAAATCTGGCGTTAAGGGCTATGGCAGCAGGCAACCGACACGAGTGCCCTACCTAACAGCATCGCCTGCGGCGCCTCTCTTGAGCTTGTGACCATATACACTCCTGGAAATGGAAAAAAGAACACATTGACACCGGTGTGTCAGACCCACCATACTTGCTCCGGACACTGCGAGAGGGCTGTACAAGCAATGATCACACGCACGGCACAGCGGACACACCAGGAACCGCGGTGTTGGCCGTCGAATGGCGCTAGCTGCGCAGCATTTGTGCACCGCCGCCGTCAGTGTCAGCCAGTTTGCCGTGGCATACGGAGCTCCATCGCAGTCTTTAACACTGGTAGCATGCCGCGACAGCGTGGACGTGAACCGTATGTGCAGTTGACGGACTTTGAGCGAGGGCGTATAGTGGGCATGCGGGAGGCCGGGTGGACGTACCGCCGAATTGCTCAACACGTGGGGCGTGAGGTCTCCACAGTACATCGATGTTGTCGCCAGTGGTCGGCGGAAGGTGCACGTGCCCGTCGACCTTGGACCGGACCGCAGCGACACACGGATGCACGCCAAGACCGTAGGATCCTACGCAGTGCCGTAGGGGACCGCACCGCCACTTCCCAGCAAATTAGGGACACTGTTGCTCCTGGGGTATCGGCAAGGACCATTCGCAACCGTCTCCATGAAGCTGGGCTACGGTCCCGCACACCGTTAGGCCGTCTTCCGCTCACGCCCCAACATCGTGCAGCCCGCCTCCAGTGGTGTCGCGACAGGCGTGAATGGAGGGACGAATGGAGACGTGTCGTCTTCAGCGATGAGAGTCGCTTCTGCCTTGGTGCCAATGATGGTCGTATGCGTGTTTGGCGCCGTGCAGGTGATCGCCACAATCAGGACTGCATACGACCGAGGCACACAGGGCCAACACCCGGCATCATGGTGTGGGGAGCGATCTCCTACACTGGCCGTACACCACTGGTGATCGTCGAGGGGACACTGAATAGTGCACGGTACATCCAAACCGTCATCGAACCCATCGTTCTACCATTCCTAGACCGGCAAGGGAACTTGCTGTTCCAACAGGACAATGCACGTCCTCATGTATCCCGTGCCACCCAACGTGCTCTAGAAGGTGTAAGTCAACTACCCTGGCCAGCAAGATCTCCGGATCTGTCACCCATTGAGTATGTTTGTGACTGGATGAAGCGTCGTCTCACGCGGTCTGCACGTCCAGCACGAACACTGGTCCAACTGAGGCGCCAGGTGGAAATGGCATGGCAAGCCGTTCCACAGGACTACATCCAGCATCTCTACGATCGTCTCCATGGGAGAACAGCAGCCTGCATTGCTGCGAAAGGTGGATATACACTGTACTAGTGCCGACATTGTGCATGCTCTGTTGCCTGTGTCTATGTGCCTGTGGTTCTGTCAGTGTGATCATGTGATGTATCTGACCCCAGGAATGTGTCAATAAAGTTTCCCCTTCCTGGGACAATGAATTCACGGTGTTCTTATTTCAATTTCCAGGAGTGTAGTTTGGACCCTAGATGACTGGAAAACGTGGACTTATTAGACGAGTCCCGATTTCAGTTGGTAAGAGCTGATGGTAGGGTTAGTGTGGTATAGACCCCACGAAGCCATGGATCCAAGTTGTCAGCAAGGCACTGTACAAGCTGGTGGTGGCTTCATAATGATGTGGGCTGTCATTGCATGTCCTCTGATCCAAATGAAACGATCATTGACTGGAAATGGTTATGTTGGGCTACTTGGAGACAATTTGCTGCCGTTCATGGACTTCATGTTCTCAAACAACGGTGTCATGTCATTGGGCCCACAGTTATTTGCGATTGGTCTGATGAACATAGTAGACAGTTCGAGCGGTTGATTTGGCCACCCAGATCGTCCGACATGAATCCCATCGAATATTTACAGTACATGATGTAGAGGTCGTCGGTGCACAAAATTCTGCAATGCCAACACGTACGCACTTACTGACGGTTACAAAGGTAGAATGGCTCAGTATTTCTGCAGAGGACTTCCAACGACTTGTTGACTCCGTATCACGTCGAGCTGCTGATCTACGCCGGGCAAAAGTAGGTCCGGCCTGAATGAGTACACCCCTGCCTTCCGAGCATTTGGTCCTTGACGCTCCATTTTTATTGTTTCCTCCTTGTTCTTGTAAATATTGTATATTATTCGTTTTTCACTAAAGCTTGTGCCTATTTTCCTGAGACTTTCGAACATCTTGCACCATTTTACGTCTCCGAACGCTTT
The DNA here is from genome assembly GCF_023864275.1 of Schistocerca cancellata. Taxonomy (NCBI): domain Eukaryota; kingdom Metazoa; phylum Arthropoda; class Insecta; order Orthoptera; family Acrididae; genus Schistocerca; species Schistocerca cancellata. The sequence continues at coordinate 250,840,304 of NC_064626.1, forward strand.
TTCTACATCGCCAAATCTCGTGATCTTTCGTAAGTCTTTCTGCCATTATCGAGAGTAATGTCAGGGCCATCTCACTGGTCCCTTCACCTTTCCTAAAGACAAACTCAGTTTCTGTGAGCGTAAAGGATACTTAACCCTCGAGCACTGGACGCTCGTCAAATTTACGATTTCAGTTCGTGCCAATTCCTGATTCACACCAACCCGGTATTGTTAGTATGGAACGTAAAAGATGGCATTATGTACTTATTGTGTATGTGACGTACCACTGAAGACTTTGTAATTGTACTTAAGTAGTGCATAAACTACACTGACGGAAAAAAAATTAGTACACCCTTTTACATGTTTCCAGTTCACTCAAAATTATTGTTGCCGCAATGCGTATGGAGTACATTTACAGATAAATACCACAAGTGGTTCTGAGGCACCATATATCGACCCACAATGAAAAAACAAAAAGAATTGTACGTGACATAACCTCCACATGCGGCAGTTATCCTGTTGGAACAACATGTCATCTTCCTGTTGCAAGAACGGCAGAAGAATGGGTCTAACAACATTCTGTACGTACCGAGCTCTGGTTAGCATCCCCTCTAGAAAAAGTGAACGAATGTGTAGCTTGTCGCACTCCAGACTATAAGGACAGGGGGGAGGGGCCAGTGTGTCTTGGACGAATTCACGACACAGGGTTCACCAAGTCTACGTCTTACGTACAAAAAAGCATCACTTGCGTGCAGTCAGAATCTGTTTTCATCACTGAAGACCATGGCGCGCCTTTCCATCTTGCTAGTGATCCTTTCACGGTACCAGTCAAACCGAGGACGTCGATACTGTGCCGTGAGTGGAAGGTGGGCTAGAGGTGTGTTCGCTAACAGTTTGTTGACACGTCTGGGCTGACAAGCGCTCTAATCTGTGCTGTGGTAACTTACGATCTGCCACGGCTGGACTTCCATGGCGGGTGTCTGCGCTACGTGGACGACCAGAACCTCATCTAAGGCTGTGAGAATGTTCTCGTGAGCGATGATGCCAGCATCGTTGCACAGTTAATACAGCACGTCCGAGAGGACCATCCCAGCACTTTGAAAGACCAATTTGACCCCTTTTAAACTCGTGATGTTGGCTGTAGGAAGCACGAGTGCGTTCCGTGGTATGATTGCCTGCTTGCTTCGCACAGAAAAGATCAGCACATCTATTATCCCCCAGATGACATGTGCTGTCATCGGATCGAAATCGACGACGCATTTCCATATGTACCAATTTTTTTCGGGACAGTGTGTAAACTATGCGGAACCGCGCTGCTGCTACGGTCGCAGGTTCGAATCCTGCCTCGGGCATGGATGTGTGTGATGTCCTTACGTTAGTTAGGTTTAAGTAGTTCTACGTCTAGGGGATTGATGACCTCAGATGTTAAGTCCCGTAGTGCTCAGAGCCATTTTTTATAAACTATGACTTCCTTTGAACATAATGTGGAGTAGTAAAATTTAAGTTGGGTTGGTAACGGTGTAACACCCCACCACCACCACCACCACCTTTTGTTCCTAGAGTTAAACATCGCCAGAAAACTATACTCAGGTTGCTTGTTGTACCAGATCAACAGTGATTACCCGCCACGCGAATTCGTACCCCCGTATCTTGCCGGATAGCACCCTGCACGTTGAACTTTAAGAATATATCTGTGTCAGTTTTATTACCAACGTCCTAAAGTTACGAACTATCTACACAAATATGTTCTTATGCACCAGTGGCTACCTTGGATAATCGAGAAGAAAAAATTTCTTGTTGTGAAAAGAGTACTATTCCGAACTCGAATGGTTTTCTTAACGTTTTTACTCCCTATTATGCTAGTGACTACACAAGAAAATCTGAAAAAAATAAAGCTCCTATACAATCACAGATTTTGGAAAAACACTACAACTATGCGTTATTAATGTTCTCATTTTGACTGGTGTTACCATAATTTAAAAACTTTTAAACTGTAAGACTGATAAAAATGTGTAAAATAAATAATTACTTTCTTATTATTTCAAAATGTCCGAAAACGAAATAGCTCTCTCGAAAAATGTGTTAGTCAGAAGTTGAAATCTTACGATACGACCCTACAAAAACGCCTGTAACATAGAAGCCACATTATCATGAGTTTTAATACTAGTAGATTCGATGAAACATGTTTTTAAATTGTTTCCTCTTCAGGGCCAGTCACTGCGCTCTGCGAGAAACTTACCAATCATAAAAACGAGGTAGTTACATGAGAGAACGGATGCACCGACATTTCTGTGGAGCAACGGTGGGTCGCAGTAGCACACGGAAAACTTTTATACGCAGACGGTGAAAATTCGCATACATCACAAAGTTAGTTTCATATGTGAAAGGTATTTCAGTAAGCTCCTGTAACATAGAAGCTATAGGACCCTCAAGCGAAGACTTCTATTAAGTTTTCGCTCTCAGCCGAAATATCAGTATCACATGAGAATAGCATCCGGTTGCATTAGCGAAATTTCGAAAACAAACTAGTTCGCTAGAAAAATTTCAAGGCGCATACCTTGTTGCAGCAGCATACGATTTAAAAGGTATTGTTGCTCAGGACAAGACACTATTTGCTTTTCATATTCAATACTGTCTTGACAAAATAATTGAATTTTTATTTTCAGTGCACTGTTTGAGTGAAAAGGAAAAGTGCTTGAACTATTTCTGTTTCTCCTTCTCCACTTCAGTCATGCGTCTGAGGATCAATTTACCCATTATCCAAAACCACGCGATATAGAAAAAAGGGAATTTATTCCTTTATTCCTCTTATAACGCACGTACGATATCTGATCAAAAGTATCCGGACACCACAATGTAATGAGAAATTGACCACTAGATGTCACGATCGGCGGACTTGGCCAGTGTAAAAGGTGTTGTGTTGTCAGAAGCGAAACAGTAACGCAGGAGACAACCGTGACTTCGAACGTGAACTAGTCATTGCATGTCGAGCATTGTGACAGGGGTTTGCAGAAAATCGCATGAAAGTAGCGGAAAGAATCACTCTTGATTTCCAAAGCGGTACCAGCTGTCTAGATAGCGCGATGACTGTGCGTAGGGAGTTAAAGAGAATGGGATACGGTGGTCGAGCAGTTCCTCATAAGCCAGACGATACACCAGTCAGTGCTGAGTGAAAGTGCAAAGACCGACGCTACTGGACCGTGGATGACCAGTAGTGATTGAGTCTGAGTAATGAGTCACTCTCTACGCTGTGGCAATCCGATGGAAGTGTTTGGGTTTGATGAATGCATGAGAATCTTACCTGCCACTGTGCGTAGTGCAGAGGAGGTGGCGGGTAATGGGGGTATTCTTGGTGGTTAGGGTGTACTGTGCACCATAGAGGAAAAGTTCGCGGAGACGATGATTGATTGTTTCGGCATAAGAACGCATTGTCATAAATCCACATCTGTTAGTCGGTATTTTGCAGACAATGTTATCCCTGAAAAGGACTGGCTTGCCGAGAGTCCTGGCCTGAACGCAACGGAATACATGTGGGAGGATTTAGAACGTCGGCTTCACTTCAGACCCTAGGTCTAACATCACCACCTTCTTTAATTTCGGCTGGTGAGAAAGAATGGGCCGTCATTCTGCCACAGACATTCAGAAATTTCATTGAAAGTGTCCCCAGCAGAGTTGAAGCTGTCATAAAGGTGAAGGATGCACACGCCTCTATTAAAGTCAAGTAATAGGTGTCCTGATTTTATGATAAGATTGTGGTTTCGCCTCTCATTAGGTCCGAACACTATTTATCCTAATTTCAAAATGGTTCAAATGGCTCTGAGCACTATGGGACTTAACATCTGAGGTCATCAGTCCTCTAGAACTTAGAACTACTTAAACCTAACTAACCTAAGGACAACACATACATCCATGCCCGAGGCAGGATTCGAACCTGCGACCGTAGCGGTCGCGCGGTTCCAGACTGAAGCGCCTAGAACCGCTTGGCCACCACGGCCGGCCTAATTTCTTGACAGGAATTTTATAATAAATGTACTTATAATAATATTAATAACACCGATCATTTTTTTATTTATTTATCTATTCGTCCTTTAAACATAAAACACAACGCTGTTGTAGGTGCAGTTATATTGCAGATAAAATATATGCATACTTAAAACATACAAACATGGATCGCATTAGAAAAGGAAGCAGGTGGAACTTGGCCATGGTCTTTTCAATGGCACCACTGGAGCATTCACCTTCAAACTTCGGAAAACCACGGACGACTCAAGTCACAATGGCTCGACAGGGCTACGAACCCACACTCCAAAACAAGTAAAGAACCTTAACACAGTGCCATATCGCTCAGTACCGGATTTCAAAAGAAATACGTCTATACAACCACATGCATCCAACAAATGATTACAATTTCAGGAAAATTGGATGATTTATTCAAGAGAAAGAGCTTCGCACATTGATAAAGCCAGTAGTACGCTGGTCCACATCTGGGCCTCATGCTAGTCGTTTTCAGCTTGGCATTGATTGACAGAGTTGTTGAATGAGGGATATCGTGCCACATTTTGTCCAGTTGGCGCTTTAGATCGTTAAAATCCCAAGCTGGTTGTAGGGTCCTTACCATAATGTTCCAAACGTTCTCAACTGGGTAGAGAGCTGATTACGTTTGCTGGCCCCGGTAGGCTGTGTTAAACACAAAGGACATTATCTTGCCCAGAATGGCTTGCCATGAAGGGCGACAAAACGGGGCGCCGAATATCGTCGACGTACCGCTGTGCTGTACGGGTACCGCAGATGACAACAAAATGGGTCCTGCTATGAAAAGAAATTGCGCTCCAGACTATCACTCTTGACTGTTGGGCCGTACGACGGCTGACACTCAAGTTGGTATCCTACCGCTCTCAGGAACGTTCCCAGACATATCTTCGCTAGTCGTTGACACTCACTTCGAAGCTTTACTCATCACTGAATACAATTTTACTGCAGATTCCAGGGCGGACGTGTCCTACACCACTGCAAATAGAGTTGTTGGTGTACACTCGCCAATGGTAGTCGGTGCTGTGAGTTCAGTCCCCTTTCTGTGAGCCACCTATTAATGGTCCTTGTGGTCCCTGAAGTGGAAGTCGGATGAAACCGGTGTTCTGAGTGCCCCTATGACGGTTGCTGGGTCGTTACGGTCTGTCGTCTTTCTAGCCGCGCGGGATTAGCCGAGCGGTCTGATGGCGCTGCAGTCACGGACTGTGCTGCTGGTCCCGGCAGAGGTTCGAGTCCTCCATTGGGCATGGGTGTGTGTCTTTGTCCTTAGGATAATTTAGGTTAAGTAGTGTGTAAGCTTAGGGACTGATGACCTTAGCAGTTAAGTCCCATAAGATTTCACACACATTTGAACATTTTATTGTCGTCTTTCTAGGTCTTCCGCTTGTTTCTTGACACTGTGTTCGGCCATGGTTCACCCATCCCTGCAAACATCGCCGAACAGTGACATCTTTCCTCTTCGCCGATTATTCCCTCTGGCTAGTTTGAGCCCAACTTCGTCTTCTCTCAAACGCTCATATCGTCGTATATTGTTCAAGCGCCTATCTGTAAGGCTTAGTTACTGTCCAGCTGAGTACACGGAATGAAATTCACAGAGACTTTATGCCCTGGTATCGACATGTCCCCTATCTTTGCCAGCTGAGTGGTGAAATTACTCTGCAGTGTCACACGTCCAGCCATCAGTCACTGAAGTCTACAGTTTTGTATTTCCCGTCGATATCTGTACGAATATCAGTTTATTACCTGTTCGCATAACTCCTCCATGGTGCACCGTATTTTTTAAAAGCTTGTAAACAATATAATTACTGGACCAGGAAGTTTTGTTATTTTACTGAAATATATGATAGCGAAGAGCTAGGAGCGCCGGCCGATGTGGCCGAGCCGTTCTAGGCGCTTCAGTCTGGAACCGCTTGACCGCTACGGTCGCAGGTGCGAATCCTGCCTCGGGCATGGATGTCTGTGATGTCCTTAGGTTAGTTAGGTTTAAGTAGTTCTAAGTTCTAGGGGACTGATGACCTCAGATATTGAATCCCATAGTGCTCAGAGCCATGTTTTTGAGAGCTATGAGCGAAAGAGCTAGACCAAGAAAATATTTATGTCAAATCAACTTTTCCAAAAGCCAGTACTGCACCAAAAAGCACAATTTTATAGCCGTGAGGCTTAACAATAAAACAAGGAATGAATCTCGTGCCAAAGCAACACTTAGAGAATTAATAAGAACCTGTCTTAAAGCAGGCAAATTACAGTCAGGAGCCGCCTCCGTCAGCGAGACTGGACACGCACTCCACCTGACAAACTTCATATTTTCAGGAAGGACACTGAGATGAGGTGAGATGAGGGCCAGGGCTCAAGAGAAAAGAAGAAATCACTTCTCGGCTTTCGTCAAGATCAATGTGTAGTTTATTTATCCAAATATAGTATCCCTTCTAATCGTTCGCGATGTATGCTGAATAAATACTGTTATACGAATTCATGTCACCAGCAACACTAAATTTCATATTAATACCAAGACCTTTAATAAATACGGATACAGTATCATCTTTAAACAATTTACAGATAAGTCCAGTTCTTACACGAAAAACTGTCTGATCAAGCTTAGCAGAATCAACATTCATATTATACTCGGTCTCAATCTCTAAATCAGTCTTGTAGATAGTAGAACGCCATCTGTAGACGCCGTACTACAATATTTAAAAGGAAGATAGAATTGAACACAGTAATAACCAAACAATAACAAAAATATGAAACCAGGCATCTTGAGATTCCACGCGGAAATACGAAAAACGCAAATTTTTCAAAGCTCTGAATAAATATTTACCAAGAATTGATAATATAAGAGCTATCAACTTAAAAAAAAAAACTAGAACAGGCAATAATGAATGCTGATACCCCAACATCATTAACATTAGACACAACTCAGGGTAAGTGTACATAAGCTGGGTGGTTAGAATTAAAAGTTTAGCTACTCACACAGCTCCAGTGTGGGCTGTAATCATCACATGGTAGCGAAATTTAGTAGCTATGCTAAAGCGTTAATGTGGTACGGATTTACCCTGGAAAAAAATAGTTCCAGATCTGCCCACCAGGTGCATATCTGGCGCTGCTTATGCAAGAAAGACATAGAAATCTATCGATATGTAACATATTAGGAACTGGTCGTGGGCAGAAACTGTCAGCGAGTGGGAAGGCATAATGTCAATGTTATTGTTGTCCGCCCTGATAGCTGAGTGGTCATCGCGTGTATTGGCCTTCATATCAGATGGAGATGGAACGTGTCCCAGAGAACGCGTTCTTTTAGATATCCCCAGAGCGAAAAGTCAGATGGATTCACGTCAGGTGATCTTGCAGTCAATGTATATGGAAGGTTGCGTTAAGCAGATTTTTCGCTAGTCGAGAGACATTTGGCGTTACCCCATCTTGCATGAAAATAGTGGTTTCCACAAAGTTGCTCTCTTCCACAGCAGGAGTCACATTCTGTTCAAGGAGTTCTTGATAATTTGCAAACTTCACGATACAAGTGACAAGCCCTCTCGGTGTATTCTCTTCAAAGAAGAACGGACCGAGAGTAAAGGTGCTTATGAATCCACATGACACAGTGACATATAGCGAGCAGGTGGTTCTTTGTGCACAACACACTGTTCAAAACCACCCCAAATTCGGCAGGTGTTTGTATTCTAGTCTAAAATGTGCCTAGTTACTCCATGGAGTATTGCCCGGCCATATGTCATCAATTTCGATGCGTGCCTGAAACTGAAGAGAAAATTCAGACCGTTACTGCAGCTAATGAGTTTTCTGTTGCTGCACCGTCTGGATCGTGTTTGGGTACCAGTGTAAAATGGACCACAAAGCGGGATAGACAATTCTCGTGGCACTGCACAAACGTTAGCATTATCTAGGCACGTACTGCAGACTCAGCCACGGCAAAAGCGACGTTGTCAGTAACTCACGGGGCAGGGCGCCTTCTTATTCCAGGAGCAACACCAAGCTCACCCGTGTTTTCGAATTTCATTACCATCTTCTTTAAACCACTGAATTACATCATGTCTCTCCTCATATCTTTCAGTCGGCGATACTCTCTCAATGCAGCACTATAGTTGCCGCCGTCCACACAAAACAGTTTCACTAACACCACACGGTCTCTCTTCCCGTTAGCCATACTGTTCACTCACGTTATGGCTTGTCAAATGACAGCGTGGACGTCATACCGCCACACAAATAGTGTACAGTGCTAGATTTGCACCTGGTGGCCAAAATAGGAAATAATTTGTTTTCCAGCGTAAATCGATTCCGCACTAACGAATTAGCATATCCACCAACTTTCTCTGCCATACGGTATTTACAGGCCTCACAGGACCTCCACGAGCAGATGTACTTTAATTATAACCACCCACTATCAAACCAGTGAAACGCCAAAAAGCTGAAAGAGAGTGTTTCAAGAGCCTTCTCACCAGGCTAATTTTCACTTGTGGCCTGTTGGCGGGCCGCTCAACGAGCTGCAGCACGAAGACGCCAAAGTCACATTGAGAGCAAGCCTCCGCGGACACCGTTGTATAAGCTCTGCAAGGGGGCCGAGTTGTACACTATAGAGGGACACCATATCACTCTTTGCTAGGAGACCGAGTCAGAGCCACCAGTAGAAACGCCCTTGTGCTGAGACAGTCGAGGCAAAGACTTTTTCGTTAAGATGAATAAATAAATAACATATTTGCCACTTCTTGCGTTATGTGCACAAACCAAACGTCAAAGCTGTCGGAACATCAGGTACAGTTGTATTTGTAAATACTACTGGAGAGAGAGATTGTACAGACGCTGTCATTTTACACATTTGCCAAATTTAAAGGTGACTACTTTTCCGCTAATTTACCATCCCATCATTGTGTTTTCATTTACGCATTGCCCTTTATTATACAGATAATCATAGAAAAATGGCTTCGTAAGCAGACAGTGGTTGTGGAAAGAAAACGAAGACTGACTAAATAACAGCCTAAGTAGAAAAAAAGGCCGCATTCGTTCACTAAAAATACACAGTAAACGAGTGCCTAATCTGTCTGCAAGCGAACATATCCACTTACATTGTAGAAACACTTCTCCAGAAGAGATGTTGTTAACTCTCCTCAAAAACACATTTCCTCCTCCACCCTCCTTAATACCGGGTGATCAAAAAGTCAGTATAAATTTGAAAACTTAATAAACCACGGAATAGTGTAGATAGAGAGGTAAAAATTGACACACATGCTTGGAATGACATGGGGTTTTATTAGAACAAAAAAAGTATTTCTAGACGCGTGAAAGATATATTGCGTGCGTCGTTTGGTGATGATCGTGTGCTCAGCCGCCACTTTCGTCATGCTTGGCCTCCCAGGTCCCCAGACCTCAGTCCGTGCGATTATTGGCTTTGGGGTTACCTGAAGTCGCAAGTGTATCGTAATCGACCGCATCTCTAGGGATGCTGAAAGATAACATCCGACGCCAATGCCTCACCATAACTCCGGACATGCTTTACAGTGCCGTTCGCAACATTATTCCTCGACTACAGCTATTGTTAAGGAATGTTTGTGGACATATTGAGCATTTCCTGCAAAGAACATCATCTTTGCTTTGTCTGACTTTGTTATGCTAATTATTGCTATTCTGATCAGATGAAGCGCCATCTGTCGGACATTTTTTGAACGTTTGTATATTTTTGGTTCTAATAAAACCCCATGTCATTCCAAGCATGTGTGTTAATTTGTACCTCTCTATCTACATTATTCCGTGATTTATTCAGTTTTCAAATTTATACTGACTTTTTGATCACCCGGTACATCGGCAGTGTCATTCACATGTCATTGTCGATCTACGTATATGGAACCACACTTGTGAGTTTATCCTGGTTCATCAAATGCTTCAAATGGCTCTGAGCACTATAGGACTTAACTTCTGAGGTCATCAGTCCCCTAGAACTTAGAACTACTTAAACCTAACTAACCTAAGGACATCACACACATCCATGCCCGAGGCAGGATGCGAACCTGCGACCGTAGTGGTCGCGCGGTTCCAGACTGTAGCGCCTAGAACCGCTCGGCCACCCCGGCCGGCCTTGGTTTATCGGCCTCGAAGTTTGTCTCTGATCATCAACAAACAATTTTATATGTGTATGGTCGGCGCTGTAAGCACTCAAAACTTACAACACTGTCTGCCAAAATTCAAGTAGCACTTCCTGTCAATCTCATTTTTTTAGACGCTTATATTCCCTTTCGTCTGATGCAGTTACTACATTTTTACATTTTCTCCTTTCATCAATTAAATTCAGAGTCGCTTGTGCTCATCAAAGATTAAAGGCAGGTCTAGTGTATGGTTTTAATTTTTTAGGCTAGCTTAAAGCAGATCTGTAAGAAAAGAGTTTTTCCAATGACGAGGACGTCCACACAGCGGTTCTCAAATGGCTCCGTGACCAAGTAATGGATTTCTGACGTCGAGGAACTGAACGATAAGGAGAATATTCTGACCGTTGTTTACAGAGACGTGGTAACTACGTTCAAAAATAGTGTCATGTGTCTGTGTCACAGTGGCATGTAGCACAGGTTTCAGTAAAAGTTAAATGGCCTGCCATAACAATGTGTAACTTACCTTTTTCTGGCCCTCCTACATTCATTACAGTTTTGTACGTGTCCTAACCCATTGACACACAGATTTATACTTATGCTCATTACTGTAACTGTTGTTAATGTGTAACTCACTTGACGCATTACATGGATAGATCCTTGTAACTTTATGTAACTGTTACATCACAAAAACGACGGAAAGCACAAAATGTGCACTTTTCTATTTGTTTACTGTAAATAACTTCAAATCTAAATAAGTTATGTAAATTAATTTTATGAAATGTAATTATAATTTCACAAAAAAATATTTCAAAGACACAACGGCAGTCAGCCAGTGGCTGATGCGATCGATTGTAATGTTTGTGTTTTTCGTTTTAGAAATAAATGCAGAGCTTTCCTGCTCGGATCTCTCTCTCTCTCTCTCTCTCTCTCTCTCTCTCTCTCTCTCTCTCGTCTGTTAGCCTTTACACTGATAGGACGCACTATAGCTGCGTTCCTTGCGTATCAGTAATTAATTTTCGTTTGTGTAGACAGATCAGATGTAAGTGTCACCTATTAGCTGTAGAAACATTTGCAATTAAATTTCTGTACATTAATTACGTGTCATGAGCTCTCGTTTAACAGTTCTCCTAATAGATATAAGAAGTATGAAAGGTTTTAGTGCTTCATTGTTACATCGAACGACCAATACGAACTTAACGGATCGTAGCCTGGAGACGCAATGGCCGAATACAGTTAGTATTCTGCAAGTTATTCGTTGGCAACTTGCTACAGCATCCTTGAGATTAAGTGCCGATCCTTACGATGCGTTTTGCAAACTTGAATACAAAGGCGGAACCTAAAATTATCTGGTCAGTTTCCAAGCTATAATTCCCTTCCGTCTGTAAATGACGAATACCAGCCCCGCAAAACTGATGGTGGCAGTAAAAGATATAATCTTTTCTAAATGTTATAGCATTTTTTCTAGAAGTCACTTTGGCCACTAACAAAGATGCATTGTTGGCCGTCTGCTCCAGTACACTTTAACAATTTTCTTTCTAGTGATTAATTTCAGTTTCTATTTAATGTCATATTATCACTCATTTAGTAACATTGCGTCAGCAGTCACTTCACACACTGTATGTGCACGTCATCTGTAAAGAAAACATCCAAGGATGCTTGTATAGATGTATGAGAGAGAACCGGAAAGCTAAAATCCTTGGCGGGTAAAGTAAATGCAGTAATTGGTTTTTTCATTCACTCATTGATGATAAATATGATACGAATTTACACGAAACCGCCGCATATACATTTGGTGAAGATTTCAATCACGGATCACTGTAAGAACAAGTTAATTTAACGCTTACAGAATTTCACGAAACATTTCTATCCTTTCTGACTTCGATGGGCATTTTTAACAAAGTGTTTGAAAATAAAAATGCAATAAATGCTCAGTTTTAATCGTATATAATCCCACAATCATTTAAGGATCATGGTGTAGCGAATACATACATGTACCGTTGGGATCTCATGAGCTCATATGGGTCGTAGTAAAATGTCTGCGTGTACAGTACACTATGTGATCAAAAGCATATGGACATTGATTTGTAATGCAGAATTAACCACTAAATGACACGAGAGGCGACCCGCCAGTATAAAAGCAGGCGGAGAGTGGTGTGTTGTCAGTAGAGACGTAGTAACAGCAGAACGGATATGAAGACGTGCGTGGAAAAACGGGCTAATCCTCAAATGTAAAAACTAGAGATAAGTGCTGCCAACTGTTGCTGGGTACGGGAACTATCAAAATTGATGTTGGTCTCACCCCTACATATCACTTATGGGTGAGACCAGTGTCGATTTTGATAGTTCCCGTACCCAGGAACCGTTGGCAACATTCATCTCCAAGCGTTTACATTTGAGGGTTAGCCCATTTTTCCGCACATGTCTTCGTATGTATGGAGAACGTGGACTAGCCGCTAAATGTCACCTGAGAAACAAATCCATCAGGAACATTTCAAGCCTTCTAATCCTAACCAAATTGACTGTCAGTAATGAGATTGTGAAGTGGAAACGCGAGCGAAAGCCACGGCTAAAACAAAATCAGACAGGTTTCGTGTACTGTCGGACAGGAGAGTGTCGAGCGTTGTGGGGGATGGTTGTAAAAATTCACATGAAGTCAGCGGAAGGAATGACTTGTTGGTTCCGAAGCGCGACCAGCAATCCAGCAGGCACAATGACTGTGGGTAAGGAGTCAAAAATAATGAGATAGAATGGTTGTTACACTACTCGTAAGCCACACATTTCTTTAACAAAAAATAATCGCTCCCAAATAGTGATTTATGGTAACCGTAATCTCTCTTTCAAGTAATGTTCAAATGTGTGTGAAATCTTATGGGACTTAACTGCTAGGGTCATCAATCCCTAAGCTTACACACTACTTAACCTAAATTATCCTAAGGGCATACACACACACACCCATGCCCGATGGAGGACTCGAACCTCCGCCGGGACCAGCCGCACAATCCATGACTGCAGCGTGTAAGACCGCACGGCTAATCCCGCACGGCAATCTCTCTTTCATTTATTTTAAATACAATAAATATATTTTACATGTTTATCTATTGTAATTAATGTTGTGATCTTACACACATACTACAGAAGACACCTATTATATGGGGGAATCTTATGTGTCAAACAAGTTAATTCTAATGGCCAACATGCAGGCTCATTCTTACTGTCATTGGATACCCCAGTTAGTTAATGAGAACTATTCAGTTAATTTAAAGGTTGCAACGGATAATGACCTACACAGTAACCTAATAACAGCAAAAGATAGTCCTACAACAATTCCTTTTGAACATGGCTGACCAATATCCGGTGGAATGACACCCTTTTCAACGTGCACATAATGATTAAATCAATTATTTTAAAAGGGGAGTGGATGTGGAATCAAGAAAATTCTAGGCTTAGATTTCTGAGAAATTCCTCATAGGTTTATTAAACGACAACAGAGAAGGAAAATCAACCACCAACATACATATTGGTGTAAGTTAAATTAGACCCCTACGTAGAATAAAATAATCAGTTGTTCATAGGCAACCTAGACGATTTGTGGCTGACCAAAAAAGCTCTGGACTTAGCTAAATACTAGACTGAAAGCCTAAAAGACTATGATTTCGTTTACAGATACGAAAAAGTAAAAAAATACGCTCAGTAACACTTGGTACTTGCATCCTTTGTTCAGACCACCAATCCGTATCACGGACTTCAGGATAAGCCTGTGGTAACACATAGTGCCATCACATCATTCATATATGCACATTCTACGAACAGAACTCTCTTCTACAAATTAAAATCGGAAGAACACTACATCATTCTCGATAGAAAAGCTTGACTGTTTCTGTGGACAAGTAGTAAGACGAATGAAATTCCATTCATTCACAAATCATGAACCTGAATAAAATTGGCCGTACATAGAGGTATTTAATATACTCAGAAAGTGGAGTTCTAGTTATTTATCGGTAATATTGGACTATCCACACACACTAACAGATATGTGGATGTACATGGCCAAACCGAGAAAAACAAATTTAATTTCGTGTGTTAGAACTGAATAAGAATTAACCATTGGTCCATGTACTATACAGATACCAAACTTTGAGATCTATTTCTTTAGTAACAGTATTGGAGCCTACATGCACTCTGGCGGACACATTTATAAAAATACATGAAAAAAATGTTTGGATATATGACATTAATTTTTCGGCACTCGAACAAGCATAATAAGCTGGGCTATGCCTGTAAATGGATACATATTACTTATATTAGTTCTGCATGAACGAATATTCTTTTTCTTGCCGTAGATTTGTGCTTACCAATTAATAATATTACGTCCGATCGCCGTATCCACCTACAAAATCTTGACCGTGTGCATGTTGCGCTAATCGGATCTCCGTGAATACTCCGAAGTACACAGGTGAGTTTTAGTTCTTCTTATTACAGTACTACTTGGAATAATGATTCATACAATCTTTCAGTTAGTAAATAATACTATATACTTTTCTTCGACGCACATAAAAAATACAGACTTTCCGCGTACTCACATAACTAAAATGGCGACCTCTGATTACGCTCTAAAATATCGTGCGTCTACCTTCGTTCATTAGCAGAGAGCGAGTCCTTCCTCTTAGCTGAGGAACAGGAAAAACATCTTATGTTTCTTAACATTTGAAAATCAAAAATACATGACTGTAAGCGCAGACTCTACGCTGGGCTACCGCTTCACCTTTTCTCTTTACCTTTGAAAAAAACGAAAACATAAAAGCAAGAAATGCAGATGGTACATCATTAATGCGCCTTTTGTTTACTGTTGGAAGTGTCTCTTTATTTAGGGAGGCAGTATACAGTAGGCTTATTTACATTGCGGTTCATAGTTTGGTCACTTGGTGCAAGTCAATGGAGTCTTAATACCCTTATGCTACTAAAAGTATATCGACAAAGCTTCATTTCTTTATCCATTACAAATTCATATCCATAAATATATCCACATATATTTATATTACATAATTGCACGTCCATGTTGTGCTAACGTCTTAGTCTGTTATTTATCCTAACATTTGTTAAGCTGTATAGTGTGAACAGGGGAAAAATTTTAAATTTCTTAAATCGTCCTTCCACCCTGTTCTTAAAAATTGTTTACCTCACTCGCTTTCGGTTCATTGGCAATTTTCAGAAGGTGTCGTTTCAGCACACGCTATCTCATTGTTAGCTGTACTTCTGGCCAGCAGCAGCTCATTGTTTAACGCGCTCGCCTCAGTGACGCAAGCGACACGTAAGTAGTAGTGCCAGCGCATCTATTATAATGTCTCTCCCGGCTTATGAAGTCGGTGTTATGTATGCCTTCCAGCCCGGAAACTGGATACGGCGGATGCAGCTCCAACGCTCAACCCGAAGAACACCAATACCTCATCTCGCACCTGGACGAGTTTTTCGGCCATTGGAATTGAAGGTAAGGGCCGCACTGCAGGACTCGGCATTATCTTCCGTTGTGCATTGTAGTTCGGCGGTCCTCACACATCAATTAGTGGTTATACGGATTTCCTCTGATTACTCCGTCGCATACGCATCACACTCGCTGTATTCACTTCGCTAGACTGCAGCGTTTACTCTTATCACGGTTCAGCCATTATTTTCACTATTATCAGACTTTACTATTTTTATATCGCTTCACACGTGCGAGTGTTTTACCCGTCCATCGCGTTGCACTTCACATACATACATACGTAAATGGTTCTCCTTCAAGAGTAAAATATCACATTAAATTCACAATAGTACATTCGTTTTACAAATACACAGACATTGACAAAATTAAAAGTTGACAAATAAATGTACAATTCACATTTCATATATAGACTCCATCTTACGCACCAATATGTAAATCAGTAGGAATCTTGCATTTATTCCGAATATTTGCATTTTCTTTTCTCGTCTTGCAGGACCGACCTCCTGCGCGTTTTCACCTTTACAACTACACATAGAAAATACGTTCCAGCACTACTCACTACATGGAAAAAAGAGGATGTGCTACGGGCTGCTTCAGAGATCAAGCTACTTCTAGCATTGCTACTTGTAGTGCGTCGTTAGTGTACTTATTCTTTCCTTCGCATTTGATAAATATTCATACTATGTAGATCATCGACAAGTGCTCGTTTGTGAGCGAGTATGAGGAAAGTTTTATCCCTTAACAATCCTGACTTCACCACTACTTGTTAATCGTCGAAATATTTCACATTCATGTACACATATTTCAAACCGTACTTCTGCCTTATTGATGCGACGACATATACACGTTTACATTCATAACGTGTGACCGGTAATTTTATTGTATTTTTGTCATGTGTAATTCCACTCAATTAATTCCTGGTAAAGAAGAAGGCGCTTAAGATAAACGTACTTCTTTCGCTTCTGCGTGTGTCATGAGCTCAGTGTAGAAAATATTGTTTCATTGCATTTTGTGTTCATCCCTCCTACGAATTGTATATCATATTTTCATTGATATTCACCTTATAGTTGCTCAAGCTGTAACAGTTATTCGCTAAGGAAATATTTTTCATACCAAGTTGATTTACATTTTGATGTAGGCGTAGCAAATTACTGTGCTGTGGTGTACGCAAAATGTACCGAGTACCTTTGTTGCTATTAACTTCACTGTTTCTTCTTTACTGTTTCTTCGAGATGTCCGTTTTCACAATTACTTACCGCGCATATATCATCATACTTCGCTTTCCACACTCATACAATCATTCATTCTAAGATTTAAAACTATATTATCTATTCTTTCTTACGTCGCCTTTGTGGCCCTTTCCTAGGTATCCCTGTAATATTACTCTTCATATTCATCTCCATATACCCATATAATTATTCCTTAAAAATCAATCTTGCCTCGAGCATGGATGTATGTGATGTCCTTAGGTTGGTTAGGATTAAGTAGTTCTAAGTTCTAGGGGACTGATGACCTCAGAAGTTAAGTCCCACAGTGCTCAGAGCCACTTGAACCATCAAACATCTTCCACATAAATCTCCATTTATACCCCCGTCTTACCTGTGGGGTTCTCACAGTAGGAGCATCGCCCTATTTATTTCTTCCCACAAATATAAATAAACTCATATTACTCTAGTACACTTTCATTCTCTTCCTAGTTTCACTCCATGCATGATGTCACCACAAACGTAGATTAACTAATTAATACCTCCAGTTAAATCTAAAATCTTTCACTCTATCTCTCTCTCTCTCTTTCCTAGTATTATCCAGCAGTGAAATTCATTTATTTCTCCATATAGCTTCATAAACATACAGTACTTAGCTGAGTTATTTTGCTTAAGTTCATGTAATTACGTTGTGTGCGTATTGGTTGGTTTTCGTATTTACTTAGTTTATCTCCCGCGTGTTGTACGATTCATGTTCACAGTTTCATTTTGCTGCTCATGCTTTTCCTGTAAGGTACCATGTAATTAATAGCAGCTAACATGAATGAGTTCTGTAATAGCACTTCTCCCTGTACACCATTCTCGCTACTTCTAATGCTGTCGGTAAAGCAGTGTAGTTGTATAAGTGCACAACTGCTCCTATCGCTTAATCTTGTGCGATATGTTATTTTAAGTTTACACGCATTTTTTCTAAGTGTCTATTTCATTCTATCTTTCTCAGTGTCGCTCACTTGCGTGCTGTAAGTCGCTTAGTTCTCAAGTTCTGTGCTAATCGCATTCTTTCAAGTGTACATGTTGTTGCTTTTCTTTTAAACATGTCTTAATCCTGTTGTTATAGTCGGATGGGTCATTTCCTGTGTATATTCTTTTCTGCTTTGAATACTTGTACTCATTTCTAACTATGTACATTCAATAGCCTTTGTTAAGTTAACAAGTCTAGCGTATTCTACGCTCCTTATAGTTTACTTGCGCCAATGCGCTCCTTTTCTTAAAACTACATGTGCTTAACCTAATGATATACTCTTAAAATTAGTGCTTTTTACAGTATCCTCTCCAACTTGGGAATAAATGTCTCTCTTCGTTTTGTTCATGTACCTGGTTTACGTCATAGTAATCAGCTGATAGGTACTCGCATTTCCTATCGCTTCCGTTTTGTCCAGTTGGCTGCGAGCCGTCGATGCCAATTCGCTTAAATTCTAAAATGGTTTCCGTCGCAGTGCGCAGTGTGCCTTTCGCATCTTAAAAAATGGTTCAAATGGCTCTGAGCACTATGGGACCTAACATCTTAGGTCATAAGTCCCCTAGAACTTAGAACTACTTAAACCTAACTAACCTAAGGACATCACACACATCCGTGCCCGAGGCAGGATTCGAACCTGCGACCGTAGCAGTCCCTCGGTTCCGGACTGCAGCGCCAGAACCGCTAGACCACCGCGTCCGGCGTTAAACAGAATAGTACAAGAGGGAGAGGGTACTCGAAATATGAGTATTGTACCCCCATAGCTGGAGAAAAACCGAGCGCCAGTCGGTTTAGTCGTCAAATGGCGACAAACCTGCTACCCTCAGAACACCTTCATACCAAATATACAGTTCACTACAAGTTTGTCTGCCAACAAGAAACTACACTGAAAAAGTACACCACAAATGCTAACGGGTATGCTGGCCTGTAATTTTATAACTTTAAATTGACTTCCCATCGCCATTACGATCTCACAGTTCTCGACGGGTAGCGTGGGTACATTTACTTCCCGCGCCATCTCTTTAAACAAGCTGGTTGACATAAGGCCTGTTGACGCGCCAGCATCCAAAACAACTGATATATCTATGTTTGCCACCTTTACCTATGTTGTTGCTTGAATAATTTCACTCACCTTGCGTGTTGTTTCCTTCTCTTCAGTGAAGAAATCTTCTTTCATTTCTGCTTCCTTATTATACCTTAAAAATAGATTAGGGATATGCTGTACGTGTAAGCTTATTTCAGTTTCTATTTCCTCTTTTCTATTTCTGTTCGTGTTAGTGTTTATGTCACTAATATTATTACTGTGGCACACTGACTGTTCATTACCTTCTTTCTCTAGTCATGCTCGATTATTATTTCCTGGGGGCGGTAGAGGTATTGTTTCATTTTTCTGCCGTCATTTCTACTATGTTCACCGTATGTTCGCGTGCTCGCCAGTTCGTGTCCCGGTTGTTTCGGTTTGACTGTTCCGGCTGCCGGTTCTCTCTCGGATCCCTGTGTTCCACATTCCGATCCTGGTAATTTGTATTTCCCTGTCGCCTAGTATCAAAGTTTTCTTTCGAATTTCTCGGATCTCTGCCACTGCCGCACGTATGAGACTGATATTTATTTAAGTACTTTCAGTCACCCTGTGGCTTATACGGATTTCCGTCGTGACGCGGCGGTGCATAAGGATGCAATTCATTCATATGCACACGATCATTCTAGTTTCCAAAGCCAATGCCGTTAGCGTAGTTGTTCTTCCCATTTGGGTTGTGTTCATTACCCGTACGATGACTAGGCCTGGCCTGCTCATTTTCATGAATTAGACCTATTGAGTCGAACACTGAGAGAAACTGCTCGAGATCATATTCGGGAATGGTTACTAATTTTTCCCTAACATTTGCAGGCAATTTGTGCTTGAAGATTTTCAATAGATCGACACGAGAAATCGGATTATTCCAGTAGCGGGTCTTGTTTAGATATGTTTCAAAATAGTTTTTAAGTCTTCCCCCCCTCCCCCCGAATTTTTGGAGGGTATGATACTGGGTTCAATACCTCCCCTCTTAATCTATCCTGGATAGCTGTTGACCAGTATTTATCTAAAAACGCATTCTCAAATTGATCATATGTCTCGCAGAGTTCCAAGATCTCTGTAGCCCACAAAAGGGCGTCACCTTCTGTATGTTGTTGTTGTTGTTGTTGTTGTGGTCTTCAGTCCTGAGACTGGTTTGATGCAGCTCTCCATGCTACTCTATCCTGTGCAAGCTTCTTCATCTCCCAGTACCTACTGCAACTTACATCCTTCTGAATCTGCTTAGTGTATTCATCTCTTGGTCTCCCTCTACGATTTTTACCATCCACGCTACCCTCCAATACTAAATTGGTGACCGAGCGAGGTGGCGCAGTGGTTAGACACTGGACTGGCATTCGGGAGGACGACGGTTCAATCCCGCGTCCGGCCATCCTGATTTAGGTTTTCCGTGATTTCCCTAAATCGCTCCAGGCAAATGCCGGGATGGTTCCTTTCAAAGGGCACGGCCGACTTCCTTCCCCGTCCTTCCCTAATCCGATGACACCGATGACCTCGCTGTCTGGTCTCCTTCCCCAAACCAACCAACCAACCAACCAACTAAATTGGTGATCCCTTGATGCCTCAGAACATGTCCTACCAACCGATCCCTTCTTCTGGTGAAGTTGCGCCACAAACTTCTCTTCTCCCCGATCCTATTCAATACCTCCTCATTAGTTATGTGATCTACCCATCTAATCTTCAGCATTCTTCTGTAGCACCACATTTCGAAAGCTTCTATTCTCTTCTTGTCCAAACTAGTTATCGTCCATGTTTCACTTCCATACATGGCTACACTCCATACAAATACTTTCAGAAACGACTTCCTGACACTTACATCTATACTCGATGTTAACAAATTTCTCTTCTTCAGAAACGCTTTCCTTGCCATTGCTAGTCTACATTTTATATCCTCTCTACTTCGACCATCATCAGTTATTTTGCTCCCCAAATAGCAAAACTCCTTTACTACATTAAGTGTCTCATTTCCTAATCTAATTCCCTCAGCATCACCCGACTTAATTCGACTACATTCCATTATCCTCGTTTTGCTTTTGTTGATGTTCATCTTATATCCTCCTTTCAAGACACTGTCCATTCCATTCAACTGCTCTTCCAAGTCCTTTGCTGTCTCTGACAGAATTACAATGTCATCGGCGAACCTCAAAGTTTTTATTTCTTCTCCGTGGATTTTAATACCTACTCCGAATTTTTCTTTTGTTTCCTTTACTGCTTGCTCAATATACAGATTGAATAACAGCGGGGAGAGGCTACAACCCTGTCTCACTCCCTTCCCAACCACTGCTTCCCTTTCATGTCCCTCGACTCTTATAACTGCCATCTGGTTTCTGTACAAATTGTAAATAGCCTTTCGCTCCCTGTATTTTACCCCTGCCACCTTTAGAATTTGAAAGAGAGTATTCCAGTCAACATTGTCGAAAGCTTTCTCTAAGTCTACAAATGCTAGAAACGTAGGTTTGCCTTTCCTTAAACTTTCTTCTAAGATAAGTAGTAAGGTCAGTATTGCCTCACGTGTTCCAGTGTTTCTACGGAATCCAAACTGATCTTCCCCGAGGTCGGCTTCTACTAGTTTTTCCATTCGTCTGTAAAGAATTCGTGTTAGTATTTTGCAGCTGTGGCTCATTAAACTGATTGTTGGGTAATTTTCACATCTGTCACACCTGCTTTCTTTGGGATTGGAATTATTATATTCTTCTTGAAGTCTGAGGGTATTTCGCCTGTTTCATACATCTTGCTCACCAGATGGTAGAGTTTTGACAGGACTGGCTCTCCCAAGGCTGTCAGTATTTCCAATGGAATGTTTTCTACTCCGGGGGCCTTGTTCCGACTCAGGTCTTTCAGTACTCTGTCAAACTCTTCACGCAGTATCATATCTCCCATTTCATCTTCATCTACATCCTCTTCCATTTCCATAATATTGTCCTCAAGTACATCGCCCTTCTATAGACCCTCTATATACTCCTTCCACCTTTCTGCTTTCCCTTCTTTGCTTAGAACTGGGTTTACATCTGAGCTCTTGATGTTCATACAAGTGGTTCTCTTTTCTCCAAAGGTCTCTTTAATTTTCCTGTAGGCAGTATCTATCTTACCCCTAGTGAGATAAGTCTCTACATCCTTACATTTGTCCTCTAGCCATCCCTGCTTAGCCATTTTGCACTTCCTGTCGATCTCATTTTTGAGACGTTTGTATTCCTTTTTGCCTGCTTCATTTACTGCATTTTTATATTTTCTCCTTTCATCAATTAAATTCAATATTTCTTCTGTTATCCAAGGATTTCTACTAGCCCTCGTCTTTTTACCTACTTGATCCTCTGCTGTCTTCACTACTTCATCTCTCAAAGCTACCCATTCTTCTTCTACTGTATTTCTTTCCCCCATTCCTGTCAATTGTTCCCTTATGCTCTCCCTGAAACTCTCTACAACCTCTGGTTCTTTCAGTTTATCCAGGTCCCATCTCCTTAAATTCCCACCTTTTTGCAATTTCTTCAGTTTTAATCTACAGGTCATAACCAATAGATTGTGGTCAGAGTCCACATCTACCCCTGGAAATGTCTTACAATTTAAAACCTGGTTCCTAAATCTCTGTCTTACCATTATATAATCAATCTGATACCTTTTAGTATCTCCAGGGTTCTTCCACGTATACAACCTTCTTTCATGATTCTTAAACCAAGTGTTAGCTATGATTATGTTGTGCTCTGTGCAAAATTCTACCAGGCGGCTTCCTCTTTCATTTCTTAGCCCCAATCCATATTCACCTACTACGTTTCCTTCCCTCCCTTGCCGGCCGGTGTGGCCGTGCGGTTAAAGGCGCTTCAGTCTGGAACCGCGTGACCACTACGGTCGCAGGTTCGAATCCTGCCTCGGGCATGGATGTGTGTGATGTCCTTAGGTTAGTTAGGTTTAATTAGTTCTAAGTTCTAGGCGACTGATGACCTCAGAAGTTAAGTCGCATAGTGCTCAGAGCCATTTGAACCATTTTTCCCTCCCTTTTCCTACACTCGAATTCCAGTCACCCATGACTATTAAATTTTCGTCTCCCTTCACTATCTGAATAATTTCTTTTATTTCATCATACATTTCTTCAATTTCTTCGTCATCTGCAGAGCTAGTTGGCATATAAACTTGTACTACTGTAGTAGGTGTGGGCTTCGTATCTATCTTGGCCACAACAATGCGTTCGCTGTGCTGTTGGTAGTAGCTTACCCGCATCCCTATTTTCCTATTCATTATTAAACCTACTCCTGCATTATCCCTATTTGATTTTGTGTTTATAACCCTGTAGTCACCTGACCAGAAGTCTTGTTCCTCCTGCCACCGAACTAATGATTTTCTAAATATAATTCTTAGGTAAAACTTAAGGTAAAACCCTAGTTAATATTTATCTCTTAAAACACTTTCTTATAAAATTTAGACAAAATTTATATTATGGCTAACATTGATTTTCTTGCATTTACTGAGCTCTGACTGCTTTAGCCTAGCAGGCAGATTGGAAAAGTTACTAAACGACTGTACCACCATATAAAGGCGACTCTCTCTCTGTGTGTGTGTGTGTGTGTGTGTGTGTGTGTGTGTGTGTGTGTGTGTGTGTGTGTGTGAGAGAGAGAGAGAGAGAGAGAGAGAGAGCATTAATGGCTTGCACTTGCCCCATGTGCTTGGAGCTACCAACCAATCAAAAAACATAGGACTTGTAATGGCTCTAATTATTAGTCTGCAAATGATGTAAATACTGATGTAATGCTATCCAATACACCGTCCCCGCCGGCCGGGGTGGAAGAGCAGTTCTAGGCGCTTCAGTCTGGAACCGCGCGACCGCTACGTTCGCAGGTTCGAATCCTGCCTCGGGCACGGATGTGTGTGATGTCCTTAGGTTAGTTAGGTTTAAGTAGTTCTAAGTTCTAGGGGACTGATGACCTCAGATGTTAAGTCCCATAGTGCTCAGAGCCATTTTAACCATTTTTGATACGCCGTCCCCTGTCATTGATGCAAATATATGCCCTTACACATGTTACACCATATATATAATATACTGAACAGTACATTAGTATTTACGTTATTTGCAGGCTAATAATTGTAGCCACTACAAGATCATTGTTTTTAGGCTGATTAGTATCTCAGAGTGTGTGTGGCCAGTGCAAGCCATTAACGCTTGTTTTCACGTGGCAGCAGCTCAGGAATCGATGTGTGGATGCATGGACGCAAAACATTTAGCCTATACTGACCGGTGTAGTTCACTTAGTGGTGCAGAAATATCAAGTCGTGAAATTTGTGATGGGTTTCTGGGAACACCGTTCGAGAATTGATATATGTCCATATTAAGGTTTCACATACAAAAAATCTGCACTTATACCTGTACCAGTGTTATATATTGTGTGTGTGTCTGTTTTGCATTGCTTATGCATATCTGTAACGATTTAGTTTCGTGTAGATGTGTCGACCTGTGCAGTTTGTTGTAGATACCACATTGTTGTATGTAAATATTCGTATACAGGGTGATATTTTCCACGAATTACAAACTCTAGGAATTCGCCGATGAGACGATATATGGAACAGAAAAGGTCTAATGAACTTATGTCTGGAAATGCATGGTTTCCATGTTAGAGACCATTTATTCAGTCATACATTGTTACAGAGACTGTGGTCTAATATGCGCTGTACCACGCAGCCACGGTTACACTATGTGTTGAAAATGGCTCCATGTGTCTCAACGCACTTGTCTGCACGGTGTAGCATGTTCTGTCTCTCACATTCAAATCGGCCAGGCTGCATCCGAACAGTGTCAAAGGCAGCGTGAATACGCTGCTCCAGTGTCTCCACATCTGGAATGGGCTCGGAATACATGTTAGTTACATTTGAGATGGCCCCATAACCAGAAATCATACAGGTTAAAACCCCATGAACAAGCAGGTGATACAACTGAACCCCCTTGTCTGGTCCACTGACCAGGGAAGACACGATTGAGATGTGTCCAGACATTAACAGCAAAGTGGGCTGGAGTACCACGATGTAGCAGCCGCAAAATCCTTCTAATCATAAATGTCACTTCTTCCGGCAAGGAAGGCAAAGTCACCCACAATAAACGCCGATAGTTCTGGCCTGTTACGCGACGTTGAAGGAAGACTGGTCCCAAAATACGGTCGTCAATTATCCTGGCCCACACATTCCAGCTGTACCGATGCTGACTGGTGATTTTCTGTCACCACACCATGGGGGTTGTGCATACTATCCCACAGATGACTGTTATGGAAGTCGAAGATATCACTCCTTGTAGAGGTGGCCTCATCTGTGAATAGGATGGATGACACAAATCCCGGAATCATGGTTGCCTGGTGAATAAACCAGTGACAAAACGGCTCCCGATGTGTAAAGTCTGTCACTGGTAAGCCCTGCAACTGCTGTAAGTGATAAGGGTAGTAATAATTTTCATGGAGAATGTTCCACACGGTCATGTGGCTTACACTGTACTGATGGGCCAACTGCCTGGTACTGACACAGTGGTCGCCTTCCACAGTGTTAATTACATTTTGCTCCAAGTGTGGTTTCTGAACATTTCGGGTACGTCCTTCATGATTTCCTGCTGCCTGAAACGACCCTGTCTCAGGCAAACATTGAAACGCTGTTGCAAACATTGAATGCTGTGGTGGTTCGCAGGGATAGGTCTCCTGTACTGCCTTGCTGCACGCCTATCGCCATTTGCCTATCCATAAGTAAACACCTTGTCGGCAAGCTCTCGATTCAAATACAAAACCATTGTGTACATCACTGTATCACATCCACTACAAGGTGAGTCAACAAGAGAAGTGAATCAGATACAACATTACCAATTACTATGGCAGGAGAGGGCGCTAGAGCATATGAGGAACAGTACCACCCTCTAGGAGGAAACCATGCATGCTGTAATTGTGGCTGCATGATACAGTGCGTACTAGACTACAGTCTCTGTAACAAAGTATGATCGAATAAATGGTGTCTAGCATGGAAACCACCCATTTCAAGACATAGGTTCATTAGACCTTTTTTGTTCCATACCCTCCATCGACCAATAACTTGAGTTTGTACAGGGTGGAAAAATCACTCTGTATATTGACGAATCCGCCTCAAGTAATTCTTGTTAACTTTATGGACAATAAACTTAGAATGTCTAGTTTAAGTGAAACTGAAAGCTGGCTTTGTCTCCATATGTACATGTTTTATTGCTCCACTGAACAATTCAGTTGTAGATTGTGAGTAAAATTACCATTGAATCATTAGAAGAGATGGTTTCTTATATTTTCCTTAGTCTGTCTTCATCAATTATGTGCATTTCACTTAAAAATATTAGCAAGATAACTGAAAGTTTCACATATATAAGAAAATATATCAATAGACAAACGAATGTACTTTATTAGGGATCTTTCAGTTAAAAAAAAAAAAAAAGATACTTGTCGTCTGAATGTTTGATGGTATGATGCCACTACTGGGGAAAGGTTCTATAAAAAAAAAAAAAGTCGTTTACTTTTTTTCTCATCAGTTGTAATGCAGTATGATAATTTTAGCAACGATATTTCTAGCACCACAGTAAATATCGTAATCTTGGGGTAGTTTGCACACAACTGCAAAACTATTAGATATTATTTACCTAAGATGTAAATTACTGGACCATCTCAAACAGGTGCTCATGTAAGTTCGGTTATGGAGGATCAGGGAGTAGTGTTATTTCTGTCCCCATCCCCAAAGTGTAACTTGCCAGCACCCTCTCAGTTAATGTGTCATATGCGTGTATCACTTTAATACTAGCAATATAGACAGGGTGGTCCATTGATAGTGACCGGGTCCAATATCTCACGAAATAAGCATCAAACGAAAAAACTACAAAGAACGAAACTCGTCTAGCTTGAAGGGGGAAACCACACGGCGCTGTGGTTGGCCCGCTAGATTGCGCTGCCATAGGTCAAACGGTTATCAATTACGTTTTTTTTAAAAGTAGGAACCTCCATTTTTTATTACATATTCGTGTAGTACGTACAGAAATATGAATGTTTTAGTTGGACCACTTTTTTCGCTTTTTGATAGATGGCGCTGTAATAGTCACAAACGTTTTAGTACGTGGTACCACGAAACATTCCGCCAGTGCGGACGGTATTTGCTTCTGTTACATTACCCGTGTTAAAATGGACCGTTTACCAATTGCGGAAAAGGTCGATATCGTGTTGATGTATGGCTATTGTGATCAAAATTCCCAACGGGCGAGTGCTATGTATGCTGCACGGTATCCTGGACGACATCATCCAAGTGTCCGGACCGTTCGCCGGATAGTTGAGTTATTTAAGGAAACAGGAAGTGTTCAGTCACATGTGGAACGTCAACCACGACCTGCAACAAATGATGATGCTCAAGTAGGTGTTTTAGTTGCTGTCGTGGCTAATCCGCACATCAGTAGCAGACATTGTGCGAGAATCGGGAATCTCAAAAACGTCAGTGTTGAGAATGCTACATCAACATCGATTGCACCCGTACCGTATTTCTATGCACCAGGAATTGCATGGCGACGACTTTGAACGTCGTGTACAGTTCTGCCACTGGGCACAATAGAAATTACGGGACGATGACAGATTTTTTGCACGCGTTCTATTTAGCGACGAAGCGTTTTTAACCAAGAGCGGTAACGTAAACCGGCATCATGTGCACTATTGGGCAACGGAAAATCCACGATGGCTGCGACAAGAGGAACATCGGCGACCTTGGCGGGTTAATGTGTGATGCGGCATTATGGGAGGAAGGATAATTGGCCCCCATTTTATCGATGGCAATCTAAATGGTGCAATGTATGCTGATTTCCTACGTAATGTTCTACCGATGTTACTACAAGATGTTTTACTGCATGACAGAATGGCGATGTACACTCCTGGAAATGGAAAAAAGAACACATTGACACCGGTGTGTCAGACCCACCATACTTGCTCCGGACACTGTGAGAGGGCTGTACAAGCAATGATCACACGCACGGCACAACGGACACACCAGGAACCGCGGTGTTGGCCGTCGAATGGCGCTAGCTGCGCAGCATTTGTGCACCGCCGCCGTCAGTGTCAGCCAGTTTGCCGTGGCATACGGAGCTCCATCGCAGTCTTTAACACTGGTAGCATGCCGCGACAGCGTGGACGTGAACCGTATGTGCAGTTGACGGACTTTGAGCGAGGGCGTATAGTGGGCATGCGGGAGGCCGGGTGGACGTACCGCCGAATTGCTCAACACGTGGGGCGTGAGGTCTCCACAGTACATCGATGTTGTCGCCAGTGGTCGGCGGAAGGTGCACGTGCCCGTCGACCTGGGACCGGACCGCAGCGACGCACGGATGCACGCCAAGACCGTAGGATCCTACGCAGTGCCGTAGGGGACCGCACCGCCACTTCCCAGCAAATTAGGGACACTGTTGCTCCTGGGGTATCGGCGAGGACCATTCGCAACCGTCTCCATGAAGCTGGGCTACGGTCCCGCACACCGTTAGGCCGTCTTCCGCTCACGCCCCAACATCGTGCAGCCCGCCTCCAGTGGTGTCGCGACAGGCGTGAATGGAGGGACGAATGGAGACGTGTCGTCTTCAGCGATGAGAGTCGCTTCTGCCTTGGTGCCAATGATGGTCGTATGCGTGTTTGGCGCCGTGCAGGTGAGCGCCACAATCAGGACTGCATACGACCGAGGCACACAGGGCCAACACCCGGCATCATGGTGTGGGGAGCGATCTCCTACACTGGCCGTACACCACTGGTGATCGTCGAGGGGACACTGAATAGTGCACGGTACATCCAAAGCGTCATCGAACCCATCGTTCTACCATTCCTAGACCGGCAAGGGAACTTGCTGTTCCAACAGGACAATGCACGTCCGCATGTATCCCGTGCCACCCAACGTGCTCTAGAAGGTGTAAGTCAACTACCCTGGCCAGCAAGATCTCCGGATCTGTCCCCCATTGAGCATGTTTGGGACTGGATGAAGCGTCGTCTCACGCGGTCTGCACGTCCAGCACGAACGCTGGTGTAACTGAGGCGCCAGGTGGAAATGGCATGGCAAGCCGTTCCACAGGACTACATCCAGCATCTCTACGATCGTCTCCATGGGAGAATAGCAGCCTGCATTGCTGCGATAGGTGGATATACACTGTACTAGTGCCGACATTGTGCATGCTCTGTTGCCTGTGTCTATGTGCCTGTGGTTCTGTCAGTGTGATCATGTGATGTATCTGACCCCAGGAATGTGTCAATAAAGCTTCCCCTTCCTGGGACAATGAATTCACGGTGTTCTTATTTCAATTTCCAGGAGTGTACTTCCTACATGATGGATGTCCGGCACATAGCTCGCGTGCGGTCGAAGCGGTATTGAATAGCATATTTCATGACAGGTGGATTGGTCGTCGCATTCACCGGACCTGACGTCCCCGGATTTCTTTCTGTGGGGAAAGTTGAAGCATATTTGCTATCGTGATCCACCGACAACGTCTGACAACATGCGTCAGAGCATTGTCAATGCATGTGCGAACATTACGGAAGGCGAACTACTCGCTGTTGAGAGTAATGTCATTACACGTACTGCCAAATGCAATGAGGTTGACGGACATCATTTTGAGCATTTATTGCACTAATGTGGTATTTACAAAAAAAATGGTTCAAATGGCTCTGAGCACTATGGGACTCAACATCTGATGTCATCAGTCCACTAGAACTAGGTATTTACAGGTAAACACGCTGTAACAGCATGCGTTCTCAGAAACGATAATTTCACAAAGGTACATGTATCACATTGGAACAACCGAAATAAAATATTCAAACGTACCTACGTTCTGTGTTTTAATTTTAAAAAGTTACCTGTTACCAACTGTTCGTCTAAAATTGTGAGCCATATGGTTGTGACTATTACAGCGCCATCTATCACAAAGCGAAAACAGTGGTCCAACTAAAACATTCATATTTCTTTACATACTACACGAATATGTAATAAAAAATGGGGGTTCCTATTTAAAAAACGTAATTGATATCCGTTTGACCTATGGCAGCGCCATGTAGCGGGCCAACCATAGTGCCATGTGGTTTCCCCCTTCAAGCTAGACAAGTTTCGTTCTTTGTAGCTTCGTTTGACGCGTCACACAACTAATTTAATAATCGTACAAGGTGGTCAGAAACAGTCTGAAAAGCTTGCAAGTGTGTTGCGGGGTATATTGTGCTGAGAAGTAACTGTTAAGAAAAATTAGGTACATTGTGCCATTTCTGAGTTAATTAGCACTGAAATTAGCCAATTAGGATCTTTCACAAGCAAATTTAAGCAACTTGCCAAATACGGTATACCGGAACTTGTTCTTCGTTTGGTTTCCTAAACCGAAGAAGAGGGCAATACAAAAATTAGGCATGGGACAATAGTAAGGACCGAACCTGAGTCAGAGGCTGAGCAGTCTCTTACGGTTATCACCTATGACAACAGCTAACACTAATTGCCTGTGGTGGCGTGCCTGAATATTCGCTCGCAATTGTCTCATTGGCTAAATTGAATACTAGTTAACTCAGAAATGGCACAACCTATCGAATTTTCTTTCTTAACAATTATTTGTCAACATCACCTATCCTCCAACACCCTTACAACCTTTTCAGATTGTGTCTCATCACCATGTATTCCTACAACCTCGCACAACTTCGATGAAGTCATGATTTACGCAACATACGAGGGCAGTTCAATAAGTAATGCAACCCATTTTTTTTCTCGGCCAATTTTGGTTGAAAAAAACGGAAATTTCTTGTGGAATATTTTCAAACATTCCCGCTTCGTCTCGTATAGTTTCATTGACTTCCGACAGGTGGTAGCGCTGTACGAAGCTGTTAAAATGGCGTCTGTAACGGATGTGCGTTGCAAACAACGGGCAGTGATCGAGTTTCTTTTGGCGGAAAACCAGGGCATCTCAGATATTCATAGGCGCTTGCAGAATGTCTACGGTGATCTGGCAGTGGACAAAAGCACGGTGAGTCGTTGGGCAAAGCGTGTGCCATCATCGCCGCAAGGTCAAGCAAGACTGTCCGATCTCCCGCGTGCGGGCCGGCCGTGCACTGCTGTGACTCCTGCAATGGCGGAGCGTGCGAACACACTCGTTCGAGATGATCGACGGATCTTCAGAAATTGAAGAAACGACTTCAGCGTGTTCGTAGGCACAAAAATCTGAACGAACTTCTCCTTCTTCATGACATCGCAAGACCTCACACAAGTCTTCGCACCCGAGAAGAGCTCACAAAACTTCAGTGGACTGTTCTTCCTCATGCACCCTACAGCCCCGATCTCGCACCGTCGGATTTCCATATGTTTGGCCCAATGAAGGACGCAATCCGTGGAGGCACTACGCGGATGATGAAGAAGTTATTGATGCAGTACGACGTTGGCTCCGACATCGACCAGTGGTATGGTACCGTGCAGGCATACAGGCCCTCATTTCAAGGTGGTGTAAGGCCGTAGCATTGAGTGGAGATTACGTTGAAAAATAGTGTTGTGTAGCTAAAAGATTGGGGAATAACCTGGTGTATTTCAATGCTGTATAAAACAACTCCTGTTTCAGAAAAAAAATGTGTTGCATTACTTATTGAACTGCCCTCGTAAAATCGAAGTGTGGAGTCAGAATTATTAGTACAGTACGTCACTAAACGCTATGACTGTGAGCACTGGTCTGCAAACTACGTCTGTTGGGGCTGTTAGTTTCTGGCTACATTCGGGAAATTAGTTTTTCTGTTACCTATTTTTCTTTTCTTAGTAGAGTGTCATTTTCCTTCTTTCTTGCTTTACTCGACTCCTTGTGGTTTATTGTTTCTACATGTTGATTCACGAACTGTGTCAGGTTTGTTGTTAACACCTGGTAGCACGTGAATGTGCGCTTTTACCCAGTTGTAATGTCGCCAGTTGGGCCGCAAATCCATCCACGTGAACAGGCCGTCAAGCAATCAACCAACAAGTATC
Source organism: Schistocerca cancellata (assembly GCF_023864275.1). Taxonomy (NCBI): domain Eukaryota; kingdom Metazoa; phylum Arthropoda; class Insecta; order Orthoptera; family Acrididae; genus Schistocerca; species Schistocerca cancellata. Next base: position 250,872,135 of record NC_064626.1, read on the forward strand.
CGTAGCTTCCTACATTAATCCTTGTCATTTTCGAGATTTAGTTTTCGTCTTGCCTTATTCTCCAAAAGTTAGCTGTGAAATTTGGAAATACAGTAGAACCTTGATAATCCGGCATCCTCGGAGGTCGTGTCAATGTCTGATTGTCACAAATGCCGGGTTATCAAGGTTCAGTTTTCAAAATCTGGTTTAGAAATAGGGATATAAGCAAAACATATAGTTTTAACATAAAAAAGTAACTTATTTACTAAACACAACATGAGGGATTGCACTATAAACATTAAAATTGTGTTTTTCTTTTCTGTAAAGAAAAAACTGAATTTAAAGTCGAATATTGTACTGATCTATCAAATCCCTTTAAGGTTCAAAGTTTTAGAAAGGTGCGATATATGAGTAATAAATAACTTTTTGTGTGCCAATTACAAAATAAAATAATCACCACTGGTTTGAAAAGATCTAATTCATTGTGAAAAAAGTGACCTTTCCAATTAACTTTCATCCTGTTACTGGCTCCCTCTCTGCTCTCTTAGCACGGAATTATTTAAACAAAAATCCATCAGTAGGTTCTAATTTATGTTCTTTTTTATAGTTCACCTAACGTCCAGACTTCCAACTGAAGCAAATTGTAACACAAATTTCCTAGCTGTTGTTTTTGTTTTTTTGGTATCGTACATAGCTGTAGATGCTGTATTAAATGCACTCATAATTTTATTTCGGTTCTCACCCTTTTTCCAATCTTCTTATGATGTCTAGTTTTTGTGGATTGTCAATGTCACATATTTACGTTTTGGCGTTTTAAGCGCGCTTTTGCTCGTTTTTGAAAACATATTCACTATACGTGAGTATCACAAGCCAGATTAATAGAAATCCATAAAAGGCCTAGATCACAGGTTATGACATCATTCCGTATTTGCCAGGTGATTCACATTAATCAGACAATTTTTAAAAACTGAAAACACAATGAAATAATATTTTATAACTCAGGAGTTGTTAATGCAATGAGTGTAATGCTTTGAATTCAAAAGAGCACCATGGCCTAACCAATTATACTATGATAGCAAACTGATATCAGGGTAACACAATGGTTTTAAATTAAAGACCCAAGATTCAACATCGTCCTTTAAGATACCTGACGAATTTGAAGCAAAATTTTGAATGTCAAATGTAAGAACAACTAGCATAAATTTAGCAACAGGTAAAATTTTTAAATAGTTTAAATCTCCCAATCTAACAGAATGGTTTTAAATTACAGATCAAAATTTTTGAAGGTCAAATGTAACTACTAGCACAAATTTAGTAACAGGTAAGAACGTTTAAAGAAATTTAAATGTTCACGCTAACAGTGTATTTAACTTTCAAATGAAAATTTAACAACATCTTTTGAGAAAGCTGACAAATTTAAGCGGTATCAGTGCCAGCAAATTGTCCAGCTGACTAGGGAAAACTTGATACAGAAGTGGCACAGTACCAGAAGGGATTCAGGCCAAAAGACAAAAATATGTGAACTCTGGAAAGATTTAGGCCCACTTGATTCAGAGAAGAAAAACTTAAATTAGACAGCAGTCACCATGTCGTAGGGCTGGTCACACCAGGTAACTGCAGCGGCAAGTCCCAAATGCTGTCCAGTAATATCGCGCCGCCGGTGCACTCGGCCTTGTCAGGCCGGCTCAACTGCACGCATAGACTGCAGGAACAGTAGCTGGCCCATCAGATAACGGCAGGGCGCTCGTAAAATATGCGTCATGCGAGAAGAAGATTCCTAGAAACATCAACAGGTCAATTAGTACGATAGCTCACTTTCAGTAAACAGCTGCCTGAACAAGCAATCCAGAATAAGATACAACAACACCCGCCAAACAGCGATTAAATACAGATTGAACTAAAAACTTTAAGAGTAGTATACTTTAAACATTGGCGAGAACCAAGAATGAGCATAGCAATAGAGCCAAGTTACAAACATAGTTTAAGTGGATTTTAAATAACTGTTTTGAACTTCTCTTCCGGGTTGAAATGCTGGTTCCATTAATAGCATAATGAAACTTCCTGGCAGATTAAAACTGTGTGCCCGACCGAGACTCGAACTCGGGACCTTTGCCTTTCGCGGGCAAGTGCTCAGCTGGTAGAGCACTTGCCCGCGAAAGGCAAAGGTCCCGAGTTCGAGTCTCGGTCGGGCACACAGTTTTAATCTGCCAGGAAGTTTCATATCAGCGCACACTCCGCTGCAGAGTGAAAATCTCATTCTGGAAACATTCCCCAGGCTGTGGCTAAGCCATGTCTCCGCAATATCCTTTCTTTCAGGAGTGCTAGTTCTGCAAGTTCCGCAGGAGAGCTTCTGTAAAGTTTGGAAGGTAGGAGACGAGGTACTGGCAGAAGTAAAGCTGTGAGTACCGGACGTGAGTCGTGCTTCGGTAGCTCAGCTGGTAGAGCACTTGCCCGCGAAAGGCAAAGGTCCCGAGTTCGAGTCTCGGTCGGGCACACAGTTTTAATCTGCCAGGAAGTTTCATATCAGCGCACACTCCGCTGCAGAGTGAAAATCTCATTCTGGAATAGCATAATGGTTAGATACCAGTACAAGATGCCCCGCAGACCCGATAAGGTCCCAATAATCAGGTAAGGAATTTCGCCCAATGGTGCAAACACCGAAAATTTCACAGCTCTCCGGTAGTGCACCAGGTATACCGACTGATCTGGCCAGAACGGAATCTAAAACATAATTAAAAGAGCACATTAATTATAAATGGTCATTATATTTCTAGTAGCACATGATACGGTCGTCACATTCACACGGCTTGCGCAGACAGGGAGAGTAATTATGTTAGGCATCATTTATCCAGGAGAAACGCTACTAAAACCAAACAATAAAAAGCTGTCACCACAATCGTCACAGCCAGGTATCACAACTAAGTTACTTTTCAGGGAAGGAACGCAGGGCGCTCAGCGAACAGAGAGGTTGGCAGGCTGAAACAGTTTTTATAAGCAATCCCTATCACATCACGGCGGATCTAAACTTGCCATGAAGCGTAAACTCTCAAAAACTCCGGGAACAATCACGCAAGGCAGGGCAGTAACAACAGAGCCCGCTAACGCCGCCGGACTTGATCACACAACACGGCCTGACAACAGGAAAGTAGTGCCCTTTCAGAGCACCGAAACCGACTAATCATAATCAAAGTCGTTCCCGTTGCAACGGTTCCCTCAGAGCGAATCGGTCAAGACACACACACATACTACAGGTGTGTGACAACACACGTTTCCTCCAACTGACTTCCCCCCGGTGGCTGTCCATTCCGCACTAGCCTGCCTCGCAAACGTTTCAAACCGGAAGACGCGGTGCAAGACCGCCGCCCGGCGACCAGAGGGAAAACGAACCTGAGATGTGGTCTACAGACCGCAATCGATAATAGCCGACACGTCTCAGTACGTACAAACATTTTTCTCTGCTGTAGTCTATTTGACAGTCGTACATTTAGCTGAATATTGATACATACAATGACTTCGTTAAATAACTATTAAATAACACCGCACAGCACTGAGGGAAATGTAAGTACCGTAAATTCAGGTCTATTGAACGAAGAATCGTTGTTGCTAGTGCAAAGTCAACAATGCAACTGGCTTATCTTGGCGAGAATACGACCGCTGCTTGAGGTAGACAACTGTTATTGACGAGGCGCCATGCCGATATGTCTCGAAGACGTCAGACTGTACTACCAAAGCGCCGATCTAAAACTATGGGAAAATTTCTGAGGTGTGCTGGACTATCAGTTCTGCCAGATTATCGGAGGCTTACTAATATACAATACTCTAAATTCTTTCATTATTTTTATTTGGGGTGGTTTTGAGGGAGGCGTCCAAGACACCACGAACTCCTACCCACCCCCTTGGATCGCGTGTGGTCTCACGTCAAGAGCCTCGAATTGTATGCGTGTCAATGTTTTGTAAAATGTTTACAGGTACGAATTTCAGTACTCCGTAGCATCACTGTGGGGGTGTGGACACATGGATACGAGATACTTCGAGCAGGTCCCACATGTCCCCTGATCTGTTCACTGCTGTCGCCACCCCGGGTACTGCCCGCACTGAGTTTGACCCCTCATCTGTGGTCGAGTAGGATATCATTCCAAAGTCTGGCAGGCAGTGAAAGACTTTCTGAGGGGCCGATCGTAGGCCTCCCCAGTTGGTTTGATGAACAGGTTTCGTGTGTTATCTGTGGCTGACAAAGTCTCTGAGCCGGATGCAGTCATCCACCCTGTTCCAGAGGGAGCTTCTCGGCCCACAAGATCTGGACATTCACAGAGGGTGGATTTGCTGGTAGTTGGGAGCTCCAACGTTGGACGCATATTGGGGCCCCTTTGGAACATGGCTGCCAAGGAGGGGAAGGATGCCAGTGTGCACTCTGTGTGCATACCAAGGGGAGTCATTCCAGATGTGGAAAGGGTTCTTCCGGATGCCATGAAGAGTACAGAGTTGAGCCAACTGCAGGTGGTGGCTCATATCGGTACCAATGACTTGTGTCGCTTTGGATCGGAGCAGATTCTCTCTGGTTTTGGGCGGCTTGCGGAAATGGTAAGGACTGCCAGTATTGCTTGTGAGATTGAGGCGGTGCTCACCATCTGCAGCATCGTCGATAGAACCGACTGTGGTCCTTTGGTGCAGAGCCGAGTGGAGGGTCTGAATCAGAGGCTCAGGCGGTTCTGTGACCGTGCAGGCTGCAGATTCCTTGACTTGCGCCATCGAGTGATGGGTTTCCGGGTTCCACTTAATAGGTAAGGAGTCCACTACACACAGGAAGCGGCTACACGGGTAGCGGGGGCTGAGTGGAAGGGACTGGGCGGTTCTTTTAGGTTAGAGGGTCTCAAGAAACCACAGAAATCCCGTACGTGTAAAAGGGGGCAGGTATAACACAGTAAAGTATTTGTAGAAACGATCGGTGTTGTAGTTGTAAATTGTCGTAGCTGTGTTGGGAAAGAATCAGAGCTCTAAGCGCTAATAGAAAGCACTGAAGCTCAAATAGTTACAGGTACAGAAAGATGGCTAGATCCGGAAATAAGTTCAGCCGTAATTTTTTCAAACGACCTAACAATGTTCAGGAAGGATAGATTAAATACAGTTTGTGGAGGAGTATTTATTGCTGTCAGAAGGAGTTTACCTTGTAGTGAAATTAAAATACATAGTTCCTTCGAAATCGTATGGGTAGAGGTTATACTTGACAATCGGACTAAACTATTAATTGTATCGTTTTACTGACCCCCAGACTCAGAAGTTGTAGTTGCTGAACATTTCAAAGAAAACTTGAGTCTCATTTCAAATAGGTACCTCAATCATACAATTAGAGTCGGTGGTGACTTCAATCTACCCTCGACATGCTGGAAAAATTATACGTTTAAATCAGCTTAATAACTCTGCTTTTGTGGCACTGTCATCAGTGACTTCACCGTTGTTATGTTTTATCTGAAAATTATTTTGAACAGTTAGTACATGAGCCCACTCGAAGCATAAATGGTTGCGAAAGCATACTTGACCTCTTAGCAGCAAATAATCCTGGACAAATAGCGAGTATCATGACGGTTACAGGGATTAGCGACCACAAGGCAGTTGCTGTACTGATCCCACCATGGTACACAAAACAGGTCAGATCGCTGTTGCAGAACCAAGGAAAAAAAGAATGCCAAATATAAAAAACCCAAAATCCCCAAGATTGGCAAAGTTTTGCAGAACCCCAAAAATAGAGCGTACTTCAATGCGAGATGCTTATAATAATTTCCGCAACAAAACTCTGTCTCGGAATCTGGCAGAAAACCCGAAGAGGTCCTGTCATACTTAAAGCACATCAGTGGCAAGACGCAATCAATATCTTCTCTGCGCGAAAACAACGGTGAAGTCACTGATGACAGTGTCACAAAAGCAGAATTAAACACGGTTTTCCGAACTCCTTCATCAACTAAGACGAAGTAAATATCCCTGAATTCCAATCAGGAACAACTGCCAAGATGAGAAACATAGAAGTAGATATCCTCGGTGTAGCAAAGCAGCTTAACTCACTTCATAAAGGTATGGCCTCTGGTCCAGATTGTGTACCAGTTAGTTCCCTTTCAGAGTATATCAGGCACTTTATTGTGAATAGCAGAGTAATCACGTAGATGTAGATGAAATTGAAACATTATTGCGTAAAAGAACAGGCGTTTGCTACCGATATGGAACGAGGTAAGTATGATAACGTCGTAAGTCACCTGAGTGACAGTCGTATGAGCATACACGTTTTAAGCGTGATGTTTTTTTCGTATTGTAGACAAACAGGAGAATTTATAATTGTTAGAGTTGCAACCGTGGCACTGAACTGAACGTGGCAGATAATTGAAATGAGCAGAGGTTACAAAATAATACCGGTATTCATATCTGCAATATCCACAGTAATTCAGAATTACATTCAGAATTTAATCTGTAGCGCGTATCTTGCGCAATCAAAATGTAAAACGTAGCTTAAAACTACTTTTTGTTCTCCCTTCAGAAACATAAATGAAATTTCATTCGTAATTACAGTATTCATTCACTGCTCGGTATAAACTAAACAACAAAAGCAAGCTCCATTATCAGAAAGTTTGGCGTGGTGTAAAACCACGCATGTGTAAAGTCAGTGTCAAGCAGAATGCTGTACTGAAATGTTAAAAAAAGCTTGAGCCTTTTTAATTTTTTTATCAAAACAGCAACTCGTCTGTGAAATATCTTGTCAACAAAATTCACATAGGCTCTGAGCTCCCTCTTGGCATATTGTTCAGGTGTGAGAAATCAGAAACAAGCGAAAATTTCAGCGGTACTGGATGTTTGCAGTGAGACCTCATGTTATATGAAAGTGTTGCAGAAACATTTAGCCAGAACGTTTTGGCGCTCGACTATACCTACTGTCATGCGACAAGAAATTTGTAAATATACAAAAAGCATTTTTAAACTCAACCCGAGTCCTAGGACTATGTCACAGAAGTTCATATGTCCCTCGAGTTGGAATGATGAACTAGAGATTATTACAATTTTACCGCTCGTATGCGCATCAAAACATTCATTATCTCCTCGTTCCGTCCTTGAATGTAACAGAAAGGATAGTATGTGAAAGAGAGAAGGAAAATTATATTACACCGTCTCGTAGTCAGTTAATGAAACGACATAGTACCCGCCATAAATACTCCAGGGAAATGACAGATAACCTACATACAGATGCTGATGTAGGATTTGAATCCCGCTCATACCGAACCGAAGACAGCCAAGCGCTGCCTTGTTTCGTACTTTGCAAAGGCTCTGCAGAAGACAACCAGACACTGTCAGCCACAGTAATAGGTGTCAACAAAGATGTTCTGACACGATTCATGTCCCCAAGTATCCATCTATTACAGTTCAATTCAGGGTCAATGTTGGCTAAAAATATAGGCTCAGCCTCTTCAGTTGATATCTCAAAGCAGCTGTATTATTTCTACTCTACGTTCGTGTACCCATATTAGGTGAGAACACTTGAAACTAACAGAAATATAGTCTTCTGAAAACACCGGTAGTCACTGTTAACTATCTTAAAAACGTTTCTTCGCGGTGACCAACTTTAAATAGCAGATGTCACAGTTCTTCGAGCACATTTACGTCACAGAGATCTCATTAAAAGATACGTTTCTAGCGCCTCCTCTTGGAGGCTGATAGACAAATCTAATTTCTTGTTGGCATGCAATACGACTTTTAGGATCAGTAGAAGAAAATACTGCGTTTTCGAACCATGGAAGCGTTCTATGTAACTAAAAGATAAAATCTCCAAATAGACATGATAATAATAAGCTACTGTGACCTCAAATAAAGCATATATTTATCATATTTACCCATCAGTAATAAAATAACACTTAAGGATGTTTTTCCGCTCACTAAACCAAAAACAGATGCTGCACAGTAAATTGCGGTTCCAAATAACTACCATATTTACAGGCTGTTTCTAGTCAGAAATATATCATCGTAGTAAAAATGACGCTGTAGTGCGTAACATAAAATTGCAGGTTCGATTGAATTGTTCTACCCTTGTGTGTTCAGTTTTTGTTCCCCATTGAAAGTTTTGTGTCTTCAAACATAAAGTGGTATGATAGTTAGAAGAAAATACTTTCGGGCCTTAGGCTTCATCATAATGTAAAGATACACTCCTGGAAATTGAAATAAGAACACCATGAATTCATTGTCCCAGGAAGAGGAAACTTTATTGACACATTCCTGGGGTCAGATACATCACATGATCACACTGACAGAACCACAGGCACATAGACACAGGCAACAGAGCATGCACAATGTCGGCACTAGTACAGTGTATATCCACCTTTCGCAGCAATGCAGGCTGCTATTCTCCCATGGAGACGATCGTAGAGATGCTGGATGTAGTCCTGTGGAACGGCTTGCCATGCCATTTCCACCTGGCGCCTCAGTTGGACCAGCGTTTGTGCTGGACGTGCAGACCGCCTGAGACGACGCTTCATCCAGGGTAGTTGACTTACACCCTCTAGAGCACGTTGGGTGGCACGGGATACATGCGGACGTGCATTGCCCTGTTGGAACAGCAAGTTCCCTTGCCGGTCTAGGAATGGTAGAACGATGGGTTCGATGACGGTTTGGATGTACCGTGCACTATTCAGTGTCCCCTCGACGATCACCAGTGGTGTACGGCCAGTGTAGGAGATCGCTCCCCACACCATGATGCCGGGTGTTGGCCCTGTGTGCCTCGGTCGTATGCAGTCCTGATTGTGGCGCTCACCTGCACGGCGCCAATCACGCATACGACCATCATTGGCACCAAGGCAGAAGCGACTCTCATCGCTGAAGACGACACGTCTCCATTCGTCCCTCCATTCACGCCTGTCGCGACACCACTGGAGGCGGGCTGCACGATGTTGGGGCGTGAGCGGAAGACGGCCTAACGGTGTGCGGAACCGTAGCCCAGCTTCATGGAGACGGTTGCGAATGGTCCTCGCCGATACCCCAGGAGCAACAGTGTCCCTAATTTGCTGGGAAGTGGCGGTGCGGTCCCCTACGGCACTGCGTAGGATCCTACGGTCTTGGCGTGCATCCGTGCGTCGCTGCGGTCCGGTCCCAGGTCGACGGGCACGTGCACCTTCCGCCGACCACTGGCGACAACATCGATGTACTGTGGAGACCTCACGCCCCACGTGTTGAGCAATTCGGCGGTACGTCCACCCGGCCTCCCGCATGCCCACTATACGCCCTCGCTCAAAGTCCGTCAACTGCACATACGGTTCACGTCCACGCTGTCGCGGCATGCTACCAGTGTTAAAGACTGCGATGGAGCTCCGTATGCCACGGCAAACTGGCTGACACTGACGGCGGCGGTGCACAAATGCTGCGCAGCTAGCGCCATTCGACGGCCAACACCGCGGTTTCTGGTGTGTCCGCTGTGCCGTGCGTGTGATCATTGCTTGTACAGCCCTCTCGCAGTGTCCGGAGCAAGTATGGTGGGTCTGACACACCGGTGTCAATGTGTTCTTTTTTCCATTTCCAGGAGTGTATGTAGGACCCAGAAAACAATAATTCACTACAAGAGCTGATGGTGGTGTTCAGATATCCTTTTTTCTGTCATCAGTCTTTCAACTGGTTTCATGCAGCCCACCACGAACACCCATACTGTACCAAACTCTTCATCTCAGAATAGCATTGGCACCCTATGTATCGAATTTTTTGTTGGATGTATGACAAAATTTGTGTTCCACTACAGTTTTTATTCACTAAAGCTCTCTCTAGTACCATGGAAGTTATTCAGTGATATCTTAACACTAATCATATCATCTCGCCATGTCAATGTTCTCCATATGTTGCTTTCCTAGTTGATTATGCGGAGAACATTATGATGTCTAGTTTTATCAGTACACCTAATTTTCGACATTCCTCTACAGGGCAACATTACAAAGCTTCATTTCTCCTCTTTCTTTTCCCACAGTCCATGATTCACTCCTATGCAGTTCTGTGGTCCTAACGTACATACTCAGAAATTTGTTCCTCACATTAAGGCGATTATTCATACTAGCAGATTTCTATTCACTAGGAATGCCCTGTTTGCCTGTGTTAGTTTTTGTGTCCTCTTTGCATTACCTTTCATGTTTTATTTTGTTTCCATGATGACAGAATTCTTTCACTTCGTCTGCTCTTTGGTCCCCAATTTTGATAAGTATATTGTGGATGTTATTTCGGCTACTCCTTATTACTTTCGCCTTCTTTCAGTTTACTCTTAAGTCCATAGCACATGCTCATTAGCCTGTCCAATCCATTAAACAGGTCCTGCAGTTCTTCTTCACTTTCACTGAGGATATTAATGTCATCAACGAATATTATCATTGACACCGCTGCACCATGAGTATTAAACCCGCTCGTAACATTTCTATCACTGCTTCATCGATACATAGATTGAACAGTAGAGGGCTAAATACTTCATTCCTGTCTTGCACGCCTTCCACGAGGGTTGACCGAAAAGTAATGCCTTCACCTTCGTAACTCTTCAACAGTTGGCAGCATTGGTATGCGGCATGTACTGGCTTGTTCCGTAGTCACTTTCTACAGCTCCAGTTGGCGGGAAGCCTTATCATTGAACAGTTGTGTTGTTACAGTGTAAAGTATGCAACCGTGCGCAGACGGTCTGTGAGTGCGATTTAAGCAACGTGCAGTCATTGAATTCTTGACAGCAGAAGGTATCACCCCACAGGAGATTCATCAGAGAGTGAAAGCAGTTTGTGGTGATTGTGTTGTGAGTACTGTGCGTCGCTGGGCGAGTAAAGTTACGTTGTGCAAGACGCGACAGTTGGCTGCGACTGCGAGGCTGCCCCCTCCTCTTTTCCCACCCTGGCAGACGGCGACAAGGCCGTAACACGGCTGGAGTCGTCGCCGTTTCCCAAGCTCCGGTCGACGGCGGCGGATTCAAATACATAAGAAAAATAAGAAATCCGATTTTCTTGCTGTAAAAAATACTGTATGTTAATGCAACAAAGTTACATCGGCTCCCAGAGTTAGTTTTTCGATACAGATTCTCCTTTTACTTTAAAAAATTGAAAAGTATCTCTTCCGGTTTTGCGTGTTTTTTTTTTCGCTGTATATTACTTCTCTATCAATTGTGAGGAAAGTAAAAGGCACAAAAAATTGATGTTTGCGTATCTTACAGTTTCACATCACAGCTTGATAATGAGGTGTCTATTTTTCCGATATTCGTCACAGTTTTTCCTATACTTAATTTACAAGTAACCTACTGCATAACATTTGAATTATGTACAGTGAAAAATGTGGTCGCTGGCTACTTTACGTATGGTTCACGTTAGGTCATACATCGTTGCCGATGAAAAGAAGCTAACATATCGAAATTATTTTTAAAGTTGAGATCAGAATGATATCGATCTCCGTTTCCGAGATTTGGGCTCATATATCTCCGGGAGCGTCGTGACTAGCCGGCAGTTCTGTCGACGCGCAACGAGAATCGTGTGGTCATCTCACGATAGAGAATGCATTTGTTTTGTTTCGCTGACACATTTGGACCTAATGAAACCATTTTATGTCATATATTTCTCCGGTATAAGTTACTAATATTTCTCCATATGCTCTTGGCAAGAAATGAACTTGAAGGTCAATTTTCGCATTACTCTTTTTTGTGACGATAAAAATTGAAAACGGCAAGTACATTATAAAATGAACAATCTAAAGTACAACGAGAAAATTACATTTTACAATACCTTCACTTTGAAAGTAAACGGTAGATTGGTGTCTTGATGATACCTTCTAGTTGTGAAAAACCACCACCAGATTATTGTACAGCTTTCTGTAATCAATAGATGTTCGTTTTTGAGGAAGGCGTTTCTCAACAGATTGCGCAAACAGTATGCTGCAATAAGTAATTTGTCACATTCACTTCAATTCACTGGTAGAAGATGGTGCTCAAAAAACTTGTGCCAAAAGTGCACTACTGTTTTACAAGGCCCTTCTGGTCTGACACAGTTCACAATTGAAATTCGTCTTTTGTAAATCCTGGAGTCATCTTTTGAGTGCAGCTTGGCAAGATTAAATGTTCACGTCATCCATAACGATGTATGCTGTCAGAATATAAGAATATGGAAGTTCATTTGGATGGGAATAATAAGTCAGTCGGCTATGAAAGTTACCTTAGCTTGTTCCAAAAGTTTCTGCATGGGAGAAACTGACAAGTATAATTTGGGGAAATTTTAGGAACAAGCACGGACATTATTTCTTCCACATTTCTGCCAGTGTATACTGTAGACGTTCAGAATGAAAATTCTAGAGATGTTTAAGGTGTAACCCTATCTTGTTGTCAAGAACTTGAAACAATGCAATGACGCTAGCGTGCGCTTATTGTTAATAAACTTATCTTTCATTGGTATTTTAGGTGAAATGTGCAAAAACAGATGGAGGAATATTCGCGACTCGTATCAGAGAAATAAACGAGAAAGAAAGCTTGGAACAGGTTCAGGTGCCTCAGCAAAACCAAGAAAATGGGTTCTGCTTGATCACTTGGCTTTAAGAAACCTACATTTCGTGGCATTTTAAATGAAATTGTAAGAGCATTTGGAGAAATATTAGTAACTCATACTGGAGAAATATATGACATAAAATGGTTTCATTAGGTCCAAATGTGTCAGCGAAACAAAACAAATGCATTCTCTATCGTGTGATGACCACACGATTCTCGTTGCACGTCGACAGAACTGGCGGCTAGTCGCGACGCTCCCGGAGATATGAGCCCAAATCTCGGAAACGGAGATCGATATCATTCTGATCTCAACTTTAAAAATAATTTCGATATGTTAGCTTCTTTTCATCGGCAACGATGTATGACCTAACGTGAACCATACGTAAAGTAGCCAGGGACCACATTTTTCGCTGTACACAATTCAAATGTTATGCAGTAGGTTACTTGTAAATTAAGTATCGGAATAACTGTGACGAATATCGGAAAAATAGACACCTCATTATCAAGCTGTGATGTGAAACTGTAAGATACGCAAACATCAATTTTTTGTGCCTTTTACTTTCCTCACAATTGATAGAGAAGTAATATACAGCGAAGAAAAAAAAAAAACGCAAAACCGGAAGAGATACTTTTCAATTTTTTAAAGTAAAAGGAGAATCTGTATCGAAAAACTAACTCTGGGAGCCGATGTAACTTTGTTGCATTAACATACAGTATTTTTTACAGCAAGAAAATCGCAATTCTTATTTTTCTTATGTATTTGAATCGCCGCCGCCGACTGGAGCTTGGGAAACGGCGACGACTCCAGTCGTGTTGTGGCCGTGTCGCCGTCTGCCAGGGTGGGAAAAGAGGAGGCGGCAGCGTCGCAGTCGCAGCCAACTGTCGCGTCTTGCACAACGTAACTTAAGATTAAAAATGTTGAGGCGGGAACATCTGACCTGCGTGACAAACAAAGAGTTGAACGTCCTGTGACAGCAACCACCGAGTTTCACGAGCAAAATGTTGACAGATTGAGTCAGGATCATCATCGTATTGCAAGAGAGAAATTGCAAGTACAATCGGCATTTCACAAGAACGTGTGGATCACATTATTGCTTTGCTTGGCAAGCCACATATTTCACAAGCCACCAGAGTACAACTTCAGAAACTGAATCTCACCACAGTATGGCATCCTCCATACAGTCCATATTTATCACCGTCTAACTTCCATCTGTTCCCGATAACGAAAGACAATCTGCGGGAACATCATTATGCTTCTGGTGAAGACGTTGAGATAACTGTAAGACTAGTTTCAGAAACAGAGTTTAGAATTATTCCGTGACGGCTTCAGGAAACTTGCTCATCGTTGGCAGAAATGTATCCAATAGGCTGGTGATTATGTGGAAAAGTAAATATTGGTAATTAAAGATCACATTCTAAAGATTATTTCTGCATTTTATTTATTAAAATATTCCCATCCAATTAACGAAGCGGAGGCATTACTTTTCATTCAACCCTCGTACAACAAGCACCTCGTTCTAGTTCTCTCTTCCCCTTATTCCCTCTTGCTTCTCGTACAGATTGTGCATTATCCGTCTTTTCGTATAGCTGACACCTATTCGCCTGAGAATGTCGAACATGTTGCACCATTTTACGCTGTGTAACACTTTTTCTATGTCGAAAAATCCTATGAAGGTTACAATATCATGAGAAGGGAAGTTGCTACTAACCACATAGCGGAGATACTGGGTCGCAGATAGGCACAACAAAAAGACACTCACAATTACAGCTTTCGACAATTAAGGCCTTCGTCAGCACTAAACACACAAACGCCCCCACACACACACGCACACTCTCCCTCACTCACTCGATCACACACACACACACACACACACACACACACACACACACACACACACTCGATGTCACACACACGACTGCAGTCGTGTGTGAGTTCGTATGCGCGCGCGTTTTTGTGTGTGTGTGTGTGTGTGTGTGTGTGTGTGTGTGTGTGTGTGTGTGTGTAAAGTTGTTCTTGTTGTGCCTGTCTGCGACTCAGTATCTCCGCTATATGGTGAGTAGCAACTTTCCTTCTCATAATATCGTGGATTTTCCTACGAACGTTCCGTGTTATTCCGAGGCTTTCTGCCATTATCGAATGTCTCTTACTGCCCTATAGCTAACTGACCGTCATCTAACTGATCCCCAGTTAACTTTTTCATTCTTATGTTTATGGCATCCTACAGCAGTTTAAAGCACACACCACACACGTGACGCCGTCGTTAAAATACGAGGCAAGTTCCAGCACACAATGAGGTCTATCATCCTGTCGGATTACTGAAATCCGTACACCTTAAGCATAGCAGACTCGCGTGCGCTCTCGCTGGATTTAATGCCCCATCCTTCAGACAACATCGTCAGTTACGGCGACAGGCCAAAATTACAATTAGTCCTGCTGAAGTGAGCGGAGAAGAGTTCTCTGTGGGCATTTTAGGGTTTTCAGCGACTGCAGGTAACTGCCGCTTACTTTCAGCTGCAGCTGGCCTGTTTTGCTGACGAATCAGCTGCCCTAGCGCTGGTATGAATGGTACTTGCTTTTCCCTAGTTTTCCGCCTACGAGTGCCGACGCTTTCATCCACCGCAATCGGTGTGGGTAATGAGAACGTAATTGTGACATCTGAGGGGTCGGTCATGTTCTGTCGTTTAAAAGATCGCACTTTTAACGCAGAACTAGTGTTCAATCCATTTTTGTAAATATCTACATCTACAAGGAATACTCTGAAAATCACATTTAAGTGTCTGGCAGAGAGTTCATCGAACCACCTTCACAATTCTCAATTATTCCAATCTCGTATAGCGCACGGAAAGAACGAACACCTGTATCTTTCCGTAAGAGCTCTGATTTACTTTATTTTACCGTGGTGATCGTTTCTCCCTACGTAGGTCGGTGTCAACATAATATTTTCGTATTCGGAGGCGAAAGTGACTGGAATTTCGTGAGAAGTTTCCGTCGCAACGAAATCGCCTTTCTTTTAATGATGATCCTGTATAATTTCAGTGACAATCTCTCCCATATTTCGCGATAATACAAAACGTGCTTTGAACTTTTTTGATGTACTCCGTCAGTCCTACCTGGTAAGGATCCCACACAGCGCAGCAGTATTTTAAAAGAGGACGGACAAGTGTAGTGTAGGCAGTCTCCTGTGACCTCTCTGACAGGAAATCACAAATCCAGTCACATTACTGAGACGATATTCCATAAGCACCCAATTTCACTACAAGCCGCTTGTGTAGCACAGTGTCAAAAGCCTTCTGGAAATCCAGAAATACACAATCGATCTGAAATCCCTTGTCAATAGCACTCAACACATCATGCGAATAAAGAGCTAGTTGTGTTTCACAAGAACTATTTTTTTCTAAACCCATGTTGACTGTGTGTCAATAGACCGTTTTGTTCGAGGTAATTCATAATGTTTGAACACAATGTATGCTCCAAAATCCTGCTGCATATCGACGTTAATGATATGGGCCTGTAATTAAGTGGATTACTCCTACTACCTTTCTTGAATACTATTGTGATCTGTGCAACTTTCCAGTCTTTGGGTACGGATCTTTCGTCGAGCGAACAGTTGTACGTGATTGTTAAGTATGGAGCTAACGCATCAGCATGCTCTGAAAGGAAGTTTCATATCAGCGCACAATCCGCTGCAGAGTGAAAATCTCATTCTGGAAACATCCCCCAGGCTGTGGCTAAGCCATGTCTCCGCAATATCCTTTCTTTCAGAAGTGCTAGTTCTGCAGGGTTCGCGGGAGAGCTTCTGTAAAGTTTAGAAGGTAGGAGACGAGATACTGGCAGAAGTGAAGCTGTGAGGATGGGGTGTGAGTCGCGCTTGGGTAGCTCAGTTGGTAGAGCACTTTCCCGCGAAAGACAAAGATCCCGAGTTCGAGTTTCGGTCCGGTACACAGTTTTAATCTGCCAGGAAGTTTCATAGAGAAAATTATTGAGATAATTTTGCAAACTTTTGTTAAAATATCATCACAGTAGGGGAAACTGTCCTATTTTGGAGATGTTCCCAAATTTGAGGAGGCCATGTGTTTCTCTGAAGTAGATGTTGCCATCATGCAATGAACATCAGAACTAGAGGACAGGCATGTAACTGAACTTGGAAGCCCACGTTCTCAATGGAGCGCCATTGCTACAAGCAGAAAAGTATTGTTCACGTTCCTGAAGGTCTTGTTCGTTGTTAGAAAGCTGGAAATATATTATATGAGGAGAGTACATAATTAAATAATCGTACATACATTAAATCTACACTGCTTTAAGATTGCAGTGACAAGTAGTTTTGTTGCTCACGAACTGCTAAGTGCATTAACGAAACACGTTTTGTTAGCATGTACAGGTGCGTCATTTTGGGGAAGTCTGGGAGTCCTAATATAGGGTCCTCCAAATTGGGATACCAAATTATTCATTGTAACTTCTGACTTTTGCATTTTGCATTTGCAATTGTCTGCATTTGAAATGCAGCCATTTGTAACTCCTCTAAGTTAGTCTATATGTATATTTAATCACATTTCCTTTCTATAAAATTAATTTTAGATAAACCATACTTGTATATCTGTAAACATGTTTTCATTTTGTACGCTGAATATCATATCAAATAAAGTATTTAAATATAAACAGGTAATGAGTCCCTACAAATAGTCTACGTTTCTTTTATAGACGGCATCTAGAAAACGTCGACAACCCAAATAAATGATGGCTGCCATTTTAGCCGTGTGCAGTAAAGAAATGGGGAGCTATAAAGCATCTCACAATCTTCGATGTTCCCCAAACAACATTGGAACGCTATGTTGAAGACAACAAATGCCCAGATAAATCTATGGACACAAAAATAGGAAGGAAATCTATTTCCCTCCAGAACTGGAAGAAGACTTGAAGAATTACTGCATCCAAAAGGAACAGCAATTCAGTGCTTTCTTCAGAAAACGTCCAAAAACTTGCTATAAAAAGTAACATTAGAAATCTATTTTTCGAAAGAAAAATTGCAAGCTGGTAGAAAGGTAGAAAGGAATCCCAAAATCCCTGTTATGTCTCCCCAAGAACTTTCATTCGCCAGAGCTAACAGTTTCATAGCCGAAGCTGTCAGCAAGTTTTTTGACATTTATGAGCCGAAGTTAGATTCGGTCAAGAGCAACCCAGCCAGTTTGTTTAACTGTGGTGAAAATGGTATCACAGTTTTGCAGCATAAGCACACTAAAATTGTTGCAGTGAAGGGGAGAGAGCAAATAGCTTCTGTACAGCCTTCTGAAGTGGGTGCACTCATTACTGTAGTGACATGCATGAGCTCTTTGGGACACTTCATACCACCTGTGATGATCTTCCCACGGAAGAATATGAAGAAGAAGGAATTAATGGATTGTGCTCCTCTAAGTTCCATTTATATGCATGCCATGCTTCAGGCTGGACTCAGACATTTTTACACAAAGATTTCGCCACTTTCTCCATGTGAAAGTAACCAACGACGATCTTTCGGTTCTCATCGTGGATTGAGACTTCACCTATGTCAGAAATATCGACATGATTACGATGGTCAGGGATACCCCTGTCTCCATTGTTTCTCTGCCGCCTCATAACGCCCATAAAATGCAGCCATTGGACTTTTCGTTTTTGGGACCACTGAAGTCATTTTATGCTCTGGAGACTGAGAGCTGAATCAAGTGCCATGTTGGTCGTCTTGTAATTGTATACTAAGTAAACGAAACTTTTCGGAAAGCTTACGTACAGGCAGCGACAGCAGAAATAGCAGCAAACGGCTTTTGGAAGGCAAATCTGTTCGCAAGCAGCCAACAGAATTTCGGACCCATGAATTTGCTGTTGTAGAATAATTGGTTGATTCTCCTGAGAAAAGTCCATCTGCAAATAAGGGTTCACAAGAAGGAACGTCGTGGGAATCTCAAAAAAATGCCGTTCTTGAAACGCTGAAATAAAAGAAAGTCTTGTTCCTTAAACTCCAAGCTCCAGATTTTTCATAGCAATTGACATCAGCTCTCATCCAAAAATTAGAAGCCAGATAGGTTCCAGAAGATTTCGCACTAGTGCTTCTCATCTGGTCACTTGTACCTGTATTCTTACATCCCACACATCACCATTAAATTTTCAGCCTCTTCATTACTTTCATAACCTTCGAGTGGCGTACTTTATTTTAAAAAAACTATTTTTTTTACTTCATTTTCTCGTTGGCTACAGTACGTCTAGGGGTCGATTCTTAAGGCTGAAATTTTGATTTAGTGGGTTCCAGTTGATTTGAAAATTGATGTACTTTCTGTTGCTATGACTTTCTTTTATTTTATCCCATTCTTCTATAGGACACTGATTTCAGTCTCGAATTCAGAACACAAATTCACATTGTTATTGCTTAACATAAAAACACGACAGATTACATGAGAGGCATGCCCACTACTACTAATTAATTCTGTGCTACTAACAATACTCCAAAGAGTTTACAAAACGAGAAAGTTCACAAACTTTCTTGACAAAAGAAGAATCTTCACCAAGTTACATCATTATTTTGTAAGTGAATCCAGAAATAAATTTAATAATTAGCCTCAGATTGTGCACTTAATAATATGAATTTTAAGTATGCTAGATATTTCGTAATTTCAAATATTTCTAAAAGAATAATAATGTTAGCTGCATCGATTGTAACAAATTAATTTCTTTTTGTTCAATTTAGCCTGAAATATAATACAGCGTATACAAAATCATATGAAATTCCTTTAGGGAAGCAGATGAGATAATTTTGACCTATACAAGGTTCAAAATACTTTTTCGTATCGGCTATTCCAACGGTAGAAAAAAAGGTGTCCCATTACAATACCAGTATGTTTACAATATTTTGTGATAGACTATAAGGTTAGCCAAACTGCGTACAAAATGATGCCAAAAGATATATTACAGATGTATAGACGTACAGAAAACCTAAGAAAAATATCTACTCTACAAGTCATAATCTATACATATATCTGTGGAACATACTGTCACAAGACAATTCATAGGAAGTCAAAACTACAATATTACACCACTAAACTATAGAAATAAACAGAGGCAATGTAAATTACAGGAACTACAAGTTGTAAGTTTACATCCATACATTCAAACCTTCAAAATCTTCAAAAGAGGAGAGAGAAAATGTACGAGTGAGCTGACTCTAAAAACTCACCATGACAGGTACAGACCAGAAGAATATACTAAATCATGAGTACAGTACAAAACCACTCAGGCCCATAAAGCAAAGTCTTTAAGGATATGTTAATGCATGAAAGATCAAAATAGTGAAAATTATTAGGGTTTAAGTGTACAATGTGGGGACCGACCCATGAATCTAAACCACTCTGGGTACAAACCAGCAAAAAATATTTCGACACAACAAAATGAATAAAGTTCATAATCATATCAATAAATTCAGTCATATGCAAAGATTAATTTAAGAATCATCTAGCCCCCAATCAGTGGTAGTATGCTCTCCTTGAGTAGACACACACCCAGTCGCAATAACCAGGGGTACTCAAAACAGCTAAGCATGAGTCTGTCTACAACTCAAGATCCAATCAGATACAATATTGCAATACTCGAGATAAATAAAGGTAAACAGAGTCTTACATAGCTTTGAATGATGACATAATCTAGAAGCTTGAGGACCAAAATCAGTTTATGAAAGCATAACATGTATATTGTCTATACCAGTAAATGTCTTCCACACTATTTGCCAATTGTCCATACAATCTAAACTACGTACATAGACCTAGAAGATTCATATACAGTTGATAAAAAAAGTTAACTTATGTAATGGAAAGGCAATCCCCCTACATGGAAAAAACATGCATTTATGCAGAATAACACTGTCTTTAGCAGTCTTGGATAACAATTCTCAAATATCAGTCACAACACAGATCTAGTCGACAGATACTCGAGTACATTACCCAGCACTCACGATCTCTTGCAAGTTGACTAATCCAGCAGGGTACAGCCATACAGCATTGTCGAGTGGATCCACCCACATCTTTTGGTTTCATCCCTAGTGTTCTCGTCACACACTTCAACGGAGCGGTAGCTTCCTGTCTAATATTCATATCAAATCCTGAAACACTGTTTTGTCTACAAAAAATGCGGTTCAATACCTTCCTCACATCACACAAGATATGCTCTCCCTATTCCTTTTTCAAAGTCAGTTATATGGGACTTATGTCAGGAGCGAGTAAAAAGCGTTCACAGATGAAACGTAATAAACAAAGTTAAATGCAATAAAAAAAGAACTAACAAGATGATACACACAGATACATTAAAATACAATTCCAAATATTTACAGCACAAATTATGAATATTGTTCCATGTCAAAAATTGTAAGAGAATCTACCCATTTAGTCTCATGGCATATATGTATTCTAAAGCATATATCTATAACAGAACATAACTATATATTGTATCATAGATTTTTAACTCAGTCAATAGAGAAGATAGAACTCTAGAAATCATATCATCTTACATTCTAAATTGCATACTAACGAAACACAGTTACATAGTCTTAAAAATCTACAAACATGTGTATATTTTCTTCTAGGCTAGGTATCATTATGCATCAATGTCCATGCAGTATGTCTTGTCCTCTATACTAAATGTTAACAGTGCTTGACATCTTACATACTTGCGTTGTTTACCAGTAGCTTCTCTTAGCTATAAAAGTGCAATGGACATTTCCACAAAATTATTACTATACTCGATACTCTAAATTGTTCAGGTATACTACAAATCACACTACCTGTATCAAAAAATTCCCTTCCCACTGATCAATCTTAATCTTAATGGAAGGACATCCAAAACCTAAATCATCATCTTTGTTATTAGACACTTCACATAAAAGATCACTTTCACTTTCAACAGATTCTTGTGGCTGAAATTTTTATTTTGTGGATACCAGTTGATATGAAAATCGATGAAGTACTTTCTGTTGATATGACCTTTTTTATTTTATCCCATTCTTCTGTGTCACACTGACTTCAATCTCCACTTCAAAATATAAATTCACATTGTTATTGCTTAACACAAAAACACTACCAATTCCATCACAGGCATGCTCACTACTACTAACTCATTCTGTGGTACTAACAATACTCCAAAGAGTTTACGAAACAATAAAGTTCACAAACTTTCTAGACAAAAGAAGAATCTTCACCAAGTTATTACATTATTTTGTAAATTAATCCAGAAATAAATTTAATAATTAGCATCAGATTTTGCAATTAATAATATAAATTTTAAGTATGCCAGATATTTCGTAATTTCAAATATTTCTAAAAGAAGAATGATTTTAACTGTATCGATTGTAACAAATTAATTTCTTTTTATGCATTTTAGCCTGAAATACAGTACACCGTACACAAAATCATATGAAATTCTTTTAGGGAAACAGCTGAGATAATTTTGACCTATACAAGATTCGAAATACTTTTTCGTATCGGCTATTTCTATATATAAAAAGTAATGATAGAAAAGGGTGTCCCATTACAGTCTCCTGATAAGCATCAGTTAGTAGACTCAAACAGCAAGGCAAGTTGGAAATGCAGGATGTGGTAAATGCAGAGCATCAAACCAGTCACCTGGACGTGACAAACCGACTGGCAAGAAACAGAGGATCATTGAACCTTCATAGGAGTCCAAAGCAGATGAAATTGAACTTTCTGATGAAAGCAAAGACAGTGATGTCAATGAAGACACTTCTTCTCAGACCATCACGATGGAGAGAATTGGATTCCGTGGTCAAAATTAATGAAAGGGGCACATACAGCATGTGCTGGCTATACGAGCAAGAGATATGTTATTGATATGTGTCAAAGGTGCTACAGGGGCCAAATATCTATTTACTTGGTGTATATACGAGGTGTTCAAAAAAGGTCTCCAAAGTGCCATATGATTGTTATCCGCGCGTGCCGTATGCCACACTCGGTGAAATACAAGTTATTAATTTATCGAATATTCAGTTTTACTGAGATAAGCGAAATAGTGGAATGTTGAAGAGAAGTAACCCAGGCAGGAGAACAATCACACGGCACGCACGGCTAACAATCTTACAGCTCTGCGAAGAGCCCTTTTGAACACCCCATACAATGGTCATAAGACCTCCCCAAATAAGGAACCCATTTTTGTGAGAAACAGTTTTGCAGCGTTATTTGTCTTGCAGCATATCTAATGTAAATGTATAACAAGAGTAGAAACTGAACTTGGAATTACCAGTCTACCATGTTAAATAAAGTATATTTAGTGTTTGTGCTAACATAAATGGTTTTCATTCTATTCTGTATCCTACTTATGTCATGACCGCATCCATTATTTTTACCGAGATAAAACTGTGTGTGTATTGTAAACTCACATGGAAATGGAACTTCCTGGCAGATTAAAACTGTTTGGCGGACCGGGACTCGAACTCGGGATCTTTTGCCTTTCGTGAGCGAGTGCTCTACCAACTGATCTGCCCAAGCACGACTCACGCCCCGTCCTCTGACAAGATCTGGACAATCCATGCTTTCTTTATATGTTGTGTAACGATGAGCGATTAATAGTGTTGGCACAATTTTACATCAAATTTTAACAAATCCATCTGCAGTTCTCCATACACATGCCTGATTTGAAATCAGTATGTTGTAGTGTTTACTGGCCTCTTTAGCTTTCCACCTGTACGTTTAATAACGTATTGCAGGTTACTGTGGGAATACTTCTCTGTAATTTTTAGGACTATAAAGCAGATGAAAATACACTCCTGGAAATGGAAAAAAGAACACATTGACACCGGTGTGTCAGACCCACCATACTTGCTCCGGACACTGCGAGAGGGCTGTACAAGCAATGATCACATGCACAGCACAGCGGACACACCAGGAACCGCGGTGTTGGCCGTCGAATGGCGCTAGCTGCGCAGCATTTGTGCACCGCCGCCGTCAGTGTCAGCCAGTTTGCCGTGGCATACGGAGCTCCATCGCAGTCTTTAACACTGGTAGCATGCCGCGACAGCGTGGACGTGAACCGTATGTGCAGTTGACGGACTTTGAGCGAGGGCGTATAGTTGGCATGCGGGAGGCCGGGTGGACGTACCGCCGAATTGCTCAACACGTGGGGCGAGAGATCTCCACAGTACATCGATGTTGTCGCCAGTGGTCGGCGGAAGGTGCACGTGCCCGTCGACCTGGGACCGGACTGCAGCGACGCACGGATGCACGCCAAGACCGTAGGATCCTACGCAGTGCCGTAGGGGATCGCACCGCCACTTCCCAGCAAATTAGGGACACTGTTGCTCCTGGGGTATCGGCGAGGACCGTTCGCAACCGTCTCCATGAAGCTGGGCTACGGTCCCGCACACCGTTAGGCCGTCTTCCGCTCACGCCCCAACATCGTGCAGCCCGCCTCCAGTGGTGTCGCGACAGGCGTGAATGGAGGGACGAATGGAGACGTGTCGTCTTCAGCGATGAGAGTCGCTTCTGCCTTGGTGCCAATGATGGTCGTATGCGTGTTTGGCGCCGTGCAGGTGAGCGCCACAATCAGGACTGCATACGACCGAGGCACACAGGGCCAACACCCGGCATCATGGTGTGGGGAGCGATCTCCTACACTGGCCGTACACCACTGGTGATCGTCGAGGGGACACTGAATAGTGCACGGTACATCCAAACCGTCATCGAACCCATCGTTCTACCATTCCTAGACCGGCAAGGGAACTTGCTGTTCCAACAGGACAATGCACGTCCGCATGTATCCCGTGCCACCCAACGTGCTCTAGAAGGTGTAAGTCAACTACCCTGGCCAGCAAGATCTCCGGATCTGTCCCCCACTGAGCATGTTTGGGACTGGATGAAGCGTCGTCTCACGCGGTCTGCACGTCCAGCACGAACGCTGGTCCAACTGAGGCGCCAGGTGGAAATGGCATGGCAAGCCGTTCCACAGGACTACATCCAGCATCTCTACGATCGTCTCCATGGGAGAATAGCAGCCTGCATTGCTGCGAAAGGTGGATATACACTGTACTAGTGCCGACATTGTGCATGCTCTGTTGCCTGTGTCTATGTGCCTGTGGTTCTGTCAGTGTGATCATGTGATGTATCTGACCCCAGGAATGTGTCAATAAAGTTTCCCCTTCCTGGGACAATGAATTCACGGTGTTCTTATTTCAATTTCCAGGAGTGTACTCTTATTTTGATTTTTTCTGGGATTGATTTTATTTACATTATTAAAAGACCACAAAAGTTGATCGTAATTATGGGAGAAGTAAATGAACAATTAACTGAGTACTGGTCGCACACTTTTACTTGACCCCTCTGTAGTCAGTGAGGATCGGCTGAGTTCGTACCGCTCCGGAATATTTACGCTCATTACCAACCTTCGTTACACAACAGTTTTGTGTGCCGTAACAATATGTGGCCGTTTTGAATATAGTGTTGATCCGAATGCACTGTAGTGCCATTAATTTCGTGTTCTTTCTAACTAGAAAGTATCGCTTATGAGTCTGCTATACTGTGTGAAGTTAACTGTCTCTTTCCCTGTGAATTATTTATCTCACCAAAATTTTCCTGCGACCTCCAAAGTACTGCGCTACAAATCAGCACTAGTTACAACATTTTGTATTCTTACAACGCGACTGCTGCCGACGTCAGCAATCTAACAGTAACTGCACTATTGTAGCGTGACAAAGCCTCGTGTATTTCAGTCTGGTTTGTGTGAGGCTGATTGAGAGCAATAAAGGTCGATCATTTGGTTTTATAGCTTTACTTGCGGATAAATTCAGCGTTTCTCAGGTATTTATCTATAGCTGTGCCACACGGCCATACCACACAGCAACTGGCCCTGTAGTTAACGTATATGACGCCGTATCTCCTCAATTATGGGTCGTACAATGATATAATATTGTACATACATTCAGTGGCATATGTGGACATTCTTTGTGAAATTTATTGGGAGTGTATTCAGCAGCAAAGAAGTAATAAAACTAAATGTCATGCGTGATGTAACACTGAATCATGGATAAAGGAAACACTAGCAAACTAATACACCTGCAAAACCCAATCTTAATCGTGAAATATATGAAACAGATAATAAATATATCACCCAGAAAAAATGCGCCAAAAACACTGAAAACGACGACACAGGAGACAAAACGATTGCAGAACTATAAAAGTCAATGTAAGACATGGTACTTGTTCGACTAATGGTCTGCGAAACGAATGTAATGGAAAACCTTAATTATGTGGATTTTGATTTATTATTGTCTCGGTTGGAATAGGTCATGTGAGAGGAAAATTTTTTGTGCAAGCGTGTGGTTTTATCTGTGATGAATAGTGACGAGACAAAACAAACAAAGCGTCTCTGAATTTCATAAAAAATGAATTTTTTATTTATCTTAACTTGAAGACAGGTTGCAAAGATGCTGTGAAGCTGTTTACTAATAACAATTATTTGTTAAATCTTGCTGAAAGTAATAACAAATATATTTTTCAACAAAACAATTAATCAAAACAAATAATACTTTATTTTGAGACAATGTACTTTTTACCCTATCTTTAACAACCATGATGCTGTATCTGCTTAAAAATATGTGGCAACTCTAATAGTGTTTAGTTTTCGTTTCATGCATCGTAGTTGTCAGTATGCCATCTCTACGCCCTGGAAGGAGTTTCTGAGCCCTTTCAAGGTCTGGTTTTGGGGTCTCCCTACTTTTTTCTAGAATGTACTTTCGTTTACACTTCATATGAGCTTCGTGATTATATATCATCGTCATCATCATCTCCTTCCAAGGATTACATGTTGTAATCACCTGTTCTGGTCTCTTACCATCCATTCCTCCCATCTCTTACAAGGCTGCCTGTATAGTTCTCTCTTTCCAGTCAGCTGATACATCATCTGTTTTGGCAATCTGTTTTCTGCCATTCTGCCAACATGATCCTTTCATTTCAGTCTATTCTCTTCTATCTTGCCGATTGGCAAAAACATTTCATTTCATTGATTTTGTGGTATGGAATATTACTTCTTAAGTTTCATAAAACGTCTATTTATATACAGGGTGGCGCACGAAATATGTTTTGTTTTTGAATATAAACTTTATTGTCAATACAACCTGAAAGGAACATATACTACAATGAAGAGCCGTCCATGGAGATTTGTTCTAACTCAGCACATGCTCAATATGTCCACCATTTCGTTTCCTAACTTCCTTCAAACGAACACTGAAGTTAGTGATTACCCTACGGCACATGTCTTCCGTAATTTCACTGCAAGCTTGAAGAATAAGTCTTCTGAGCTCCATTAAATCACGTGAACGTTTCGGGAAAATTTTTTCCTTTAGGTACCCCCAAAGAAAAGTCACATGGATTGAGGTCTGGACTATTGGGGGGGGGGGGGGCAATTTTGTCCGTCATTGAAGCGACCTGTAAACCTGAGTGAAATGATCCGCATGTCGAAATGCTCGTGTAAAAACTCCAACACAGTGTTTGCAGTATGTGGCCTAGCTCCATCTTGCATGAACCACTGCGTGTTGAAGGGCAAGGCAGTAGCAAGAAGCTGTGGAATGAAGCTACTGCGAAGGACGCTCAGATAACGCTCGCTGTTCACAGTTTCTTCAAAGAAAAAGAAAGTAAGTCCGTGACTGGAAATTGCTGCCCACGCCGTAATCCTCGGAGCATAATGTTGTCGTTCATGAAGTACTTGTGGGTTTTCAGTAGCCCAAAAGCGTACATTTTGTTTGTTAACCACACCGTCTAAATGAAAATGCGCCTTGCCTGGAAACCAAACGTTGTTGAGAGTTTTTTCCCTATCCTCCGCCCACTGATCAAACAATAGTCTCTGCTGCTTGTGTTATTCAGTGAGCTTCTGTGCACAGGTCATCTTGTATGGGTACATATGGAGGTCACTTTTAAGAATGCGTTGAACGGAGCGCCTGGATATTCCCAGTTGCACTGCTGCCTTTCTACACGATTTCCCAGGACTTCTCTGTACACCAACTCGTACCGCTTCGATGTTCTCCAGCGAACAAACAGGCTTAGGCTGAGGTCGCTTTGCTTCCAATACTGTTCCTTCCTGTACAAATTGTGCATGGTCTTCTTGCAAGGGATCCATCGTGTGTTAAACTGTTGTCGAAAACGCCTTTGAGTCACAACAAGTCTTTTCGTTTCATCAAAAAGTAACACAATTGCCGATCGTTGCTGTGTCGTCAGTCTTCCATTGTCAGCAATTGCTGCTTACTAGTCTCCTAGCGGCAATATCGTGAATTACACGTCATTTCGTAACTCATTTGTTTTTCCAAGCTCTGCTGGTACTGCTGTAGAGATCCCAACGGGATATCTAATGTGTGTCGTAAATTGTGAAAGAAACAATTGGAAACACATTTAGTGTCCCAGCCTGTATATTTTTTTTCGAATGTAAACACGACGGTTCTGTTGTCTTGGCTAGTTGGCTTTTCCGTGTTAAATGTACGCACATGCATAAAAATATCGGATATATAGATTAAAACAAGGAAAGTATCCCCCAAAAATATGGAGATATATACTTAAAGTGAACGAACCTATACCTAAAACCAATACAAAATAGGACTTAGAAAATAGGAATCTAACTATTTATTCGGCATTTCTAAGATTACAATAATACTTTAAAAATTCTGAATAGATTTTAGTTGTGTCTGTTATAGTAAATTACTGAATATTTTTCCAAACCTTTTAGAAAGGCCTTCCTTACATCTGTCAAACAAAATTGTCACATTTGGAAAAGTCCCCTCTGTGTAGGGTGACCAAATTATTTTCGGTGAAAACCGGGACACAATCACCCGGGTGCCAGTAACACCTCATTCCACATGTACCCAGGTTTCTTAATTTTAAATACTAATGCTTTATTGGTACATTTTGTTAACCCGATTATTATAACTAATAAGAGGATACAAAAGATTGATATAATCTAGATTGTCTGTATAATTAATTACATTTAATAAACGTACACAGTAATAAAGAAATGTATTACGATTTTACAAAATTTTACAGCCATTCAACTTTTAATCAATTAATATTAACATGAGCTTTAATATTACTGAGCATTTGTAGATGGAATTGACTGTCCTTGGAGAAATGGTATTTTTCACTGCCTCCAGCCTTCTTGATCATGTCTTTGTTCTTTGAGACACAGTGATAAAACTCGGCACAATCCATTTGGTAGTTGTACGGGATCTGCAGGATTGCTTCAAGAGAGTCCACCTCCATTCTGTTTCTTTCATCAGTCCACTGGACATTCATGAACAAAAATATTCTTTCCACATTGGCATTATGGGCTGGGATTGCAAATAAATACCTTGCAATTATTACCAACTCAGAGTAATGCTGAAGACAGTCACAGCTTTTAAAGAAACTCAACCACTTCGCATGACATTCCAATGTTTTTTGTCATTCCACTTGTGAAGACTTTCTTCAACAAAATTTGTCAGTATGCCGAACTGATGAAAGAGAATGGAATCATCGATTTCAATCTCTTTACTTTTCAAATAAGAAACTGTCTCTTCAACACTTTCCCATTTTGGCACTCTCTTCAGTAACATCCAATCAAACACCGGCGATGAGGGTAAATATGAGGCGCTCGACTTGCTGAGATATTCTACACAAGTGTCATAAAACTTGTTAACTTCTCTAAAATTCCTTTCCACTGCTTCTGATACATCTGCTCTTTTAAGGACAGATTTAACATTAAAAGAAATGAACTGCTGTTCTCTCCTCTTAGTAACAGTTTCCAGAGTATTTTTCAAAGCATCATTTATCTCTATTGCACTTTTCGTGCTTCCCTCAATTTCCTTTATTCCGTGCTGCAAAGTAAGCTGACTGTGAATGAACCATAAGCAGGCTTCACTTAAAGGGTTACTGAAAAACTGAACCAATATTTTTGGGGCTTTGTCTTCATTTAGGAAAAAATCTTTTAACGGTTCAAGCAGACGGATTACTCTTTCAATTGCTGGAAACAGTGATAACCAGCGAGTTTTCGAGTGACATATTACATTCATATATTCAGTTCCCACATAATCACAGAACTCCTTAAGCCTCTCTGTTCTAACAGTATATATGTAAAAGTGTGAGTATACCTTCATGATGATAGTTTCAACATCACAGCTTAAACTGTCAGCAGATATCTGCACGCTATTGTGTAAAACATGTGCAGGGCACCCTATACCTTCAATGTTTTCACGCGATGTTGCCTTTAATTTGGTACATACGTTGCATTTGCCTTGTCTTTTTAAACCACCATAGTTTCTGTTGGTGTTGTCTCCACAAAATGTCACACGTTTATTTTTCTCAAGATCAAACATTTCGATAGTATTCATACAAAATCTAGAAATTTCGTCAGATGTTTCATTAGATAGGGAACTCACCTTCAAAAGTTTGGTCTGAATTCCCTGATTAATATCGAAAAACTGAACAACAAACGGAAATATTTTAGTGGCGTTATGATTGCTGGAATCAGTGGATATCCCGTAGAAAGAAGACTTTTTGATGTATTCAAGGCTTTCCTTTACACTCTGGGGAGCAATAACTCCTTTCACTATGGCTGACACTTTAGTTTTTGCTGAACTAAACTTTTTTGCAATAGAAGAATCATCAAACATAATGCTGTTAAGCTTATTAGTACAATCACTAGATCTATGAGTTTGGTGATGTTTTACCGTGTGGTAGGCTAGTGTAAGCTCGGCTGCTCGAACTTTCGTCTCTTCACTTGACTGATGTTTCACAAAATAATTTTGTAGTGTTTTACTGCAGCTCGGTGCACTGTATCTGTTAATGTGTTTCTTTGACCTGATGTGATCAACTATGTCGGAACGTCCACCGTGACTTATACCAATAAAACAGTTACATACGGAACACTCTGCTTCGTAATCAAAACGACCTTTCTTAATGAAATTCCATTCCTTGGAATAACAGTCACTGACCTTGCAGGCACGTTTCGGCATTGAGTTTCACATTACTGCAGCAATAATACCACTAATATGAGAAAAAACTATTGCTGTTTGTCTGACAAAAAATGAACTACTACACTGTTCTGACAATGAGTGTGTGAGTAAGTGGCGCGACAATCGGACGGTTTCATAGCTCTGTTATAATAAATCAACTTACTACTTGTTGGCCAAAGCACCGCTCAAAGTAAATTATTGCCTGAGTGTATCGATACTGATACTGTGATTACTAGTATGGGACAATGGAGGTTTTATACAAATAAGTTAAAATATATTAATTTATTGTGTTGTATTTCCTTTAATATAGAGAAATCCTAAAAATTTGAGAAAGTTTCACGAAATGTATTTAAAAACTGAATTCCGGGACTTTTGAGCGCCCCGAAACAAATTTTCGGGACACCGGAACACAGGGATGAAAACCGGGACAATCCCGGTTTTCCGGGACGTTTGGTCACCCTACCTCTGTGTCATATTAGTTTCGAAGTATAACTTCATTGTTGTAAAGTCGATGGCAAAATAATACATAAAAGGGCGTCCCAAATCATATAACGTTTTTCTTTAATTCACAAATTTAATAGCAAGCATGCAAATGCCAGTTTTGTAATATACTAGAAAATTAGCTTACAATATTTCAAATAAATTGAGGGAACTACAGATCGGCAGCGGTTTAACAACTAAGTGCTTCATTGTAATTTTTGTATTTTATGAAGCAAAAAGTGGCTGGTTCAGCGCTGAGTTTCCTGATTATGCGTTGACTTGTTTTTATAAACAAACAGGCACCTGGTGACAGCTGCCGTAGAGATAAATTCTCTTTATATGCGAACCGAGCGTGGTGGTGCAGTGGTAGCACACTGGACTCGCATTCGGGAGGACGACGGTTCAATCCCGCGTCCGGTCATCCTGCTTTAGGTTTTCCGTTATTTCCCTAAATCGCTCCAGGAAAATGCTGGGATGGTTCGTTTGAAAAGGGCACGGCCGGCTTCCTTCCCCCTCCTCCCCTAATCCGATGAGACCGATGACGTCGCTGTTTGGTCTCTTCCCCCAAACAATCCAATCCAATCCAATCCTATTTGTATACGTTCTTAAATTATACTTTCCTCTTCCTTTGTGGGGACCGCGCCACAGAGACTATCACTGGCCAGCGATGACAGCGCAGGGTGATGTGTCTGCGCCAAAACAGTTACAATTTGTTCACAAAGAGATCAGCGAGGTCACACTAGTTCTGAATCGACTTTGCGTCCTGCCGCTGACAACCTCATCAGTCTAATACAGAACATTACGTGGAGTTCCGTAGTAAAGTAATACATCTCTTGATGAGTAAAGACGAAGCGGTTGCTGGCCCATCACGGGCAACGCCAGATGCTGCTCCCACTCCTCGGAGTAGGGCAAGCAATAGCATATCACGGAGTGGAGCACGGGAAACTTAATAATGTCGTAGAATTTTGCGAGCGGGAGAGTAAGAATAAAGAGTTGTTCCACCCTCTCTTTC
The DNA here is from genome assembly GCF_023864275.1 of Schistocerca cancellata. Lineage (NCBI taxonomy): Eukaryota > Metazoa > Arthropoda > Insecta > Orthoptera > Acrididae > Schistocerca > Schistocerca cancellata. Next base: position 250,904,101 of record NC_064626.1, read on the forward strand.
AGCCGACAAGACATACTGCGACATGCAAAGGAGCTAGATTCAACTCTGTGAGTTCGCAGATTTTGCAAAAGAATTCTGGGAAATCCCCAGAAACTCGAGACAAAAAGAGATAAATTTCAGTTGAAAATATTCTGTTCGACAGTTCTCTGAAACTACCTTCCGCTTTGTCTGAATTACTTTAAAATGGTTATTTTGTTTTGTGTGTAAGAAAATTTCTTGTCATCCGGTCAGTGGCTCGGTATTGCTATGCAATAAGAAAGTAGATCTTCCAGACACCCTCCTGTAGCCTAGTGGTTAAAGTACTAGACATATATGCCGAAGAAGGTTGTGGGCAGGAGTTCTGTCACGTATCAGGTATTTTAACATCACACTATCAGTAAAGAACTCATATTGTGCATTTTTTGTCATGTAAGTTCCATGGACAATGAAATATTCTACAGGGATTTGATACACCAAATCCAGCCGATACTGGTCGAAGTTTTTGCAGACTGGGAGCAATATTCCGCAACAAGTAGAAGTCTTCGATTGTTTGTCTCCAGCCATCCTCATCAAAGTTACACAACTGGTTTTCGCAGTAAATCTTGGTTTAAGTGAAAGGGCATTTTAAAGAAAAAAAAAGGTCGGAAAGTAGAATTCAGTTTTATGCTGATTGTATAGGGGCAAGTAACAAGCAGAGGTCCCAGAGGTAATAATCGACCTCTTGAAACCACTTGTGTAGTAGTGTAGGTTATGGTCTCGGATATCACACGATGCATCCACAAGTAATGGAATAAAAATAATGGTATCACTCATATCTATTACAAAACTCTATGTAGTCAGGGTAACTACGGCAGTGAATATGCATCTTTGGAAATAGAAAAATACTAAAACTATGACCTATCATCTTATGTGATGGTAGTTTAGAATTATGATTCGACAACATGTGGATAGTGTCTGCAAATTCTAGAACAGTCTGCCCATCTGTGCCGCCGCAATAGTACTCGATAATTCTCGTATCATTATTGTGGTAGGGTAAGAGGTTCCGTTAATATTGAAACCTCAGAGGCTGAATTAATAACACTCGGCGCGAGCGGCGCATAGAATTTCAGCACTGTGCTCAGCTTGGTGAACCTGTTGTTATTTCGGGTTCTCTCTGTCTTAAGCATACCGCACGTTGAAACGTTTTTCAACATAGGCCCTTTTCGCTTTTATTGACAAAGCATCACGAATAGATGACAGCATAAAGAAAAGATAATACGTATGTTTCTTCTACTATTTATGGATTGAGTGACATTTTTACTCAAGGATAACTAATTCTAAACATTATTGTCAGCTTTAACAACTGCTTCTCATTTCTCGTTTGCAGAAGCTGGAACCGAAGTTGCACTGCATACATTCACTAGTTTGTCAATGGCATTTTGAGACTGCACTTTGTCATTTCTTATGGTTTCCCGCATAGTAGCCTTCCTTGAATCTGAACATCATGTTATTCATTGCTTATGAAGTCTCCCTGTGGATGTTACGTTTTGCAATCGATGCTGCGTTGTTGTCTCTTCATTTGTGTGCCTGTCTTTTTATGGATAGTGCCATTGACATCGATCTCAAGACAAATATTTTCCAAGTCTGTTATTATAAAAAAGATGTGTTACCCACTCACAACGTTTGCATTATAACTACTGGAGATATTATAAGAATGTGAAACATGACTGGCGATGAGCTTTTTAGTTTCCGAATACTTAAGACAGAAAGCACAAATAATTATGACAGTTAACGATTTGTGTTGTTTGTGTATTTTGGTGCATCTGAATATTATTGGTGAAGACCCTCTAGTCCGTAAAACCACTTACAAAAACGCAAATAAAGACGCATTGACATATACTTTTGGTATTTTGAGGCTCGAACTGCAGTCTCGTCCTAGATCTCTCAAGGCTTCCTGCTAGAAGTATAACTGAAGCTTGGCAACAACGAATGATATGTTTGGCAATCATGTGACCGGTGAATTATTTCGTGGATGACACAGAATTAGCTTACAAAATTCACTTCATATATTCGTATCATTTCCATTAAATAATTTGAGTGATTTTCACGTAAGGTGTGAAATAAAGTTAGCAATTCGTGGTTTTGAGTCCAGTAAGGACATTCCATGTGAACGTTGCACTTAACCTCATCTTTTACGTAGCGCGATTATCTGTCTTAGCTGGAACGATAAGCGAGGGCGCACTGTTGTAGTATTCCACTAACTGCGAGGTAATGTGGTCACTTGTAAAGCGCGTTCGGTCAGAGGGTTAGCTGCCCTCTGTAATAAAAAAAACTGAGTTAATGGAACAACGACGAACTGAAATGGGTGTCTTGCGACGTCCACCCCGAGCAGATACAACGAACGAAAACGAACAAAATGAGATTTTAAAAAAATCAATAATGAAATTTTACTTATGAAATGCCATTTTCGTACTGATAAGGCACACTCCTGTTACAGATTCTTCATGCTTCATTAAAATGGACTTTCGTCATAAGAAGATGATAGTAATTTGAATTTCATTTGAATTAGGGTGTAGCATACATTAATAACGTTGTCCATTACTTTATTGAACGCAACAGCAAACATCAGAGAGAGAAATTAATCATCATAAATATATTCTCCGAATTATCTAAAACAGTCTGAGAACGCTCAGGTAGTTTACGAAGTCCACACCTGTTGAAACCTATTGTATCTGAGTTAAAGATGCCGTGAAACCACGTCTGTAGTGCATTTTTGTTTATAGAGGAACTTTTTTGACTCTTTTTCGAGAAGCAGCTTGAAATGTAAACATTTGAGGGCGTAAAGTCATAATAAGTGTGTGAGGGATGACATGGGTCGTTTCATCAGTGAAATCGGCAAAGTGCGTTATCGTGTAGTCTCAACACTTGAAGTTGTGTAGGTTTTTATCTTACACTGTGACCGACACGTGCCTTAGTTATGGGCAAAAAATACTAGCTGCAGTATACTCTCGCGTGAAGAGATTTCCATGATGAACAACACACTAGCCACCAGAGGTGAAAATGTTACTTTCAGACTTTCCTTTGCTCCAATATATGTCTTTTGTTAGGGCTCATCCATTAATTCTTCTCAAGAAGTAAATATAAAAACATAAGTACAAGTCACCAGTAGGAATGTTGCATTGGAATTCTCAGTGAGTCAAATTATGACGATCAAACAAAAAATGCATTAATAGTCACCGCTTTGATTTTTGTTGTTGTAAATTAGAGCATGCATTAATACTGCTCCACACTTCTGAACCTTGTCTATTGAATGCAAATGATGCACGATGCTTAAATGATCATGCTTCACCAGGTACATTTGTTACCGAGGCTCCCTCAGTGAGCAAAATCATTCATATCAGAACGATATTTCTTCAAGCAGAACATCTTTTACTGACATGTGTTGCACAAAAGCGCTTGCCCCACACACATTACAAAGATTCAGAATGACCCTGCTGCCTGCACCCCTGTACTAAACCCACAGCGAATAACATGCTGCAAATGTCAGACGTTTTTCACCTGCAACTACACTCATGCTCATAAATTAAGGATAATTGCAGAAAGTGGTGCCACACAATGTGTCACTACACAAAACTGGCGCTAATAGCATAGCCACATAGGGAACACACACGACGGATGAGAAAACCGTCCCGAAACACATGTGCTACAAAACGCCACCATTTCCTGCGCATGTACCCCGACATCAATACGGGATATGATCATAATGCACACTGGCTGCACAGTGGGTTGGCATACTCTGGATCAGGTGGTCGAGCAGCTGCTGGGGTATAGCCTCCCATTCGTCTACCAGTGCCTGTCGGAGTTTCTGAAGTGTCGTAGGGGTTTGAAGACGTGCAACGATACGTCGCCCGAGAGAATTCCAGATGTGCTCGACGGGGTTTAGGTCTGGAGAACAGGCAGGCCACTCCATTCGCCTGATATCTTCTGTTTCAAGGAACTCCTCCACGGTGGCAGCTCGGTGGGGCCGTGCGTTGTCATCCATCAGGAGGAAGGTGGGACCCAATGAAAAGGCAGACATAGTGGTGCAAAACGACGTCCCGATACACCTGGCCTGTTTCAGTTCCCCTATCAAAGACATGCAGGGGTGTACGTGCACCAATCATAATCCTGCCCCACACCATCAAACCACGACCTCCATACAGGTCCCTTTCAAGGACATTAAGGGGTTGGTATCTGGTTTCTGGTTCAAGCCAGATGAAAACCCAGGGAGAATCACTGTTAAGGCTATACCTGGACTCGGCCGTGAACATTACCTGGGACCACTGTTCCAATGACAATGTACTGTGTTATTTACACCAGGCTTTACGCGCCCTCCTGTGACCAGGGGTCAGTGGAATGCACCTTGCAGGTCTCTGGGCGAATAAACCATGTCTGTTCAGTCATCTGTAGGCTGCTTGTCTGGAGACAACTGTTCCAGTGGCTGCAGTAAGGTCCTGACCAAAGCTACCTGCAGTGCTCCGTGGCCGGCTGCAGGCACTAATGGTGAGATATCAATCTTCTTGCGGTGTTGCACACTGTGGACGTCCCGTACTGCAGCACCTGGTCACTTTGTGGCACACGAAGGGCCCGTGCTGCGACCTGCTGTGTTTGACCATCCTCCAGTCGCCCTAGTATTCTACCCCCATAACATCATCAATATTCCATTTTCAACACACTGTCACCACTAGCACGTCTGAAAACGTCTGCACACTTACTTACTGCACTGTACTCTGACATGCACCAACACATTTCTGCGTATGCGGACTGCTGCCAGTGCCACCGTACGACAACAGCAGGTCAAATGCATTGCACGGCCATACCCCGAGGTGATTTAAACACGCAAACCGCCCATCAGAGCGTTGTTTCACCATGTATCAGCATAATCCTTAATTTATGAGCATGAGTGTATATTTTATCACACTTCAGCAATTTTCATAAGTTTCAGGCATGCAAAATCCAAATTGTAACAGCGAAATAAATACGAGAACTTCAATTAAGAAAATGATCATTGATAAAACGACTCATAGCGCCCAGCCACGTTCACCTGGTCGGATGCGAATGATGTTGCCGTCCAGGGGTGAATGGCCAGTAGATGGTAGCTGTAGTGATGCGAGGAAACCCTGAAGCTTAAACTGTTCTTACTTTGATGCAGCCATCAGCTGTTTTGCTATTACATGTGGATTAGAAAGTGAAACGAATTATGTTTGAGCTTCCATCATATTGATATTTTACGCAGATATCTCACATGGGATTTAAGAATTTAAGGAATGGAGTGGTCTCGAACTCGCGACTTTATGTGTACAGAGCACAAAGCCTAAGACTAGATCACGAGCAAATACATCTTCGTAACAGCGCGATAAGACTGAAAGATCTTTCTACATACAGATCAGCGTCCTACAGTTATGCCACATCATGCATAGGACCCATGGTCAGGAATATTGGTCGCCTTGAGTGAACGCAGGGACATCGTCTCTGTGGTGGTCGGTCAGCGGCCAAATTTTATGTCTAATTCTGTACTTTCTTATCATCTTGATGAGTTATTCTGAATGGTTTCCATTTAGAATGTGACGCCGAGTAATTAAAATTCATTGCTTGAATCCAGATTTGACGTTTGGCACTTAAGCTGTAATTGCTCTCTAATGTCATGTTCCAAGTATTCCACATTAGGAAACGTGGACATAAGGAGAAAAGGTATACCGCTGCAGTGTCATGTTGGCTTAGTGGTAACATATCCGGTTTTCAATGCAGTTGTTGATATGCAGTTAGTTCGAATCTCGCTGGAGAAACGCTGTGGTTTGGAAGTTTCGTTTTCTTTATTCACTCTGGAAATAGCCATAACGAAATACAGTGAGGAGGACGTGAATTTTGCTGCTGCGTTGTGGTGCTTCTCCATACTACAAACAGGTACTATAGATCCACGTTCCTCAGGGCCCGTTCACCTCAACATTCTACCATCGTTATTCTATTCCATCCACCAGAGAAAAATTACTAACTAGAAAAGCTCCACTAACTTCATCTGATAGAGAACTCGAATCTCTACAACATAATCCACCTCACAACCTCTATCCTGTACACTCTAGGGGTGAGTAGCAGTGTCTGTTTTGGCAATACTGATTTATTTCACAAGAAAGGCCCAGAAAATACTCAAAGGGGCCATTAATGACAATAATTTGTGTGTTGCTTGTATTTAGGGAATATTCGCCTGACACAAATGATACGGAAGGTAAATCTACATCTACATACGGAAGGTAAATCTACATCTACATCTACATTTATACTCCGCAAGCCACCCAGTGGTGTGTGGCGGACGGCACTTTACGTGCCACTGTCATTACCTCCCTTTCCTGTTCCAGTCGCGTATGGTTCGCGGGAAGAACGACTGCCCGAAAGCCTCCGTGCGCCGCGCTCGAATCTCTCTAATTTTACATTCGTCATCTGCTCTAGAGGTATAAGTAGGGGGAAGCAATACATTCGATACCAGAAACGCACCCTCTCGAAACCTGGACAGCAAGCTACACCGCGATGCAGAGCGCCTCTCTTGCAGAGTCCGCCACTTGAGCCTGCTAAACATCTCCGTAACGCTATCACGCTTACCAAATAATCCTGTGACGAAATGCGCCGCTCTTCTTTGGATCTTCTCTATCTCCTCTGTCAACCCGACCTGGTACGGATCCCACACTGATGAGCAATACCCAAGTGTAGGTCGAACGAGTGTTTTGTAAGCCACCTCCTTTGTTGATGGACTACATTTTCTAAGGACTCTCCCAATGAATCTCAACCTGGCACCCGCCTTACCAACAATTACTTTTATATGATCATTCCACTTCAAATCGTTCCGCACACATACTCCCAGATATTTTACAGAAGTAACTGCTACCAGTGTTTGTTCCGTTATCATATAATCATACAATAAAGGATCCTTCTTTCTATGTTTTCGCAATACATTACATTTGTCTATGTTAAGGGTCAGTTACCACTCCCTGCACCAAGTGCCTATCCGCTGCAGATCTTCCTGCATTTCGCTACAATTTTCTAATGCTGCAACTTCTCTGTATACTACAGCATCATCCGTGAAAAGCCGCATGGAACTTCCGACACTATCTACTAGGTCATTTATATATATTGTGAAAAGCAATGGTCCCATAACACTCCCCTGTGGCACGCCAGAGGTTACTTTAACGTCTGTAGACGTCTCTCCATTGAGAACAACATGCTGTGTTCTGTTTGCTACAAACTCTTCAATCCAGCCACACAGCTGGTCTGATATTCCGTAGGCTCTTACTTTATCAGGCGACAGTGGGGAACTGTATCGAACGCCTTCCGGAAGTCAAGGAAAATAGCATCTACCTGGGAGCCTGTATCTAATATTTTCTGGGTCTCATGAACAAATAAAGCGAGTTGGGTCTCACATGATATCTGTTTCCGGAATCCATGTTGATTCCTACAGAGTAGATTCTTGGTTTCCAGAAATGACATGATACGCGAGCAAAAAACATGTTCTAAAATTCTACAACAGATCTATGTCAGAGATATAGTCCTATAGTTTTGCGTATCTGCTCGACGACCCATCTTGAAAACTGGAACTACCTGCGCTCTTTTCCAATCATTTGGAACCTTCCGTTCCTCCAGAGACTTGCGGCACACGGCTGTTAGAAGGGGGGCAAGTACTTTCGCGTACTCTGTGTAGAATCGAATTGGTATCCCATCAGGTCCAGTGGACTTCCCTCTGTTGAGTGATTTCAGTTGCTTTCCTATTCCTTGGACACTTATTTTGATGTCAGCCATTTTTTCGTTTGTGCGAGGATTTAGAGAAGGAACTGCAGTGGAGGTGAAAAACGTATTGAGTAGCAGCACTGCACTCTTATTCAATCTTTTCTTTTGTATCTGCATCGGAAGAGATTCTTTTTCCTTCTAAATACACGTAGTGACATACAGGGTGTTTCAAAAATGACCTGTATATTTGAAACGGCAATAAAAACTAAACGAGCAGCGATAGAAATACACCGTTTGTTGCAATATGCTTTGGACAACAGTACATTTTCAGGCTGACAAACTTTCGAAATTACAGTAGTTACAATTTTCAACAACAGATGGCGCTGCGGTCTGGGAAACTCTATAGTACGATATTTTCCACATATCCACCATGCGTAGCAATAATATGGCGTAGTCTCTGAATGAAATTACCCGAAACCTTTGACAACGTGTCTGGCGGAATGGCTTCACATGCAGATGAGATGTACTGCTTCAGCTGTTCAATTGTTTCTGGATTCTGGCGGTACGCCTGGTCTTTCAAGTGTCCCCACAGAAAGAAGTCACAGGGGTTCATGTCTGGCGAATAGGGAGGCCAATCCACGCCGCCTCCTGTATGTTTCGGATAGCCCAAAGCAATCACACCATCATCGAAATATTCATTCAGGAAATTAAAGACGTCGGCCGTGCGATGTGGCCGGGCACCATCTTGCATAATCCACGAGGTGTTCGCAGTGTCCTCTAAGGCAGTTTGTACCGCCACAAATTCACGAAGAATGTCCAGATAGCGTGATGCAGTAATCGTTTCGGATCTGAAAAATGGGCCAATGATTCCTTTGGAAGAAATGGCGGCCCAGACCAGTACTTTTTGAGGATGCAGGGACGATGGGACTGCAACATGGGGCTTTTCGGTTCCCCATATGCGCCAGTTCTGTTTATTGACGAAGCTGTCCAGGTAAAAATAAGCTTCGTCAGTAAACCAAATGCTGCCCACATGCATATCGCCGTCATCAATCCTGTGCACTATATCGTTAGCGAATGTCTCTCGTGCAGCAATGGTAGCGGCGCTGAGGGGTTGCCGCATTTGAATTTTGTATGGATAGAGGTGTAAACTCTGGCGCATGAGACGATACGTGGACGTTGGCGTCATTTGGACCGCAGCTGCAACACGGCGAACGGAAAGCCGAGGCCGCTGTTGGATCACCTGCTGCACTAGCTGCGCGTTGCCCTCTGTGGTTGCCGTAAGCGGTCGCCCGACCTTTCCAGCACGTTCATCTGTCACGTTCCCAGTCCGTTGAAATTTTTCAAACAGATCCTTTATTGTATCGCTTTTCGGTCCTTTGGTTACATTAAACCTCCGTTGAAAACTTCGTCTTGTTGCAACAACACTGTGTTCTAGGCGGTGGAATTCCAACACCAGAAAAATCCTCTGTTCTAAGGAATAAACCATGTTGTCTACAGCACACTTGCACGTTGTGAACAGCACACGCTTACAGCAGAAATACGACGTACAGAATGGCGCACCCACAGACTGCGTTGTCTTCTGTATCTTTCACATCACTTGCAGCGCCATCTGTTGTTGAAAATTGTAACTACTGTAATTTCGAAAGTTTGTCCGCCTGAAAATGTACTGTTGTCCCAAGCACATTGCAACAAACGGTGTATTTCTATCGCTGCTCGTTTAGTTTTTATTGCCGTTTCAAATATACCGGTCATTTTTGAAACACCCTGTACTTCAATCATTTCACAACTGTGTCTGAAACGTAAAGTTTTTTCATTGCATCAAACTTTCATCGTAAGATAGATATGATAAGTGTACAATTCTACTACATTTTCTGATACATTTCAATCATGGTGATAGAATATATGCTTCAAAGATTCTCAAGCCATTTTCTGCACGAACAGTAGCCACATGAGTAGCTTTGCCATCACTGTGTCGAAATTTTATGACACATGCGTTAGTAGCTATTAAGTTCTCACACACGTGGCATCAGCAAAAGAAGCAGACCTGATAACACCTAACAAATACCTGCTCTGATCGGGCGAGGTGGCGCATTGGTTAGCACAGTGAACTCGCATTCGGGAGGACGACGGTTCAATACCGCGTCGGACCATCCTGATTTAGGTTTTCCGCGATTTCCCTAAATCGCTTCAGGCAAATGCCGGGATGGTTCCTCTGAAAGGGCACGGCCGACTTCCTTCACCATCCTTCCCTAATCCGATGAGACCGATGACCTCACTGTTTGGTCCCCTCCACGAAAATCAACGCAATCAATATCTGCTGTGTCGCTTCCAGTTACGTATATTCTTCACAACTACTTTCATGGAATATTGAAAGTCAGATTGACTATCTGAATTTCCGTTGAAGATAAGCCTCTTTCACTCAGTATCTCTCGTCTTTTTCATGGAAATGGTATGATATCAAAGACAATATCATACCATTTAATTTGTACAGTGTGTGCTATGGGTAATGGCGTAATGGTTAAGGCGGTCAGTTTCTAGTCTGAAGGTAGGGGGTGCGAATCCGGTCACTTCCATGAATTATAATTCTTGGTAAAGGTTATTAGTTTAGAGGACCACGAAAATTATTAGTACTTATAATTTTAAAGAATTCATAACCATACAACTGAAGATCAGGGTGTGTCTACACTGCCGGTCTTGCGCCACTTTTTCTCTTTATGTATTATGGTTTCTGCCTGGAATTAAAAGAAAATTATATTTCCCTCGTGCTTTCGTCGGTATTGGCGTCCTGCCAGCGTGTAAATAAGGAGAACACAAGTTAATATGATGCTTTTTTTTTTCGATGTAAAAAACTAAATACTTTCACTTTGATGCATTCATCGATATTGACGATATGTGCCATGTTACCAGAAAAATAAAGTTTCATGGTTGTCTCAGTATTCTTGACTAATGATTGTATAATAATTTGAAATCAAGGGTCTGTGTAACGACTGAAAACAGTAAAATAGGCAACCTAGTTTTTGTCAGATCCTCCTTTTTTAATGTAGGTAAGACCACCGAATTTTCTTCTTGTTTGAGGGAAAACGGAACGTTCATTTGTCATTAACAAAATTTTCTCTCAAAGAATACAATAATTCAGTAACGTGTCTTGCTTCCATTTTCCTCTACAACTGCATTTAGTCGCTGGGGAATAGAGGCAACAAGTTTTTCGGATAAATCTATTATTCTGAAACAATTCTTCCCGTGGGTCATGATCTACTGCGGACAGCACTGGCTTGTTTGTTAGTGCTGGGGTTCTGTACTTATAATTTTCTTCATAGCTGCCCCTTCTGGACTGCGGTCAGCATCTTTGGGAGACAAATCTAACATCTCAATGGCTCTATCCACTTGAAACCAGTGTTTTACACAGTTTGCTGTGTGGAGAGAAGAAAGGTCATGTTGGAAGATTATTCTGCCTCTCTAAAATCTCAAAGGAACAGAAGGAATCATTATGTTCTTCAGCATTTTGCAGTAGTAATGAGTAGAAAATGGACCGTCCATCAGCTGCATAACGCCGCAACCACTTTTTGATATCCATCCCCAAGTTATGACAGCAGTTCAACCACACCTTTTGCCTCTGATGAACATATTTGCTGTCGAATCTTGCTTCACTTGGTCAGTATACATCTACTGAAGTGTTTGGTGCCGCAGAAAACGCCTTCTCGCCCGTAAGTATAACTTGCTCCCAGTACAAAAGCGTTTTCCTTTTACACGCCAGTGCGAAGTTTAATCTGGCAACCTTATGTTCTACTTCAACATTTTCTTAGCTGCTGATTTTCGTCCACACCTTCCTTTCTAGTCCGCAGCTCGTGGTCGTGCGGTAGCGTTCTCGCTTCCCACGCCCGGGTTCCCGGGTTCGATTCCCGGCGGGGTCAGGGATTTTCTCTGCCTCGTGATGACTGGGTTTTGTGTGATGTCCTTAGTTTAGTTAGGTTTAAGTATTTCTAAGTTCTAGGGGACTGATGACCATAGATGTTAAGTCCCATAGTGCTCAGAGCCATTTGAACTTCCTTTCTAGTTGAGACCACGACGAATGATCGATCTACTCACACTTATCAGGAGGCTGTACCTAATTTCTGTACTAGTCATGAAATGGTCTTCATCACTACAGTGGGGTATACTATTGTCTTGATCCTCCGTGGTAGCCCGTCGACGTCCAGGGCCACGATGACGGTTGATGTGACCTTCCTCCACCATTTTCTTCACCCAGGGATGTATCGTAGGATTTCCTGTGTTCCGGTGAGATGATGTCAGCCAATAGTCCACTGACTAGGACGTCGCCACGACAGGAGAGGCATCTACATGAAGAGAATAAAAGTGACATGCCGCCTAGCCTCGGGCCCCCTCCAGGATGTTGAACTTCACCATGACATCTACCCTTCCTACCAACCATAGCCTGGCCTTGTTCCCCCCAACCCCTTTGCCTCTCCCCCCATTCTCCCAGAGCAGATTTCGTCCTCCCCCCTGAATTTCTGCACCCCCTCCTTGACTGATCCCCTTCCACGTCCTTCCCTCCTTGGCGCACCCCCCGCCCATCTCCCACCCTCTAGCACTGCCCCTCCCCCATTTCTTCCTTTCTCCCTCGTCTCCGTCCCCCTGGCAGATCCTCTCAGATTGTTCATCGTCGTCGGTGTGCTATATCGTTGGTGTGTTTGGTGCTGTTCTCTCGTAACATCGAGAGCTGTGATATTAATCATGTGCTGGGCTTGTACATAGTGTTGCTGTCAGTGATTGTTTTGTGCTATGCCGCCCATCGCTACTTTAATCTCCGGCAATACTTAGCCTTGTGTTTCTCTTAATCGCCACAGTGTTTGGTTTTTTGTGTACAGTTTTTAGATTTTTATCACCATTTTTACAGTCATCCCATTTTTTTACGCAATCTTCCATTATGTTTCCCCTTTTATGTGTCCGTTCCGCCGTATTTCCTCCTGTATGTTGTTCTAAATGTCTCCATGTCCTGTACTTACTGTCTGTCTTTTGGCTGAAGAGCGGCGCCTATGCTGCTGCCAGCCCGCCCCATATGGGGCATTGAAATACAATAAAGGAAAAAAAAAAAGCCTCGGGCACACTAGAAGAGTCGCACTAGAAGAGCTGTGGTGATATTAACGATAACAGTGACTTAAGGAACTTGTGTGATTAGCTTTCATGGAAATTGTATCTGTCAAAGGACATTGATTATTGGCATGTCGCCAATTGTTTGCGACCAATCTTTGTAAAGACGCCAAGTTAAGTATTGTCAATTTACTTTATTGTAATAAAAACCATTAATGTGATTTGCTTGTATGTTGTCTAGCTATCTGAGAAAACAGCTTCCTAGGCACCCTATGAGAGACGAGTGGCGCTGATACAGTATGGACATTCAGAAAGCTCAAGAATACGACATACATCGGATTCCTTGAGCTGTGACAATAATCAAGTAAAGACATACTGAGAAGCCAGAAGGAAAGAAGTGTGATACAGGATGGAGAGCACTTCCTTTCCCTCAGAAGGCAGATCCATTCCTGATTACATGCTTTGAAAAAAGATTTAATAAATTTGTTCCTTGTAAGTATTTTTTAAATGTATTTTGTCACTAAACATGACGTATAGTAAAACGAAAATAAAAAATTTTTATTGAGACATTTCTCATACCTTTGGACAAGGTTTGTAATACCCTCTTCAAAAAATGTTGCCGCCAATGATCTCAAAAGAGCATTGACATTGTTTTGAAGATCTTTGTTGATTTGAAAGTGCTGCCCTCCTAGGCACGTCTTCAGTTCACGGAAAAGGTGGAAGTCGTTGGGTGCCAGGTCAGGACTGTACGGCGAATGATCGAAAATGTCCCATTGAAATTGTTCAAGGAGCCATTGGGTTGTGCCAGCAGTGTGTGGACGAGTGTTGTCATGGATCAACACAATTCCTGAAGTCAGCATTCCTCTTCGTTTGTTTTGCATGGCTCTCTGCGAATGTCGTAAAGTTTCACACAAAGCAGCTGCATTGATAGTGGTTCCAGGCTGCATAAACTCTCCAAGCAACCGCACCTTTTTTGTCCCAAAACACGGTAGCCATAACCTTTCTGTTGTTGAATGTTTGTTTGAATTTATTTTTTTTATTTTATTTTATTTTTTGCTATGTTTGGTGAATTTGGATGCATCCATTGTTGTGATTGTCGTTTTGTTTCCGGTATGACGTATTGGATCAAAGTTTCATCTCCAGTAATAACTGATTTCAAAAAGTTCTCTTCTCCATCGCGATAACGGTCAAGGAAATTCAAAGCTGACGCCATTCGGTGACTTGTGGGAATCTGTCAACATTTTTGGAACCCATCGAGCACAAAGTTTTTTGTAGCCTAAATGTTCAGTAGCGATAGAGTGTGCGACAGATCTTGAAACTTCCGGAATTTCCATAGCCAAAGCAGTTATGGTGAAGCTACGAGTTTCTCTAACCATTCTGTCAACTCGTTCAACTACGCCGGCTGTAACGACAGACTTGCGTCCTTGGCCCCCTTCATCATGCAAGTCATTTCGGCCATATTTAAACTTTTGGCACATTGCACGCACACCACCAACAGTCATGAAGTTATCACCGTACACTCAGCTCATTCTCCGATGAATGTCTGCTGCACTATTCCCTTCTACTTGCAGAAGCCGAATTACACTTCGTAATACACACTTGGCGGGAGCAACAATGACGGCATCCATGCTTAGGTGGCTGTATTGTAACGCAGACTGGTGCCTTGAGGTCGGCAATGGCGGAGTGTGTAGTGCGAGAGTTGCGCAGTAGCCTACAGCGCATGTCCACTTTCTGCCGCTCGCGTAGCTTCTATACTAAGCGATCGGAGGTTGAAAATAAAAATCGGCCCTCGTAATAATTACACCGTTTTCAGAGATGAAAGGTAAAATTTAGATTCACACTGTGATGCAGGTCATATTGCTTCGGCTGCCATATTATAGTTAATTGTGTTAACCTCACATATTACACCACAGAAGTCTGTAACACCGCCTCGTAAAAGTGAGAAAATAGTGGAACAAGAAATTGTTAGTTTAGAGGACGATGTCAATTGAAACGTTCCAAGTACTCGTAGTATTTTAAAGATTTATGTACACAGCCTCCAGTGTTCTTTGGAGTAAGGCGAGGACAAACGGTCTCCCCTGATTTCTCTTTTATAAATACACCTTAGTTTGAGGATGAACTCAGCTTCCCATTGTTAATTGTTTTGTATTTTTAGCAGAACCATACCCTTAGAGGTTAAACTGGGATTCAACTAATGATTCCCACAGCTACAGGAACACGACGTGTGATACCTCTGAGGCAAATTATAATGCAGTGCTATCAGATGAAAAGATCGACCTGGTCCAGAGAAGGCCGACTTTGTTTTTAAACCTTTTCTTACCTCAGCAGTAATCTTTTCTTATTCGGTAAATTTGTGAACATTGCTATTAAATACGTTTTGACATTGAACTAAATTACTTCACCAACAACTACGTTAACAGAAATCTTCTTAACAGCTCAAAACAGCGGTTTGTAAAGCGATTACTTGCCGCATTTTGCTGGTTATAAGGGAAAAAGCTTACTGACCAAAAAAGCTAAACTCCCTGAAGGAGAGGAGGAACGAAATGAAACCTCTCAAGTTAGGAGGTCGCATGAAGTTTCCTTCAGTGAGTGCAAAATCAAGTGAAACAAACAATGAAATTGGCAATATGAGCACACTCTTAGTGTCAGTATGACGTTGCAGTACTTGAGGTGTGCAGTGATAAAGAGCTAGTTTAGGTCAGGAAAATACACAACTAGAAACCACGACACTATTAAATTCTGCAATTCGTATGCATTGTTCGCACACAAAATTACTGTTGCAGTGTAGTTACAGTCAACTGCGTATTTTCCGGTGGGAAAGAGCAGTGGTAAACGGTCTTCGCGACATCAGTTAATTGAAACTGGTGTCCCACAGAATTAGTATTTCCGGTTGGCAACTAAGTGTAAGGCCTCTGGGTAGGCTGTCAGGCTTGGAACGTTGAAATATTTTGCTACATTGTTCAAGAAGATACTACAGTTAGAGTAATTCCGCGAAAATGTGAAATCCCACCACGTAAAATGAGTTTATTTAGAAGAAACCAATTGATTTTCTGCAATATTTCCTTCAGTGTACTACTTCAAATAGTAACGTCGACTGAGTCATCTCGAGAGAATGATCGTGAGATTTAACAAAAGACATTGACATCCTCTGGTTCTGAAAGTGGTGTTTAACGCCCATTTTTAGCATTTTACGAGGGGCAGTGAAAATCAAAACTGTTTTATTTGCAACAGTCAGCTACACCTTCCAGCTTCTTCTCTACATAATCGCCGTTCCGACTTAGAAAACTGTCGCAACGTTGTACTAACTTTCCAGTACCTTCGGGGCTCTCTGTCAATTTTCAACGCTGGACTGCAGCTCATTGTCTGTGACAAAATGGTGTCTTCATAGTCAACGGATCACGTGAGCAGAGGGAGCCAAGTCCGGGCTGTACCGTGGATGATCGAACGCTTCCCATCGAAAACACTGCAGAAGCGCCACATTACTCCTGCAGTGTGCGGCCGACAATTGTCATGAAGAAGGAAATGCACGACAGTTTCTTTGGGTGGGCTGCATTAAATCGGGCGGAATCCCTCACAGATACTCATACTTCGCGGGAGACACTATTTTGTTGGCATCTTACGTGCTCACTGTGCGCTCAGAACTGGGAAGTACAACGTGACGCGTTCAACGGACGCACTAGAGCCACTTCCTAACACATATTTGCAAAGTTTCATAGGATTTTCACTATCGTTCCCATTTCGCGGACCTTACTGTCTGAATAGCTCTCGTACAAGCGTCGTTGCTAAGCGCAAGTAAATGAAGTAGTGCAACGCATTTTCTGTTATGAAGTAACGTCTTCATCAGTTAATTTAGTTTAATGTAATATACGAATATTTGGAGATGTTCGAGAATTCCCTAGACATGGAAAGAACTAAATAACTACTTATTACCCTCCAGTTGACACAAAACGCCGCAACCATTTGCTGCGAACTACATGTTTACCTGTTTTTGGGCAGTTGCTTCTAACACTGACCCAGAAGTATTAAATGTTTCCTTCAAGAACGCATGTAGCAGCAGCAGAATGAAGAATTCAAAAGCGATAATGGCAGTATTAATCGAAGTATTTGATTACTTCATACTCTAAAATGGTATTTCTCGATCTAAGAAATTTCTTTCAATAAATAAAATTTCAAAATGGTTTTTAATCGAGACTGTAAAGGCTAAAAGCGTCTTTACATCCCGCTGCCATGAGACTAACGTAACTTACGTGTCAAAAACCTGTTGATAATTAACCAGTTAACAGAGAACTGATTTTTTCATCTCATCTTATTTGTAAGCTAAGCACATCATGTGTTACAACACAACCACTAATGTAGCCAATGCGGGTCTCGGTGGTCTAATTCCATATTTGCGAAATATCAGTTCGATTCCCACGCCCCTCACGCGTTTTAAACACACGCCAACAGACCTCCTTCACGTCTAACAATGCCAAGTAACGTCGGGATGCACCGCAGTTCATAATTCGCATTCCAAACATCATATCCCTTCGCTATCAACGTGCAGGTTTCGCCAAAGCGGAGGTGGAAGTCGTGGCAAACAGAAACTCTGCCGCCAGTGAGCTTCCTTACACTAGAATATTTTTATTTAACGAGCCAGTACTTTATTTGAACTTAAGACGCTGAAAATTTGGCGCTAGGCTAGGCTAGGATACGGGTTTGGATCTTCTCTTTCGTGGTATCTGACCCACGCGTTCGTTGTTTTCCCCAGCATTGCAAACTCCTCTAAGTCTCCACGAGAGGCATGTATGTGGGTTCGAATACTGATCCAGCACAGAAATATTCATGCTTTCATTTCAAGACCTACCACATGCATGCAGAGCTACTGGTGATAGTAACTTTAGTTTTCAATGCCTCTTCATGTTTTGTCAACAATAACGATACGTGCCGTTACTTCTATTCAAACATGCACACATCTCTCTACTGGTGAGCAAACAATTCGTGAACAGAAAGCAATGGCAGTAGGTGTCGGGTTCGATTGTCAGTAAGGCAAAAAAAATTGTATCCTCATTTCAAATTCGAATATCACGCTGGCTGGTGAAAAAATTCGACATCTAACATCTGGTTTTGCATATTTAACAACTCATTATGTGCCGTGTTCAAGTCTCCATCACAAAACTTTACATCATGCAACTTCGTTGTAAACAAAGGCAAACTTTGTTACTTGAAACCGTATTAAACTTTTTTTTTTTTTTTTTTTTGAACAAGGAGATGAGGGTCTCGATAGGAGTCTAGGCAGAGCACAAAAATTTTCAAGTTCATATTTGCTAACTGATACTGGTGAAAACTTCGATATTTCATGACTCTTTATTCCTGTGATTAAGTCTCGGTCAGGCATGAAAGCTTTGCTTAGTTACACTACAGGTGCTTGATTTCAATACAGATCCATAACAAAAAGCTCGTAATGTCGTTTAAGGTTCAGACATTCCGATATATAATTGCTCAATCATGACTACAGAGGAATTATTGATAGTACATTGTCAATTTTGAGGCTTCCATAGAGTGCTTATGCCTGTTGCTGCCGGTGCTTTTAACTGGCTTATCAGGAACGACGTTTCATAGATTTGTGGAAACCTTTTAAAGAGCGAAAATACTTCGAATTGTCAGAGAACTTCAGGAGTCCAGATACTGACTCAAAACATTTTATTCATGAAAAATATTTAATTTTGCCTAAAGATTACTGGGATGGCTTACGTGGCGGAGTTAGTTAACTCAGATTCCAGAGCAGGATCCAGTGGGGAAGGGGGAGCGCTAACTGGGCTACCTGTCCGGGCGGCAGTATCAGGGAGCGCCAAAGACTATTCTTGAAGAAGAAAAAAACTTGTTTCACAAAGCGCCAAGCATCCAGCGCATGTTAGTCTATTGATTGTTCATATGATTTTCAGACGCTTCCCTGCTAGTTTTTGAAGTTTTTTGAACACATTCTCAGTTAATTCCTGAATGAATCATATGCTGGCTTTTGGATGCGTGCATAGTGCACGTGATGTCTCTGCCAGGGGAATCCCCGTCGCAACCTGAAATAAAAATGTTTCCTGCTGACAAAATCCCCTGCTGACAAAATCCGAACAGGTGAACGCCAGTAGCTTTTTGTTTATGTGGTTGACTGGGTGTGCGGATGATTCATAAGCGTTGTTATAATTATTAGCGAAATCCATAGATTCTGACTACAAGAGTGCAAATAACAGTTAAGAAAGGTTACATATTATCTTTTCGGTATATCCAAGAAAATGAAATTTTTAGAGAAAATTTTTGCCAGATCGCTAGACTACTATTGGCCAATTGTAAGGTCCCCAATTAGCAGCAGCTTAATTCTATTCTCAGAATAGCATGGAAAACGCGTTATACGAACACGTAATGACGCTTAACTGGAGAACAAACGCATAGTAACGAAACCAGTGATCCCGGCAGGGCTAGTAAAGTTAACCAGAGAATAAATTTTGACAGTGGTAGGAATAGTTGCAGAATTAGTGACGACAAGATTGTTTGTTAGAACGAGGAAGAAGAAAAAGGGGACATCACACAAGTTATATTGAAGAAAATGACTATTCCAATGGTACAAAACATTTTCGTACTACTACTACTTTCGAAGCTCATGCTTGAGAAACTGGAGCATATGAATGAAATGTGAAACTTATTTCATAACAAAAAAAACTTTTTGTTTGTAATAGGCCTAACAGGAATTTGACATTGGTACTTCGTGAATTATATTCTGTCGTGTTATTTAGGTAAATGATAAAAATGATCATTTGTACCAAAACAGTCTGGCTTATTTGGCGTGTGTTACAACTGCTGCAATATCAGAAAGATCCACCTCGTTTCATCTAGCAGTGACAAAATTGATGTAATTAAATCGAGAAATCACACCAATCTTGGGTATTATTCATATTAATAGCTTTTTCAGTATTATACAACGATATTCCGATTTTCATGTAGCAAAGCGTTTCACGAACTTTGATGAGGTAATAAACAGATTCATTCTCAGAAAGGAAAGCACGCCTTGTAAAGCTGTAGCAAGATGAAGGAGAATAAAAAGCTGAGACCTAAGGATGGAAGAAATGTGTACTGCCTTGCTTGTCTCTTGTTATTTTTTACGTCCTATCTCAAACGCTCGAGGGGGTGGGGGGTTGGGGAGGGGGGGGGGCGCCTGTAAAGTTTTTGCACCAATTCGGAAATATTGTAGAATGGGGGCTGTCAAATTCTAATGAGTGTCGTAGTGACTTTGAAGTGTCACTTACTGTAAAAAATTGAGTTTACAAGCATTAGGGACTGCTGTATCTCTAATGAAGCATTTTCTAGTATTTGCAACATTATGATGCTGATTTACATCTAGACTGATTACTTTAAAGAATGGTGTTCTTAAATTATCTCTCATGATATCCATTTTATATAGTCAAACGACTACATTGCAAATAGATTGGAGGCCCTGTAAGACAGCTATGTTATGTGGGCTGCACGCAAATCAGGCGAAGTGCAGTTCAGGTCATTCGGATACTTTTGGTGTTGTAGTGCATCAACATGTTTCCTGATCAACATAGGCTTGCAAGTATGTACTCGACCATGTCACATATGTGAACCTTGCTATGAGGCTCTATGTTTACAACTTTGTGCGGCAAATAAGGTCAACAACTGTGTTAATGGCAAAGCAGAAAATACCGTACAGTTCACGGACGTTGTCCTTGAAGATTCTACATTACTGACGTGGCAGAACCGGTTCTGGGGATCAGTTACCTCAGAAAGTTCCGACTTTTTCATGGTGTCAACCAGGCCACTCTGTCCCAACAAGTGATGCAACAGTTTATTCCAGAGCTCTTCACTTCGAATCCACCACAGGCCATGAGACAACATTCGCACTTACTTGTGACTATGAACATTAAAGCAGACGACCTAACCCCACTATTGTATTGTGACAACATATGCTATCTCCACCAACTAGGTAAGTCTCTTTGTGACCTGGGACGACTCACGTTCCCTACGTTATAGTGACAGATTGTGGCAGCAAATACGTGAGAAACCACTTGCTCTTGCACATGCTTGCAAGCAGCTATGGCACCTGACAAACATCACAGCAGCTGTGATTGATTCAGCCGCATCCCTCAACGGGCAGTGACACCCCTGCACAATACTCTGAGGGTGCCGTGCAGCGTGACCTCCTCCAACAACAATTAACACATGCCATGGTAGCTGTGACGATGTAGCCTGAATTGTTACAATGACAAGAACCTTGTACAGAGGCAGCTGTGAATAGTGAAGCTACCCCTCCCACAGCCAACCATGCCCCTCTGTGACATGATAAGGATGCCGCACACCCTGACCTGGTACAGTCACCCCATAACATGTACAAATGCAGTGAATGATGCAGTTCGCCTCGAATGGGCATCCACACTCTTCCAACAAATGCAGAAGTAGCCATGCCACCCGAACCACTACATAAAAAACTCTCTCAAGTCTGTAAAATGTACACTACTGGCCATTAAAAGTGCTGCACCACGAAGATGACGTGCTACAGACGCGAAATTTAACCGACAGGAAGAAGATGCTGTGATATGCAAATGATTAGCTTTTCAGAACATTCACACAAGGTTAGCGCCGGTGGCGACACCTAAAATGTGCTGACATGAGGAAAGTTTCCAACCGATTTCTCATTCACAAACAGCAGTTGACCGGCGTTGCCTGGTGAAACATTGTTGTGATGCCTCGTATAAGGAGGAGAAATGCGTACCATCAAGTTTCCAACTTTGGTAAAGGTCGGATTGTCGCCTATGGCGATTGCGGTTTATCATATCGCAACATTGCTGCTAGTGTTGGTCGAGATCCAATGACTGTTAGCAGAATATGGAATCAGTAGGTTCAGGAGGGTAATATGGAAAGCCGTGCTGGATTCCAACGGCCTCGAATCACTAGCAGTCGAGATGACAGGCATTTTATCCGCATGGCTGTAACGGATCGTGCAGCCACGTCTTGATCCCTGAGTCAACAGATGGGGACGTTTGCAAGACAACAACCATCTGCATGAAACAGTTCGACGACGTCTGCAGCAGCATGGATTATCATCTCAGAGACCATGGCTGCGATTACCCTTGACGCTGCATCACAGAGAGGAGCGCCTCAACGACGAACCTGGGTGCACGAATTGCAAAACGTAATTTTTTCCGATGAATCCTGGTTCTGTTTACAGCATCATGATGAACGCATCCGTGTTTGGTGACATTGCGGTGAACGCACATTGGAAGCACGCATTCGACATCGCCATATTGGCGTATCACCCGTCGTGATGGTATGGGTTGCCATTGGTTACACGTCCCAGTCAGCTCTTGTTCACATTGAAGGCACTTTGAACAGTGTACGTTACATTTCAGATGTGTTACGACCTGTGCCTCTACCCTTCATTCGATCCCTGCGAAACCCTATCTTTGAGCAGGATAATGCACAATCGCATGTTGCAGGACTTGCATGGGCCTTTTTGGATACAAAAAATGTTCGACTGCTGCCATGGCCAGCACATTCTCCAGATCTCTCACCAATTGAAAACGTCTAGTCAATGGTGGCCGAGCAACTGTCTCGTCACAATATGCCAGGCACTACTCTTGACGAACTGTGGTATTGTGTTGAAGCTGCATGGGCAGCTGTACCTGTACACACCAGGCAAGCTCTGTTTGACTCAATGCCCAGGCATATGAAGGCCATTATTACGGCCAGAGGTGGTTGTTCTGGGTACTGATTTCTCAGGATATGCACCCAAATATACCCGTTTATCATCTGCATTTCTTCTTGGTGTAGCAATTTTAATGCCCAGTAGTGTATATCACATCGTATCTTGGATCTTTCCAACTCTCAGACCCTATTAGTGACGCATTATGGGCTGTACTTTATCAATTCACTGTTAAAAATGGTACAGTAAACCGCATTAATACAAAAACCAACCGTCCCCTTTTCAGAAAAAGCATGCTGCCTCACCCTGGCCCTGCTGCAGGTGGCTAAGATTGCAGTGAATGATATGTTGCATGTGGACATGTAAGGCTGACAGTATATGAGTGTCTCCCATTAAAATGGAAGCTAAGAAAGACAGTTCTATTCCATTTTGTGTAAATTATATAACACTTAACTCATGTATGATTTATGACGGTTATCCTGCAACAAACATACAAAACTTTACCAGTGCACTCACAGGAGCAACTGTTTTTTCTGTGATTGATTATAAAAAGGCATAATATCAGATCCCTACACATCCATGCAATGTTGCTAAAACAGACATCATTAGGGCTATTAGGCTTATTTGAGTTTCTTGTGATGCCGTGTGACCTCAAAAACGCAGCACAGACCTGGTAACGGTTCATCAATATAGCATTACTTAAACTGGATTGCTGCAATGCATATTTAGACGACATTGTAATTTCTTCCCCATGATCATCAGTGCCACAAAGTTCACCTCAAATGTGTTCCCACTGCCCTCTGAAACACAGGGATGACCATGACTGAAGACACGCCACAGTTGCATAAAAATCTGGTCATATTTCTTGCACATTCACTCAGTGTGGAGGGAATTAAACCCACACCAGGCTGCACTCATCTGGTTCAACAGCTGCTGCCTTCTCGCAAATATCACAATCTCCGAAGATTCTTAGTAATAAAATTATAAACAGCTGACCAGTTGCAATGGATAAATAAATTCTTTACCTAGGTTTCGACAAATATAAATTTGTCTCTTTCAGAAGGTAACAATTTTACGTTAATAAGGACTAATGTACCATCACCATTTTTACAATTGTCGGCATAGATCCATGTGTCAAAAATAAAATATAGCCCTAGAATTAGGGTTTGTCATGTTAATATAAAATAGCTCATGGATTTTGCAGAGCTCACAACCAACCTAATCCTTAATTTTTATAGACAACATCCACATGCTGCACAGGCTCAAGCACTACTGATGAATCCCCTCGCAGGCCCTCACATGCAAGGCAAGCATGAACTGTTATGGACACCAGAAATGCAAGCAGCATTTTCCCACCCAAGGGATTATCTGGCCCACCCAGTACCGGATGTACAGCTGACAATTATGATATATGCAAGTGACACAGCCATAGATGCTGTCCTCTAGCAGGAAGTAGCAGGTGATACACAATGTCTACAATTTTTCTCCAGAGAGCTTACAGCCTCACAGAATAAATAATCGGCTTTTGACCATGTACTACTCACAGTTACAAGGCCATACGCCATTTTTATGAGGATCTTGAGGGCTGTCACATGATAATCTATACAAAGCATTAATGTATGGCAGACACCATTTGATACCCATCATCTATGGTCGACCCAAGACAATTTCAATAGCTTGATTTGATCACACAGTTTTCTACGAATGTCTGCCACTTCTGTGATGCTGAAAAGATTGTTGCAGATTACTTGTCTTGAACCAGCACCATCTCTCTCACCCTCAATGTCAACAAAGTTCCAAAGAACAGGAAGTGATCAGTCTGGTGGTACATTCCTCGAGAATGCATCACCTAACTTCAAGACTGAATGCAGATCGATCCCAGAAATGGGTGCAATTACCATCTGTGACATGTTGCAACACTGCATTCAACCTATTATACCTTTGTAAATGTGACCCATGATTTTTGACATACTACAAAATCTCAGCCGCCCAGGTACACAGCCAATGACTCGAATCATTACTGAATATTTTGTTTGGCCAAGTGTTAAGTACCATAATTGGGAAGGGACACTGTCAATACAGTGAAATGAGCCAGCACACACAGTCACCTTGGCAAGTTTGAAATTCTACTTGGGCATTTCCAAATTTTAACCATTGATCTGGTGTGACCTTTATGAGGATCAGAAGGATATAGATGCATACTACAGATGATCCACACACTGGTTGGAGGCCATTCTGATTGCCGACATTACAACAGAATCTACGGCCCACTCTTTTGCGGTAAAGTAGATTGTCCAGTTTGGCTGCCCTGACCACAGGTCAGCACCCCAGTTCAAGCCCTCACTTTTTAAATCATTATGCAACTTGTGCATAACTTCTTGCCATAATTCTAAGGCTTTTCACCCCAAAGCAGTGACCTGGTGGAACAGTGGCACCAGACAGTGAAAACTGCACTCATGTGCCTTGGTAATGAATGTATGGATGCCAACCTGTGGGTGCTCCTCAGTCTGCACAACACACAATGATGACTTAAAATCACCACTAGGAAATATTATATTTGGAGAGACACTGACATTGCCAGCAGTGTTTATGCTGCCTACACCCAACCACAAGCCTACCATATATGTTACAGAGGGTCAAATTACATACACGGAAATGACATATACGAAACTCGCATGTACCTCATCCATAGGCACATTTGGTACAGATGCCGTTCATTCACAAAGGACTCATTGATGGTGACTGTAATAATTTGAGGTGATACTGTACAGTCAGCACTGCAGCCACCTTTTAACGAACATTTTGGGTACTGCAATGGCATAGCCACATGTTTAATGTACATTTAAATTGCAAGATAACAACAACGACCACCCTGTAACTCCTAGGACAATTCTTCTCCAACAAGATAACACCTCAGATGACATGCACGTCCCTAGCTCTCTGCTGTCACAAACAGCAGGTGTCACCATAGATGATGGAGGTTTTCGGTCCAAAGCAGTAGCACTAAAACTGACTGATTGTCACCTCACTACAGAAGCCACACACAAGGCGCACCCTTCATTAGAAAACTTATCCACTCTTTTTACTCACCAAACACAGTAGACTTCACAGTGGTGTCATCAGGTTCGTCTTAGACAGATCAATTAACAGTCTCCCTGCTAATTATTGCTGTGATCAGCAAGACAGATTCTGACCCAACCTCATGGTATCTTTCACTCACAGCTGACACGTCACAGTCTCCAGCAGATGAGGAAGTGCCATTAGCCCCCACAACATAGCACTATGGCCAACTGTTATGCCTTCTACTGTTACTCGCTCCCTATCACCTTCACACCTCCAATTAACAACCACCAACGAGGCAACCAGTGCTCTTCTGCTGACAGCATCTGCAGAGCTACAAGCCACAAGAAACAATGTGGTCATGTCTCATGAAAGTATCAGTGAAGGCACAGCTACTCGTGTGATGTGAGTGATCTCACATGGCAGCCCATCGAGATACAATACGGTTGTGTCTCACAGAAGTGCCAGCCACAGCACTTCTGCTGATGCAAACTCACACAGCACCCATAGCACCAAGTGCCACCAATTGGTTGTCGACAAATCCTCCTCCCTTCTTCAGTGCTGCACAATCTGACAAAGAGGGGGGGAGATATCACTGAACAGCAATGGCAGCACACAGTGAAGTGTCTATGCCCAAAACTGTTAGTTCAGACTGAGTGACTGTGGTTGCAAGACATTTGTGTATTGTGCTGTCTAAAATAAATGATATATGTTGAGATTCTACATCTCTGTGTATCATTGGGTCATTCCTTGCATACACCTTTGAAGAAACAATCCACATGTTTAGCACTGCTGACGACCAGTTACTAAAAGTTCACAATGGTTCTGAGTGAAGCTCAGCTGATCAGGTAGTAATAATGTACACATACACCATATGCAAAATTGGGCATATAGTTTAATAGATTTCATTTAATTTTTAAAAATTGTTGTTCCACTACCATTATTGCAAGACCTCTTAACCATCCATTGCTCACTGAAGGTCTCAGATAGTTTTAATGACTATTTTGCCTGCTTGGTGATTTAGACATGTTGTGTGGCTGAGTGGTCTGGGGTTCTGCACTGGTAGGTGCAAGCTGCCTGCCACACTTTCCAAAATAACATCATAAAATACATTGCAATAAAAGATCACTCACCCTGCTTTGTGCACTTGCAGGTGATGCTCAGTTAGCCAAAAATAGAGTAATTCTATCACATTCATTCCACTTGGGAATGTTTCTAATAATGACATCTGTTAATAAATGGAAAACACTGTCACAGTAAGAATACATTGAGAAATGTAGAAATTTGTGTGTATCTCTATATCAACATTAGTAGGGTTCAAATTAATGATATGAATTTAATAGAGGGAAACATTCCACGTGGGAAAAATATATCTAAAAACAAATATGCTGTAACTTACCAAACGAAAGTGTTGGCATGTTGATAGACACACAAACACACACACACAAAATTCAAGCTTTCGCAACTAACGGTTGCTTCATCAGGAAAGAGGGAAGGAGAGGGAAAGACGAAAGGATGTGGGTTTTAAGGGAGAGGGTAAGGAGTCATTCCAATCCCGGGAGCAGAAAGATTTACCTTAGGGGAAAATAAAGGGGACACACACACACACACACACACACACACACACACACACACACACACACACACACGTCCCATTTTGTCTGCTTGTGTGTGTGTGTGTGTGTGTGTGTGTGTGTGTTTTTTTCCGCTCCCGGGATTGGAATGACTCCTTACCCTCTCCCTTAAAACCCACATCCTTTCGTCTTTCCCTCTCCTTCCCTCTTTCCTGATGAAGCAACCGTTGGTTGCGAAAGCTTGAATTTTGTGGGTGTGTTTGTGTTTGTTTGTGTGTCTATCAACATGCCAACGCTTTCGTTTGGTAAGTTACATCATCTTTGTTTTTAGATATATTTTTCAACATTAGTAGGTATAGACATATGCAAGAATTATGACATTGGTTAACAGTATGAGATTATTCAAGGCTACTGAATATCTTTATTGTGCCAAAGGCACCTGAATTTCATGTGGGAGATTGTTACAGGATAAATCAAATGACTAGTCTAAGTTGAAGCAGTTCATAAATACTACCAAACTGGGGAAGATTGATTCACAGTTTTTGTAGTGAAAGCTTTATATGATAAATAAGAAAGCAACTCCCATTGCTGAATAATCATGCAGATTGCAAGCTAAGCAGAGCGTGGTGCAGACTCCACATGAACTTCATCCAGTTCTGTCTCGATTCGTGCAGTAGTCTAATCCTTCAAATGGAAATGTTTAATACACCATGAAACTCTTTTCAGTTGACACACTGGGCAGTTCAGCTGGCTGTCAACAATGAACTCTAAGCTGTATATTGTTGAAATTCTTTATATGATCCTTGGAATAATGAAGCTTACCAACCATGAAGGTGCAACAAAAATGTTCCATTATCTCATGGAAATTTACCAGACTCATCAAACCACTCTTGTATTATTGAATAATATTTATTGTAGACACAATATGAACAGAAGTTTGGTAATGATTTCATTATTGAAGCAAGTAACCAATGAATAATAGGATCATTTAATAATAGGATCATTTAATATGGGATTAAACTTGTCCATAAACTTGCTCTAAAAAGTTTCCAGTACCTGCATTTCCCAACATTTCATGAGGAGGGGGAGTTGGAAAGATGGGGAGGGGAGAGGAGAGAGGTGGAGGGTGATAGAGCGGGGGGTCGGTGAGGAAGGGGGAGGGAGAGTGCTGAGAGAAGGCAGTGCATGATCTGGGGAAGGTGTGGTGCGGACAGAAAAGAGAAGGGAAAAGTTAAGGTGAGGCAGTGGGAACATGTTAGCAGAGGTTTAGACCTGGGAGAGATTTTGAGTGTGTGTGATATGCTGGAGAGACAATTTCCATCTGTGCAATTAAGAAAAACATGAGCTGGAAGGGAGTATCAAATGGCTCGTTCAGTAGAGCAGTTGTTGCAATCATTAGTCTTGTGGCACACAGTATGTTTGGCAATGAATGATCAGGTATGCAGCTTTCCATAGTTTGGCTGTGGCCATTCCTGCAAGTGGACTTTTAACTACTTGTTATGCCCACATCGAATGCTGTGTACCGATTGTAACACTTGATATAACATGGCTGCTTTCACATGAGGCCCTGCCTTTTTGTGGGTACAAGATGCCTGTGACTGGATAGTATGAGCCAGTGGATGGTGTATGAGACAGGTCTTATAGCTGTGTGAACCACCTGTGGGGGTGCAGGATTGGAAGCAGGTCTTGAGTATGGATGGACAACGATATTGTTTAGACTGGGTTGGTGGTGGAACACTACTTTACGTGATACAGATAGGATTTTGAGTAGAATATCCCCTATTTCACTACATGACAAAGGGTAGTCAAAGCCCTGGTGGAGGATGTGGTTGAGATTTCCAAAGTCAAGGTGATACTGGGTGATTAGACAGGCACTGTTCAGTGGGTGATTAACAGGGTTATTGGTGTCAGAGGAGGACATGACATGGGATATCTGTTTACGGATGAGCTGGAAAGGATATTATCTGACAATTAAGGCTCTGGTAAGACTACTCTTATATTCTTACAACCCCTGCTTTCCACTACAGGTGCAGCACCCCACAGGTAGCAAGGCTGTAAAGAAGAGACTTTTTGACTTTTAACAGGTGACAGCTGTCAGAGAGGAGGTACTGCTTCACTGCCTTTTACACATTTCCTGTCCCATTACCACCAGAGACCTTGTTGGTTTTTGTGGTTGTGAATCCTTACACACCAGCATTCCTTCACCTGTAGCTTTACAGCTATGGAACACTATCTTTTCCAATGTTCTCCCGATGCCTATTTCCTAATCCTCGTAGCCAGCCATGAGCTGACCCATAATTATTTCACTTTCAAAGGCTGAACCTATAAACAAATCCATGGTACTGTCATGGGTACTGCCAAGGTACCATTCTATGCCAACTTATTATGGTCCGCCTGGAGGAATCCTTCCTATTCAGTCAGCACCTAAAACCGCTTGTCTAGTTGAGATTCACAAAGACATTTTCATGACCTGAACTCATGGCAGAAACAACCTTTGCTCTTTCCTCCACAGCTTCAACCCCCACTCTCAAAACCATTGTGGCTGGTCCTTCTCAACTCAGTGAGCAGTACCTTTTAATAAGGCACTTCTGTTAATATATTTTTTTCTGAATCAGATGATGCCTCTTACTAGTTAATTAAACCACAAACCAAAATTCTGAATAATAATTTATCATAATGTGAAATTATTTTTAAATGGATGCTCTAGTTTTATATAGGATATTCCAAACACAGAAGCATAATTGTGTTCTATATACTTTTATAATTTACAGTTCTATCACATTTTTCATGAAGCAAATAACAGTCAAGTCTTACATTTGATTCAAAACAGCAAAATATAATGTAGCTGACTTTCAAAACATTAAATAGTTTCAAATCACATTATGTTCTTATGCCAGTGTGCAGTTGGGAAGTAAATGTATACCATCATAACATCACTTTGTATCAGTGCCTATTTAGTCCAGTCATAATGTCAACATCTCATGTGTATGCAACTGGTAAATAACCATGTACCATCTTTGTCTTTAAAGTACAGTGTCAGGTATCTAACACATAATATCTATGTGTCTTAAACTACAAATTGTGAATTGTGTTTTATGTGTCTCATGACATGCATTTGCAATCCATTTGGTTTGCATACAGGAGACATGTCAAAAATTTATAATACAGTTGTAAGGATATTTCTTGGAATGTGTAACCTTTTTTTTTTTTACTACCTGTTCAGTTTTGCAATTGCTGATGGCAGAATTCAGAACTAAGTTTGTTTACATACTGACAGGGCCAAAGACATCCAACAGTACTTGACAGCACATGAATGATGTACATCACATTATTGTCATAGTGCATTACTACAGCTCTGGAGTCTTAGAATCTGCTCAAATGGATAGTGATCAAGCAAATATACTTTATCAAAGAGTATACTCAGATGTAAAATTCTTGATTAATAAGATAGTTATGTTCTGTCAAGAAGAAAAATGGAAAGGATTTGCTAATACCATTAGAAAGAGCTCTGGAGAGAGCAGCACCCACAGTAGGAAAGAGTGTAAGGATGTTTAAAACAATGTTAAGAAAGCCAGACGGAGTGGTCAGAAAATTGTGTCACCAAGGATGAAGAGACTGAGGAAGAAAACAAAGGTTCTCAACAACTTCGGTAAGTGTTTTTGAAAAGGAAGTTCTTGGAATATTATGACATTAAAAGAGAAATACCCACTCTTTGAAAGGTTTACAATTGGGTGAAGGAGGTTACAGACATAAATTTAATGGGCAAATGAACCACTTTATGGAAAATTTTGAAGGAGATGGAGTTTTGCTTTTAAAAAAGTAAAAGTAGACAAACATTTCTGTTTGATGTGGAGGACATTGTAGCACAGGGTGCGTGCTTTCTTAGAAGTTTGAGAGAAAACTGCAAAGAAAGCCTTCATGTATACTGATGAAATATGGATGCATACACAGTATACTGTTAGTAAAAGTTTGTAGCTTAGTGATGTACGACGTGAAAATGAAAGTTCTATGAAAGAAAAATGAAAGTTCTAGAAAAAGACCAATAGTGGTTTGTGCGGGAGGAGAAATGGGGTTCATTGAGGGTGCAGTGCTTATCTGTGATTAGAGATAAACATCAGAAGATTATAACAATGAAATTAATTGTGAAAATTATGTAAAACAGTTGCAAGAGCACCTAATACCAAATATTCCAGGTGGAAATATTGTGTTATTAGACAATGCGCCTTACCCATGTGTTCATGAAAATAGTGCGTAACACATCTTTTCATAAAGCAGGTATACAATCATGGCTGACTAACCATAAAATTCTGTTTGGTGTGGATTTAACATGCAATGAGCTCTTGGAAGTAGTGAAGTGTTACAAACCTGAGCCAGAATATATAGTAGACAGAGTACTAAAGGAATCCAGGAAAGGACTCATAGTGTTATGCCCTCCACACTACAACTGTGATCTGAACCCCATTGAATATATCTGGAATTTAGTGAAACAGAAAGTTTCATTGAAGAATGTAAGCAGCATTTCTTCTTCTTCTTCTTCTTCTCTTTTTTTTCCCCAAATGAGATCCCACGAGGGTGAATCGCTCCAGGATGTTATACTTGGGACCCTAACCTACACTCTAACGTCTTGACGGCGAATTAAAACGTGAAGTAGACGTACAAACTTCCCACTTCTTTTATACGAGGTGACTTACTGGAGATTTGCAGCTGATCTTCTTAGCTGACTTGCTGGCTGCTCAAAAACACTCTTAATTTCGTCTCCGTAGAATGATGCAAGGTACGGGAATATTTAAGCCTCTCTCTCTATTTGTGAAATAAGTAGATATATTAACTTTACATTTTGTTAACCAATGGTATATTAGAACTCGTTTTACTTATACATATATGACTTCCAGCAAGTCACTTGCTCCATTCAAAGTCAGAAACAAATTTAATTACATTTATAAAAGAGCTGGCTTAATAACCATGACTCTATTTCACATGAATCACAAGTAGGTCTTGTCTGTACCAAGGCTGAATTAAGAGTCTTTTTTTTCAATTGTTCTTGTTTCACATAACAATAGTCAGTGACACAATACACACAGAGTTGCATATAAACTCCATGGTTCTTCCTTACACATGCACTAACACATCTATGGATTGTCCGACAGGTACTTGTCGGTGCCGTTCGACCGCTGCATCTACCTTCTTCCTGTGACTCATTTTAAACCTGCACACACAGACACGTGACATACAGTAGTTAGGATTTTACCATCCCACACTCATATCTAGAATATTGTGTGTTCGAGATGGCAGAAGGCTGAATGGTTCTAGAATTTACACAGAACTTCTCGAATCACTACATATTCCCTTCCCCTCCCCCCAGATTGAACACATGATGTTTTATACATAATCATTATGCAAGTAATATCATTACTAATAACATTTCATATTGTAACAATATACATTTTTTACATAACTTTATAGACATATCTCTTCTTTCAGAAACAATTCTTTGTTCTTTCTTGAACAATTTTTCATTTGACATGGCCGTACACTCAAGGTTTTAGTCAGTTTCACTAATATTTAGGAATTGTGAGGACTTTTTTTCTTCTTTATTTTCTTTTTCAATCGAAAACTTCAGGTGTTTATGACACATGAGTAACCTGTTTTTTATTCTTATCTTTTTGTACTACCTTTTTTCTACTATGTACTATTTTCATTAGTTGTAGCTTAGCTTGGAGGAACTCTGGGTGAAATAAAAGTGTTCTTTTGACATTCATTTATTTCTACAAAACTTAATAATGCTAGTTGTTCACAGAATTTACACTTTCCAGAATAATTCCTATAAAATTTGTGACTTTTGTCACGATATTGTCCTCTTCTCCTATGATCAGTACCTATACCTTGCTTGTGGGTTGATCTTATGAGAGCACTTCCTCGTTTCCATTCTGGTACGTACTCCCCTTATAGAACATCCCTATTTTTTTAGGCCACAGGTCATCCTATCTCCACGTAGGTATGCCTGCCCTTTATACTTAGTGAATGCTGGGTATGCCCCCATATCCTTACTGAGTAGGTCTTGTTCATTGTCCTAGTATACATTTCTACGTATAACGTAATTAAGTATTTTCTGGTAAAGATATAAATCTATCTTATGCTTCACATTTATTCTTTAATACATCATTTACTCCCTAGAGTCCTCCTCTACTTATCAACTTCTATACTTTCAATAGATACTATGTCAACGTTTACTATTTACATCCCACTTTCTTTCAATTCATTAGAGTATTTATTATACCGACATTTCTTATTGATCAGCATGATTAATGTTCTCTCCTGCTTTTCTCGAATCACTACACCACCACTGTATATATGGTTTCAATAGTTGATCCCCCCTCTCCAGGGGGATCTCTCTTTGTTAGTTATTAGATCATACACAGTGAATGTATTTTTATCTGCTGCATGCCCGACTCAAGTCATTACATCCAAAAATAACCATTTTAATTTCGAATGATTCTCTGCAGAAGAAAGTGTTAATAGCAAATGTATTATATGTTCACTTCAGCTATTAGATTCTGACACAACAGTTCTTTTGCTACATTTTCCTGTAGAAGAATATATTAAAAGAAAATGTATTGTTGTCTCCCAAATGTGTGCACAGCTGCGTTGTTCGGCCATAAAACATTGTTCATTATGATCATTTTTCTGTACAAGAATGTGTTAACAGAATGCATATTCATTTTATCTGCTGCATGTATACCAAGTAAAGTTCATGAACTGTGTTATATTTTCATTGAATGCAGTTATACTGTTCGTGCAACATCTAAAATGACCAATAGCAGCACACGTCAACAGTACGCAGCGCACCCAGCTAAAACGATAATTGTAAACTGAATCGCTGTTCCAACCATAACACAAATATAGCCAAAGTCTGCCAAACACCATAACACTCTGCACCACAGACAAGTATATGACAAACTGTCTTTTACTGCCAGGATGTCTAAGCATACACAGGACACAAGAGATAGCATCCTGGCACTTATTCAGTACAATGGTTTCAATGTATGTGAAATGGCAGGCAGGTGCAGCGTTGAAACTCACTGTGCCCGGAAGTAGATAAAGTGGAGGTGAGAGATAGGGTTAATGGCTGTCTTTTGAGTTTGGGCTTAGGAAAACTGTCTATGTCTCAACAGAGCAATGTGTTAGTAGATACATATATGGAAAGTGCATTTCTTAAACACCATCCAACTCAATAATGAGGCCAATTTCTCAGGATGCCCACAAACTGTTTGCAACTTACGGGTTGCTGGCACTTCAGGGCCCATAGGGTTGCTAATAAAGAGGTTCTCTACGATGACCACAACCTTTATAGACTTACCTTCACTGGACTGATTGTAGAGTGTTACTGGCATCATGTCATCTTTTCAGATGAGTCAATGTTTTGCTCGGTGAATGGCAGTCCAGTGATGGTCTGCAGGACACTGGGAACACATTACAACCCACAGTACACAGTGTAAAATTTGCGTGCACATTTGTCACATCGCTATCTTATGCTGAGTGTGGATGTCATAAATTTGGCAGTGATAATTCATCGAATTTATGGTCACCTATGTGCACATCATGAAATATACTATGGTACCAATTATAAGGCTGGGCTATCCCAATGGAGTCATCCAGTTCCAGCAGAACCATACACCAGTTCAAACAAGTTGAATTGTTCAGAAAAGTTTTTCACAGTATTATGCCTGTTGCATGTGAAGAGTCTCGTTTTCCAGAGGCCATTTAGAGCATATTCTCTTTTCATTACCGTCAAATAGGCCACTACAAATAACTTCAAAATCAAAAAATGAGGTTGCTATTTGACCTGGGTTGTTTGCTCACCAGGTTTATATTTCTTGGGGATGATACATTTCAATAGATCCCATGAATTCCACACATGAGGCTGTATTTAATGTGAGGAATAAGGTGATGAACAGATGACGTAGACATGGATTTTCCATGCTTTGTCTACCACACAAATGTGACTTGATGCCCACCACATATTAGCACAATATGATCATCACCTGATCACTTCATAAAGTTCAAAAATTGTCAGAGAAATTGGTAAAAATATGAGTCTGACTCAAGCTATGAGGAGGGCAAGTCTGACTCAAGCTGTGAGGGTGGCAAGCTGCAGTTACCCTATATGAGATACCATGTCTTAATATGCAGTACCACCCCACATTGGGAATAATCCAACTTGCTAGAAATCCAGCCTCACAGTTTACTAGGTTTGAAGAACAATTCATTTTAGTGAGTGAAGAATGTAATCATATGAATATTCACATTTAAATGTACTTCTGTACTGTGCAAAGCACTGCGATGTGCATGGTAGAGGGTGCATCCCATTGCACCAGTTATTAGGGTTTCTTCCTGTTTCATTCACATATGGAGTATGGGAAGAATGATTGTTTTAAATGCCTCTGTGCATGCTGTAATGAATCTAATCTCGTCATCACATTCCATGTGAACAACATGTAGGGAGTTATAGCATATTCCTACATTCATCATTTAAAACCAATTCTCAAAACTTTGTTAGTAGACTTTCTCAACATAGTTTACATCTATCTTCAAGGGTCTGCCATTTCAGTTTCCTCAGCATCTCTGTGACACTCCCATGGGGCAAACAAACCTGCAACTATTCATGCTGCCTTTCATTATACACATTCAATATCCTCCGTTAGTCGTGTTTGGTATGGGCCTCACACACTTGAGCAATATTCTGGAATGGGTCACATGAGTGATTTGTAAACAATCTCCTTTTTAGAATGATTGCATTTCCCCAGTCTCCTGCCAATCAACAGAAGTCTACCGCATGCTTTACCCACGAGTTAATCCATTTGATCATTCCCTGCAAAGTGTTACACCCAGGTATTTGTATGAACTGGCCACTCCAACTGTGACTCATTGATATTATAATCATAGCACTACATTTTTTTCATTTTGTGATGTGCACAGTTATACATTTGTGAATACTTAAAGCAAGTTGTCAATCTTTGCACTGCTTTGAAATCTTATCAAGATCTGATTGAATATTTATGCAGCTTCTTTCAGACAGTACTTCATTATAGATTACTACATTATTCTCAAAGAGTCTAAGGTTAGTATTAATATTGTATGCACTGACAGGGTCGCAACACACTTCCCTGGAATATGTCTGGCTACTTCTACACATGATGAAGATTCTCAATCCAAGATAAGCTGCATCATCCCTACCAAAAAAATCCTCAATCCAATCACAAATTTCCCTTGATACCACATATCATCGCACTTTTGACAAGAAGTATATATGTGGTACTGAGTCATATGCTTTTTGGAAATAAAGAAATACTGCATTACCTGACTGCTTTGATCTAAAGCTTTCAGTATGTTATGTGAGAAAAGTGTGAGTTGGGTTTCGCATTATTGATATTTTCAGAATGCATGCTGACTGGCATGAAGGAGGTCATTCTTTTCAAGATACCTCATATGTTTGAACTCAGAATATGTTCTAAGATTCTACAACAAATTGGTGTCAAGGATATTGGATGGTAGGTTTGTGAATCACTTCTACAACCTTTCTTGTAAACAGGTGTGACCTGTGCTTCCCTCCAACTAGTGGTCAAGGTTTTTTCTGCAGTGGATCTATAATAGATCACTGTTACAACAACTACATAGTTTTAGATATTAAAGCTCTGCAAGCACAACAAACATTCAAAAACTTGAAATTCAACACATTTAAAATCAAGGATTCTCAGCAGTATTCAGCTCTGTAATGGCCTTCTTGTCAATGCCCTACACCTCAGGCACTGTGAGAAGTAAATTCCAATACTTCCCAACAGAGCTGAGCATTTACTATAATCAGTATATAGCTGTATCATATTACTGAACTCTCCTACAATAGATACCTCTCCTCTGTATTCAAAATAATTTTCAGTAATGATAGTATCTTTTGGGTAAATTAAAAACAATGTCATATCAGAACATGATCATTTTCTCAAATTAAACTGTAATTGTATTAAGGTAAAGCATTGTCCGTTCTGTCATCCAGCATCTGTAGTTTGTAATGGATCTGGGAGATGTGTTATTTTCTACCGGATTTGTCGATACCAAATTGTAAATGTTTTCTTATATTTTTGTCAGAATTTTTTTAATGTAATTTGCCTTATTATATGCTAATTTACTTATATTTTTGAGGGTGACAGCATATTGATTACTATTAGTAGATGTAACGAAGAATATCAAAGAGACTGATTACAAATGGAAACTTGTGTGTTGTGTAAAATGTCTTTGACGCTGGAGTCGTCTTTGACTGTAATCAGTTGGCAGTGAACTCTTGGTGTGTGTTGATGGTAGAACAATGTGCAAGTCGCTGTCATAAATAATTTGCTAGTGAACAGGAAAAAATGAATTATGTTACTACTTTTTTTATATAAACTTTAAGAAGAAACCACATTCGAAGAAATGGTATTTGAAGCACCAAAAATGAGGCAAACGCAATTGAACCAGGTCATTTCTGCAGCCGATGAAACTGCATTGTGGAATCATACTCCCACTAGACAACTGAAGTCAAGACAAATATCATCTTGTAAATATTTTACGGAAAAGGTACTGTCACGAAATATGCCAAATTTAAGTAAATAAAAAAAAGTGAGCATATTTCAAGTTTCATACCCACAGACCATTTTCCTCAAAAATTACATAGATATGAACCATACTTTTCCGTTGGAAAACCATATTCTACATTTGTCCTAGCATTTGGAAGGTTGTGCAGTTTTGTACCCACTTATCCCTTTTGGATCATTATACAGGGTGAAAAGTATTTAAACCAACAAACTCTGGGAGGTTGTAGGGGACATCAAAACAAATATTTTTCCCTAATGTCATTTTTTCCTATCAGGAGTATTTAAACCGGTAGAGGAAGATTTCTCTGGTGGCAAATTAATTAAACCAACAAACACTTTTCCATTTTTTTATGACCAAGAGGCAACACATTAACACAACCCAATTTCAGTCACTACCCAATTCAGTAGATATTCAAAAATGCCTCCATTTACACGTAAACAAAGGTTACACCGTTGGATCGTGTTCTGCCTGACACGGACAGAAACCCCAGGAGTATCCTGAATTGTTCCTGCTGCTGCTACTATCCGGGCAACCAGCTCCTCTTCTGATGCAACAGGAGTTGCATAAACAAGGTTGTGCATCTCTCCCCACACAAAAAAGTCCAGTGGGGACATAGCTGGGGATCGAACAGGCCATGGTACAGGACCATCTCTGCCAACCCATGTTTCTGGGAACCGTCAGTCCAGGAATCGATGCACACGATGACTGAAATGTGCCAGTGCCCCATCATGTTGGATCCACATGCGTTGTCTTGTAGGGAGCGGGACGTCTTCCAGCAATGCTGGCAATGCTCTGGTGAGAAAATTGTAATAGTTCCTGCCATTTAATCGCCTAGGCAGCAGATACGGCCCAATTAAACAGTCCCCAACAACACCGACCCACACATTAATGAAGAACCGCACTCAATGAGGGCTAGTAACTGTGGCATGTGGGTTATCCTCACTCCGAACATGGGAATTGTGCATGTTGAAGACTACATCACGCCCAAATGTTGCTTCATTGTTAAACAACACAGAGGATGGAAATGTAGGATGCATTTCACACTGTTCCAGGTACCACTGCGAAAACTGTGCTCTGGGTGGATAATCAACTGGTTCCAGGTTGTGGACACGTTGTAAGTGAAATGGACATAACAATTGCTCTCGAAGGACTGTTCTTACATTCGTCTGATGCGTGCCTATGTTACGTGCATTTGCACGAGTGCTGATTAAAATCCCGCTCCAATTGCTGCAAGACAGCTTCCTCAAATTTCAGCTTTCTTACCGTGCGACGGCGTCCCTGTCCATGTAATCTGCTAAGTGACCCAGTCTCATGCAGATGTAGGTACACAGCAGCAAAGGTCGTATGATGTGGGATATGGTGATTAGGATATTGTTGATAAACCCGCTGTGCAGCTCGTCTGTTGTTGTGCACTACGCAGTACGCACCAACCATACATTGCACTCACTCCAGGTGTATCGCTCCATTATTAAACAGAGACAATGCACTACTACACTAGTGGACAGCAGTTGCCTACAATTGAAGAGTGTAATACGCCCTCTAACAACTGAAGATCGTAATGCAACCTCTAACAACTGAAGAGCGTAATACGGCCTCCACCGGTTTAAATAATCCGCATAGGAAAAAATGACATTAGGGAAAAATATTTGTTTTGATATCCCCTAAACCTCCCAGAGTTTGTCGGTTTACATACTTTTCACCCTGTACATGTCCAACCACATTTCAATGCATGTTGTCTGAGAGAGTATAAATGTCTTATTGACATCTGTTGGGCTGGAAAGTTGAACTTATTTTTTCTCAGCATTTTGTGATCAAAAAATATGAGCTCATTGTCAAGCACTTATTCTCTCTTATTCAATTTCATCTTAATGATTTTTTTTTCTGCTGCATGGCTGCATGACTTCGGTGAAAACAGACAAAACTTTCTCTTCAGCAGCTTAACTTGCATCCAGTTATTTTCGAAATTGAGAGTAATAGTGAATTTTATTGTCCCTGAATGCAATGGTAAAAGGTGCTACATTCTAATCCACCTCTAATCCAAATGTGGGATACATATTATTTAGCAACAAGGTGCCTGTACTGACTGTTTACTTAGTTATGAACAGAAGAGTTAGCAGTGTGTCACAATGAATGATGGTGCATGCCCTTAGCATCATGCTAACGCTCAGTACAGGATTTGAGCCATACTTACACATAGGATCATTGTGATTCATTGTCGACATTAACCAACTCACACTATACATCAGCACCATCTATATTTCTTGCCTATGTTGTCTTGACTGTTTGCAGTATGATGTCCATTACAGGTTTACTTTTATAGGCATGGATTCAATAAACAAATTTCCATATACTTTCGATATTGATCACGACAAGCCCACCAGTCAGAGTTCTCTGTATCCCTTGTTGACAGTGTCTCAGCTGTTTGAAGTATGAATACTCTATGTCTATGTAGACAGGGTCAAATAACATAACTGTTTTGTAAGGGGCTTAGAAGAGCAGTCCAGTTATCATGTCCATCATCTGTTCCAGATTGCGCAGGCTCAGAGAGATCTTTCAGGCACTGGAGTGCAAACCAAAAGTAACCCAAATGGAACCTTTTTTCCGAAGGGAAGGAAAGCAAAAGAAACACATACATATCCCCACAAATCCTTGTCTCTTTCCACGCACATATGCTGTCCTCATCATATACCATATAGAGGATTTATACAAATTTTTGAGGATCACTCTGACAAAAACTTAGTGATATGTTCCTAATTGTTGGGGCTGGTTTTCATGATCGGGTCTGTTGGCAGTTCTGTATGTCTCTGCATTGGTGATTGTATGGCGAAAGTATGTGTCTCTAGAAAGTTTGTGCTATTGTCATGATCAACTTCACACAACCTGTTTGTATGAGAAGAGGAAGTTCCTACAGAGTTGCTGTCAAGAGAGTTACTCAGTTAGGTATACCATATTAATGCTGACACACCGAAAGGTGTGCCTGGCCATGCATTTACACCATGTGGTACACTGCTTATAGTGAGCATTTACAAGCTATAACTTCATTTCTGAAGGAGTAAATTGCCAACAGCTATTGTTCCTTCATTGTATTGGGTCCATGAATGTAACTGATGTTTCCCTTTGCATCAGTACACTATTTTGACTGCCAACAGCTATTCTTCATTCAACTGGGTCCACAAATTTAACAATATTCCCCCCCCCCCCCCCCCCGAAATGAATACATTTGAACTTATGTTCATTGAACTCTTTTTCTAGAACTTTGGTTCTTCACACACTCGTTACATGCTTTTATTATACTATTATACCCATGGTATTCTACCCCCACAAAATACTATCCTGTGCTTTTGTAAAGAACAGTAGAGGACCTCTTGATGTCGCAGTACATCAGCTAGCACCCCTGTGCCCTGTGGCAAACAGAAACTCGCTGCAGCTACTTCGCTCCGTGTCTACCAGATCTCGAACCAAATAATACGCATTCTGTGGCATCTAGCCTCATGATATGGTATGGCATGGTGACTATGCTTTTGATGTCTATGGTTATGGCAGCTACTCCGCTCCGTGTCTACCAAATCTCGAACCAAATAATACGCATTCTGTGGCATCTTGCCTCATGATATGGTATGGCATGGTGACTATGCTTTTGATGACTATGGGTTTGTAATTGTGAATCCACCGCAATACACACACACACACACTACATTCATATAATTATCTATACCAGATACAATTGATTAGGAGCACACTACTGAATTTTGCTATATTATAGTGGAGTGTGGAAGTGGGCGTCCTGTTGGTACTGGCTTACCGGCAGCCATATCTATGCACATTTTAGTGACTGATAAGGAGCAACTGAGTGCATATCACTACAGTGCTGCTTCATGGGTGCTCATTATGGAGTGCTGCTCTTACACATGTTATGGTTTTCTTGCAGACCTTAATTAAGTGACTAGGCACTTCTATTGAGCTGTGATATGAGGAACACACAAGTAATGTTACACTGCCCATTGCGGATCATACGCATTGCATCTCTTAAGCAATGATAATTGATGGAAAAGTGTCCTGTATCAGTCCCACATTTCATGATAAATTTCCTTGCCATCTGATTTCACTTTTCTTTTACATTTGTAAGAAACACATGTGATTGGTACTACATTATTCTTAGCCTGAACTAGTCGTTCCTGAGTTTTTGTGGTCTGAAATTTGTGGTTAAAAGTGCATGAATCGTAATGGCGTGTAATACTAGGATCCTTTTGTGCACTTATGGTAATGATGCTCTTGTTTTGTAACACCAGCTTACTGCCTGTCTCATATTTCTGTTTTTTTTTTTTTTTTTAATGAGTTTATGTACATACTATTTTTTTTTAATTGAAGTTCATTGCAAACATTTTCATGTCACTCCTCCATTTTTATTCTTTCCTTATGGTGAGAGTACAGACTTTTAGGGATCCATAACATTTCAGGGAAGTCACATTGGTGGTACTTCACATTCCCTTGGGGATCTGCAGTACATGAGCCATTTGTCTGCTTGAGGCAACAAATAAGGATTGGTGTGCCAGGACTATAGACAGACCACCCCACCCCTCTGCCAACCCAGACAGCTGGAATGTTGGTTAAACTCATGTGTTTCACACTCGTTCTGCTGCTCACTGTTGTACTGGACCACCTGCTAAGCATCCATGTAGATGCAACTCCACTTTCAATGACACTCTTTGGGAACAAATTTCCTTGCACTGAGACACATCCACATCCACATTTTTGACAGCACATCTTGTGACTGGACCTTCTGTCAAGTAGGTAAAAAGACAAGGGTAGTAGAAATCCTTGGGTAACAGAAGAAATATTGAAATTAATTAATGAAAGGAGAAAATATAAAAACACAGTAAATGAAGCAGTCAAAAGGGAATACAAATGTCTCAAAAAAGAGATCGACAGGAAGTGCAAAATGGCTAAGCAGGGATGGCTAGAGGATAAATGTAAGGATGTAGAGGCTTATCTCACTAGGGGTAAGATAGATGCTGCCTACAGGAAAATTAAAGAGACCTTTGGAGATAAGAGAACCACTTGTATAAACATCAAGAGCTCAGATGGAAAACCAGTTCTAAGCAAAGAAGGGAAAGCAGAAAGGTGGAAGAAGTATATAGAGGGTCTATACAAGGGCGATGTACTTGAGGACAATATTATGGAAATGGAAGAGGATGTAGAAGTAGATGAAATGGGGGATACGATACTGCGTGAAGAGTTTGACAGAGCACTGAAAGACCTGAGTCAAAACAAGGCCCCGGGAGTAGACAACATTCCATTGGAACTACTGAAGGCCTTGGGAGAGCCAATCCTGATAAAACTCTACCATCTGGTGAGCAAGATGTATGAGACAGGCGAAATACCCTCAGACTTCAAGAAGAATATAATAATTCCAATCCCAAAGAAAGCAGGTGTTGACAGATGTGAAAATTACCGAACTATCAGTTTAATAAATCACAGCTGCAAAATACTAACACGTATTCTTTACAGACAAATGGAAA
The DNA here is from genome assembly GCF_023864275.1 of Schistocerca cancellata. NCBI lineage: Eukaryota > Metazoa > Arthropoda > Insecta > Orthoptera > Acrididae > Schistocerca > Schistocerca cancellata. The sequence continues at coordinate 250,947,360 of NC_064626.1, forward strand.
AATTGGTAGAAGCCGACCTTGGCGAAGATCAGTTTGGATTCCGCAGAAATGTTGGAACACGTTAGGCAATACTGACCCTACAATTTATCTTAGAAGCTAGATTAAGGAAACGCAAACCTACGTTTCTAGCATTTGTAGACTTAGAGAAAGCTTTTGACAATGTTGACTGGAATACTCTCTTTCAAATTCTAAAGGTGGCAGGGGTAAAATACAGGGAGCGAAAGGCTATTTACAATTTGTACAGAAACCAGATGGCAGTTATAAGAGTCGAGGGGCATGAAAGGGAAGCAGCGGTTGGGAAGGGAGTGAGACAGGGTTGTAGCCTGTCCCCGATGTTATTCAATCTGTATATTGAGCAAGCAGTAAAGGAAACAAGAGAAAAATTTGAAGTGGGTATTAAAGTCCTTGGAGAAGAAATGACATTGTAATTCTGTCAGAGACAGCAAAGGACTTGGAAGAGCAGTTCAACGGAATGGACAGTGTCTTGAAAGGAGGATATAAGATGAACATCAACAAAAGCAAAACGAGGATAACGGAATGTAGTCGAATTAAGTCGGGTGACGCAGAGGGAATTAGATTAGGAAATGAGACACTTAATGTAGTAAAGGAGTTTTGCTATTTGGGAAGCAAAATAACTGATGATGACCGAAGTAGAGAGGATATAAAATGTAGACTGGCAATGGCAAGGAAAGCGTTTCTGAAGAAGAGAAATTTGTTAACATTGAGTATAGATTTAAGTGTCAGGAAGTCGTTTCTGAAAGTATTTGTATGGAGTGTAGCCATGTATGGAAGTGAAACATGGACGATAAATAGTTTGGACAAGAAGAGAATAGAAGCTTTCGAAATGTGGTGCTACAGAAGAATGCTGAAGATTAGATGGGTAGATCAAATAACTAATGAGGAGGTATTGAATAGAATTGGGGAGAAGGGGAGTTTGTGGCACAACTTGACAAGAAGAAGGGAACGGTTGGTAGGACATGTCCTGAGGCATGAAGGGATCACAAATTTAGCATTAGAGGGCAGTGTGGAGGATAAAAATCGTAGAGGGATACCGAGAGATGAATACACTAAGCAGATTCATAAGGATGTAGGTTGCAGTAAGTACTGGGAGATGAAGAAGCTTGCACAGGATAGAGTAGCATGGAGAGCTGCATCAAACTAGTCTCAGGACTGAAGACAACAACAACAACATGATTTCTTTTCTAACTTTGCAGTCAAATTCGAAATTATGTTAACAGACATCTCTATTTAAATGTTGACAATATTATGAAAAGGATAGACTGCTACTCCCCATATAGTGGAGACTAAGAGTCACAGACATGCACAACGAAAAGACTGCGTAACAAATGAGCTTTCAGACAAAAGGCTTTCTTCTTTGGCGAAATCCCACTTGTTTAGCAGTCTTTTTGTTGTGCCTGTCTGCAATTCCACATCTCTACTATATGATGAGTTGCAGGCTATCCTTTTTACAACACTGTTGTTATTCCATACTGGATTTTCCACTGTTTCATATTCATGTTTTCTTTGGTTTAAAATTGTGCTAGCAAAACTAACTATACAGTTTAATCATATCCTAGAATAGTTATCTGTGTGAATATTAGTAAACAAATGCAATAAGTACTTAGTGTTTAACTTATTTTCATGCCATAGTTTGCAAAGTAAATTTCATTAAAAAACCCTTCTACATCAATTAATGTAGTAAGGAAGTTGTTATTGTATTTTGTAGTAACAAAATCTCTACACTATTTACCAAAATTCTACATACATCAATTTTGAGCACATTCAACAAATCTAATAAAAAATAGATATTGGTATCATGTACTTACGGATGGCAGCAGTGGGTGCTGGTTAGTCAATCAGTTGGTTGTACATACACCATAATTTGGTTATGCTCCATATCAGTATAGTTCATATTTTATCATTTATTTTCAAAGTTAACAATATATGAAACTACACTGTGTTTCGTGCTAAGAAGTGAATGTCAATAATGTCAGAAAAAGTTAACAGCAAACTTAATGTCATCTAGATTATTTAGAGAACCAATTTCACACATAGTATTATTCCAGGCAGTGAACAGCATGTAAGACACCTCACATCATTGTGGAAGACAATGCCAAAAATCTGACAAGAATTTGCAATTTAGACTAAAATGTTTATTCCACTTTTTAAAAATTAACTACTAATTCATGGTGCACATGTGTAAAATAGGTTTGACACTTGAGTTTCGAAATTTAAGCTTTGAAACATTAATTATTCAGTAAGAAGTTAAAATATCACTCACACCACATGGGATACTTAAATATCTCTACAATGGTAGATCTCGAGACAGCAGTTCTAGTTTGTCCCCTTGTCTGGTTCAGAATACCAAAACACCTACACAGGGCAATACCAGAGTCCCACCCCAACAACAGCTGCTTCCACTAAGAAGTGTTAAGAAAGATTAACAATGTGTTCATTGAGGCTAGTGTCCAAATGACAGCAGAATTTCAGAGATGAGGGCTATGCGGATGCTGCACAGAGGGAGAAGTGCTATTAGTGATCAGAGTTCATCATGTGCTATATTTTGTTTTACTCAGTTATACCATATCCAGTCAATGTGCAGTTTCTGTTCCTTATCTGCTTGCAAATGTTTTTTTGTGTATACAATATAATGGCAAACTGTTGACTAAAGGAGAATTTCACCACATGTTTGGTGCTCTCCCTCTTTCCTATGCATCTTGTTTAGGAGGCCTCTTCTATGGGTTTTCCATACTTGTGGGACCATCACATGCGACGTCACTCTTATCTAGAGTTCCCAATTTCTCCGCATTCTTCAGTGTCTCAGTATGTGACTGCTAAAATCTCATTATGTGTGTTTCATTGATTTACTGCCCTCCATAGCTAATGACTTTGTTGGCAGGTACCATTTGTAGGTAGTTAAAGACAAGCAGTGAAGGGGGACAGTGAATCACTATTGTGTATTAGATTAGATTTACTTGCATTCCAATTGATCCGTAGTGAGGAGGTCCTCCAGGATGTAGAACATGTCAGAAAAACAACAATACATGACAAATATTTACAACTCAAACAAATAAGCTAATGTACCATTCCACAGGTCCCAAGTGGCATGGTTGTCATTTTTTAATGAACGCTGTATGAAAGAATCATGTTACAAATACTAATGCACTGAATTTAAAATAAAAAAGTTTTTATTTATTTATAAGGTAATAAACATGTAATACAACTACTAAATACTTATTTATAATGAACACATTACTGCACTGAAATTGTGCAGAAGTCATATTATCAGTTGGTTCTACTGAGAAATTCATCAATTGAGTAGAAGGAGTTGGCCACAAATAAATCCTTTAGGCTTCTCTTAAACTGGATTTCATTGGTTGTTAAGCTATTTATGGCTGCTAGCAAGTTATTTAAAATGTGTGTTCCTGAATAATGCACACCTTTTTGTACAAACTAAGTGACTTTAAATCCTTGCGAATATTATTCTTATTTCTAGTATTGATTCCATGAATTGAGCTGTTGGTTTGAAAAAGTGATATATTTTTAATGACAAATTTAATTAAGGAATAAATATATTGGGAAGCAGTAGTTAGTATCCCTAGTTCCCTAAACAGGCTTCTGCAGGATGTCCTTGAGTTCACACCACATATAAATCTTACTGCACATTTTTGTACCCGGAAAACTTCAGCTTGGCTTGATGAATTACCACAAAAATTCATTTTTATATCCCCTATGTCTGACACAATTTGCATTGCAAATAGAGATTTGTTAAGACGCTTCAGCAGTTCTGTGATGTGCTCCTCTCAGTTGAATTTATTATCAAGCTGTAATCCCAAGAATTTAACGCTGTCCACTTCTTCTATCTGCTTGTCATCGTATGTTAGGCATATACTCGTGGGACACCCTTTACAAGTTCTGAACTGCATGTAATGTGTTTTTTCAAAGTTTAGTGACAAAAAGAATTGGCTAGGAACCAATGATTAATGTCCACAAATATTTTATTAGCTGACCTTTCTAAGATTACACTTGATTTGCTATTTATTGCAATGTTTTTATCATCGGCAAACAAAACGAACTTGGCTTCTGGTAATGTTACTGATGAAAGGTCATTGATATACACAAGGAAAAGTAAGGGCCCTAAAATGGAACCTTGTGGGACCTCAAATGTAATTAGTTCCCAGTTGGATGATGCCTGATACCTTGATACATGTCTCTTTCCTAATAACACCGTTTGTTTCCTGCCAGGGATATAAGATTTGAACCATTTTGCAGCATTTCCTGTTACACTATAATATTCTAATTTACTTAAAAGCATATTGTGATTTACACAGTCAAATGCCTTTGACAGATCACAAAATATACCAGTTGCCTGCAATTGTTTGTCTAATGAATTAAGCACATTTTCACTGTAAGTGCAGATAGCCTTCTCAGTATCAGAACCGTTTAGAAATCCGAACTGTGACTTTGACAGTATGTTATTTGAGATAAGATGGTTATAAAGCTGATTGTACATTACTTTTTCTAAACTTTTTGAGAATGCTGGCAAAAGTGAAATTAGACAGAAATTTGATGCTATTTCTTTATCTCCCTTCTTAAACCGTGGGTTAACTTCGGTATATTTCAACCATTCAGGAAATTCCACTGATAAATGACTGGTTATACAGATAGCTTAATATGTTACTTAACTCAGAAACACATTCTTTAATTAACTTTGTTGATATTTCATCATACCCACTAGATGTTTTTGATTTTGAATATTTTATGATGGATATTATTTCTGCTGGGTAGTGAGGGTCAAATTCATATTATGGAAGTTACTTGAAATGTCTGGTCTGAGTATTCCATAGCAGCGTCTACAGAACCTGACAACCCCATCTTTTCAGTAACAGTTATAAAATGTTTGTTTAAAAGTTCTGCAACAATATACACATCTGTCACCAAAGTATCATTTAATGCTATTTGCCCCTCTTCATGTCTGGTTCTACCAGTCTCCTCCTTTACTATATCCCATATTGTCTTTATTTTGTTATCCAATATGACTATCTTTTCCTTGTAATATATTTGCTTTGATGTCCGTATTACAGTCTTTAATGTTTTGCAGTATTTCTTGTAATGTGCTATAGCATCAACATCGGAACTGTTTTGGATTGACAGATGCAGTTTTCTTTTTGTTTTACAAGATACCCCTATTCTGTGAGTAATCCATGGCTTCTTTGTAGACTTTGCTCTAACCTTGGTAAGGTTTGGGGGAAAACAGTGTTTGAATAAGGTAAGCACTTTATTAGCAAAGGTGTTATATTTTTCATTCATGCCATGAGCACTGTAAACATCAGTACAGTGAATGTCTCTGAGGAGTGTCCTAAAATAATCAATTTTTGGCTTATTGATTACCCTCTTGAGCTCAGATTTAACAGATTTTATATCCTTTTCAGTATTAACATTTAACAGAAGGAACTGCATGTCATGGTCTGAGAGGCCATTGACTATTGGTTTTGTAATATAATTTTGTTCATTGGACTTTTCTATAAAGATATTATCAATGGCTGTTTGTGACCAAGTGGCTACCCTAGTGGGGAACTTTACAGTGGGAATTAAGTTGAATGATAGTGTTACTAACTCAAATAAGTTCTTATTGGGAGAATCTTTAAGGAAAGCTACATTGAAATCACCAGCAACCACTATTTCTTTGTTTTTGGTTGTTAAATGGGCCAGTATAGCTTCAAGGTGGTTTACAAACAGATTAAAGTTACCTGAAGGTGCTTGATATACACTTAATATTATGAAGGATTTTTTGTGAAATTCTACTTCTGTTGTACATGCTTCCATATGCTGTTCTTGGCAAAATTTATGAATGTCTATGTACTTAAATTTATGACAGTTCCTGATGAATGTGGCAACTCCTCCTTTCTTCATTTCTGATCTACAAAAGTGAGATGCTAACCTAAACCCTGTAACACTTAAGAGTTCTATACATCACAAAAGCTATCGCAATACTGCATATACACTTGTAAATAAAACGATACACACATATTAAATCACTGTTTCAGGAGGGTTGTTTTGAGCTTTACAACATTTGGCCGGCGATGCTCAGATGTGAACGTGCATATAATGGAGGAATACTGAAGTTATTCTTGTGAGAAGAATGAGACATACTCAGCAGTTATCTGTATGCACTACTTGTATTTTGTCACACTGTGTTTACATACAGTGCAGTATTAAGATTCTTGCTCTTCATTCTTGGATTACAGCTGGAAACTTGTATGCTTCCAACTAGCCATGACCATTTCAACAGTCTCCTTGCTCCATAGTACTACTGTGTCCAATTCAGTGACCATTAAATGTTTTATACAAGAACTGACAGCACTCTAACAGCAGAATCGTGACTGAATAGCTTTCATTCTTATTAAATGGGAAATCAACATTCTACAAAACAGCAGCAATTCCTCCCTCCTTCTTAACTAGAAGGTATTGGATTTGCTTCAGCCATAAATGCCATAGATTACCGCTATCTATCTCAACCCCTTCATCATTTATAGTAGTCTTTGTACCTTCCTCACTCGCACTGACATGTGGGGATTGTTGCTAACTTCATTGTCATTAGCCAATTTATTACTATGGACTATCTGGTTTCACAATACTTATCTATAGCAGGCTGCCCACTTCAGTATTACTCTATCTTGGGAAACAAGTAAACCATAAGAACATTCAACTCATTTATGCATCAACACCTCAGGTATTACACTTTCAGCATTTTGAATATTAACATTTAACTCTGACACAGGTATTTCTGTTCCATTAAGTTTCGGGTGTGCAGTCGCGCGGTACACGAGTATAAAGGGACGAAGCGAGCACTCGAGCGGCAGTCTTGCGGTTCACTCTGAAGATGGCTGAACGTTATACAGCCGAAATATTAGAAGAAGAAGGAGATTTCTTGCGGCTGCACACCCGAAACTTAATGGAACAGTCTTTGCACCGCCAAAACCTGAAGATGCACGACAGGTATTTCTGTTTAACAGATATCACACTTGGTACTGTGTAACAATCATATTAATCAACTACACATTACTACTGTTGCCTTCAGAACATCATATTTATCATCACTTTGCCACTCACAAGTTTTGACTTCTTGTCACTGACAGTGCTCGTACTTGCCAAGAGAAATTGTAATGTTTTCTAGCAGAGTATAGTCATTGCCCTTGCTGTGGCACCCATGCTCGTAATCACAAATCGATCAGAGACATTTAGTTTTTCATTTTACTAGTGTAAGTACTCTGCCACGGGGCCATGCGGCTGACATGTAGCTTTGTCTTGTGCTCCAGGTCTGATTAAAAGAGCAGGTGGCCTATTCGTGGCACATCTATTCTACAGAATGCCTCAAATTGTGGATGTGAAGATGAGGTAGCAAATGTGCCTTCAATACACCCATCAAAGTCAATTGATTTCCCTACATGGACACACACACACACACACACACACACACACACACACACACACCACTTACTATTATATGGTATTTATTTCCTTTTTTAAAAAGCCATTGTTGAGTTATGTGTCACATTGATTGTGTTGGTGGGATAAATACAACCTTCCTCTTACTTCACAACAATGTTTTTCTCCTGTTATCTACCTATTAACACTGTAAAGCTGCATGACCAATTCGAAACCAACAACTAGACTCTCATCCATGGTTAGAGCTTCTTCTTTTATGTAAACTGAAATGTATAGCACCAATACTACAATTCTGTCTGCATTTTCACAGTTAAGCCAAAGCAATTGGTGAATGGCAGTCTTTGCAGAGCACTTTTGCCTGGATTGGACTCTGTGCAGATGCTGCACTGGCATGCTCAGTGTCGGCTAACACACTTGCACTTGGCAACAAACACAAACTAGCCATAGTCAAGCCTTTCTCCTTTGCTACACTTATCTAATGGAACCACAAACATTTTATTGACACTTGGTCTACACACTTTGAGTCTGTCTTTTTCCTCATTATGCTTGCACTGTCTACATTACATGTATTGAAGGTCCTCACTTTGGCTGCTTCCAACTCAATTCTACTCTGTGTATCCCATTTGCTCCTTTCTCTCTCTTTTTAATTTTGTGTCATTTTATTGTGCATATTAGGTGCAATGACCTGGACCGCAAAACTGTTTGGTTCGGCCATGTTCTTTTAACTTAGGTTGGTAGAGAATAATAACCAGTTAATTGGCAGAAAACCAGCAACATTTCAGCTGGATGTTAGATAAAGATGATACTCAGTCATAAAGATGTTTGAAGTCTTGCTTGTACATGCATTGACAGCACTACCAGCATTCAGTAGCTTCTTTGTTTGAGTGGAAAGGATGACTCACTGTGTGTTGCTTGTAAGCCAAAACTCGATTTTTTCATAGCTGCCTGCAATCTTCCCTGTACTTTATAAGAGCATTAAGTAACATATACCATTGCATAAATCTGTTTCAACCCACACAAGTCACTCGTCAGAGAACAGAGTAGTGTCTTATAACACAGACACTACCAATGGACTAGGATGCATCACATTTGATTTATCTGAGATCTCGCTGCAGGTAACCATTTGCAGCAGTAGGAGAATCTAATCTTTTCTTGCGCAATGGTGCCTATCATACAACACCAGAGAATTATGACAATGGTGATTTACTGACTGCCATTCACATTATTTATGGCAAGGACAGCAAATTACAAGAATAAACTGGAAGATAAAATAGCTTCATACTGTCTTTTGCATGATAAAAGTAAAGAAATAACAAATCAACAAGAACTCTATTCTTGTTAACATTGCTTGGATTTTCTCTAATAACACACTACCAGAAGTTGTCTAGCAGCGGTTGATTTAACAGCAAGAGCTCTATTCAAACCACGTCCTATTCATTTTGCAACGTGATATGATGATATTTTACCATTTACTGTATTTCTACCATAGTGCCCTTATGGAAGGCATTATTTCATGTCACTTTGTACTGACTTCTGCCTTTGTGCCTTCCAGGAGCCATTACACTCCCACGCAGCATGTGTTGCTGTTCTACCAACCTACAAGGGTCCACTCCACTCTATTCCAGTGAACAGCTTCTAAATTAAAGGAGTATTTTTGTGTAGAAAGTCAGCATCCCTAACAGCTACTACACTCCTTATCTTACTATGCATACTTCACTTATTATTGCAAAGATAAGACTATTCACTCTCTCAGGGAGTCAGCAGAGCTGTTTCCATGTCTTGTACTGTCATTACTTATAGACACTTGCATGGGTGCAATACAGGAATTACCAATTATGTCTAAAACCTCTGTTCAACATATCTTGCAGCCATACTTGCTATTAGTTGTTACATTCAGGGAATCTGCAAGCATTTGCTACCTACTGGTCTAGGTGTAAGTCACACCTACCTCTCAGAGTTTCAAGCATTACGACAATGTTTGTGGCAGATGTGGATGTTTGCTAGCTACCGAAATCTCACTAAAGGGAGCTGTAGTATCTGTTAGTGAGTCTTGGGTATTATCTCCTTAACAATTAGGCATTGTGAGGAATTGGATTGCACCCTCAGCAGACGGAGACTAGCCTGGTCCTTTTTCAGTGATTTAGTTTTTTCAGGTTGCTGAGAACGCCAGACCATGATAATCTGTTCTGCCATTCAGCTCTGTTAATTTATACAAGTGCGCAATCACCATCTGTGGCAATCCATCTCATTTTTCCCTATTCTATCTTATTCGTACCCTCTTGCTGTTTCATCAACACTGTTCTGTTTTTCTATTTTTGCTGACGGAAGGTAGTCTTTTCTGAATCCTCCCGACAGTACCAGTGTACTGCCTTTCCCAGCCAAAATTACCGAGGAACAGTACTTACCTTCTTACCGAGATCGATTAGTCCCTCTTAAAAATTCTGTTGTGAGGAATGAACTTCCTTCTGGTGTGTCTGATCGATATGTAGTTAATGCTACCAGTTTATTGGTGGAAGATTGCTTACTTTGTGCTTAATTCCACCTTAACCCCTTGGTGATCTTCCATTGTGCAATCTAATCATTGGTACACCTGATCTATCTATTATTCCTGAAGAATCATTAAAAGGAACCTGTGCATGTGAGTCACTGCACAAAAGTTGTGCCCACAGGTGCTAAAGTCATTTCACTCCCAGCACAAAACTCTGGACAGCCTCAGTGCTCCAGTGGAGAAATAATTTTTAATATAATCTCATTCCTGGTTGGTTGGCATTTTTTTTAAATACGTCAAGATCCGTAGGACTAAATCTCCAAGGTCATGTAACATGTCAGTACATGAAATTACAACATAAAAGTAATAACAGATAAAAATAAAATGTTTATGAAACCGAAAAAGTCAATCCATAAGTTTAAGTAAATGCCATCAACAATACAACAAGAATCAGCTTAATTTTTCAAGGAACTCCACGTCAGAATAGGAATAACCCATGAGGAAACTCTTTGGTTTCGATTTGAAAGCACGTGGATTACTGCTAAGATTTTTAAATTCGAGTGGTAGCTTACTGAAAATGGATGCAGCAGTATACTGCACACCCTTCTGCACAAGAGTTAAGGAGGAAGTCTGATCCAAATGCAGGTTTGATTTCTGCCAAGGATTAACTGAGTGAAAGTTGCACTAATATTGTTAATGAGTAATGGCAGTAAGGAATATAACTTACACCACTTATTGCCCGAACCAACCGTTTCTGAGCCAAAAATCTCCTTTCAGAATGGGAAGAGTTACCCCAAAATATAATGACATAAGTGAATGAAAATAAGCAAAGTAGATTAATTTTTGTGTTGAACAATCACCCACTTAAGATACCTTTCGAATAGCAAAAATGGCAGCATTAAGTCTTTGAACAAGATCCTGAATGTGGGCTTTCCACAACAGTTTACTATATATCTGAAAACCTAGAAATTTGAACTGTTCGGTTTCACTAATCATAGGTCCATTCTGTGAAATTAAAATGTCAGGCTTTGTTTAATTGTGTGTTAGAAACTGTAAAAACTGAGTCTTACTGTGATTCAGCGTTAGTTTATTTTCTACAAGCCATGAACTTAGGTCATGAACCGCACTATTTGAAACTGAGCCAGTGTTGCACCAAGATTGAGCTACTGACCATCTTCCTGGACCTGCTGCACTAAGGGATGGGCAGTGTACAGCGCAATAGACTTTGAAGGGAACTGAGTGTGTCTGAGCAGAGGGCACAATTGAAAAGCCTGTGTGTCTGAGCAGAGGGCACAATTGAAAAGCCTGTGTGTCGCCAGATGTACTCCGTGGCCCGATGCAGGGCAAAGAGCTCAGCTGTAAATACTGAGGAGTGTATTGGAAGCCAATATCAAAAAACAGAGGTGCCAATGATGAAGGCACACTCAACCCCACAGTCAGCCTGTATACAAAGGTACTATCGCAAATTTCCATGTGAAGGCTGTGAAACTGAAGGCAATAGACCGAGACTGGAGTAGTATCCTTAGGAAGCGAATGAAGGCCAAGGTTAACATGGGCCGCTTCACAAAGCCAAGGTGGTGAAGGGTTCACACCTACTGGGAAAGTTGCAGGTAGTGTGAAGTTAAGCCGCGTTAAGAAGAGCCAAAAGTGGACTCCAGGAGGTAACAAAGAAGAGGGACGAGCCCCATACTCACAATCAAAGGAATCATCAAAGAAGGAGGCATAGGAGGGGTGGCCACACATGGCAGACATACTGCATGAATACCTGCTGAGGAGATAGTCATAGAGGTAGGACAGTGGCAGTTCAGCAGCTTCAGCATACAGAATCTCCACTGGGCAAGTGTAAAAGGCACTTATGGCCAAATGGATGCCACAGTGGTGGATAGTGTTGAGACAGCCTAAGAAGGATGGGCGTGCAGACGCATAAATAAAGCACCCATAGTCGAGTTCCGTACGGACAAGGGGCTAGTACTAATGAAGGAGAGTGGTTTGATCGGCACCCCAGGAAGTACCATTGAGGAAACGTAGGACAGTGAGGGACTGCTTACAGCAGGCTGCCAGGTAAGATACATGGGAGGACCAAGAGAGTTTCCTATTGAGCATGAGCCCCAGGAATTTTGTAGTTTCAACAAACGGAAGGGGAAGAGGCCCAAGGTGGAGAGATGGTGGAATCATTTGCGCCACCAGAAATTCATACAGACAGTTTTGTCAGTGGAAAAGCAAAAGCCATTGTCGATGCTCCAGGAGTAAAGACAATCAAGCAAGTGCTGAAGATGCCGCTCAGTAAGACGTGTCCGTGGAGCACTGCAATAGATGGCAAAATCGTCAACGAAAAGGGAGCCAGAGATACCCCGTGGGAGACAGGCCATTATAGGGTTAATGGCGATAGCAAAGAGGATGACGCTCAGGATGGCACCCTGAGGCACACCATTTTCCTGGATAAAGATGTCCGACAAGGCAGAACCCACACACCTTGAAATCTAGGTCTTGTAAAAATTCATAAAGAAAACGGTGGGTGCCCACGGAAGCCCCACGTATAAAGAGTATGGAGGATACCAGTTCTCCAGCAGGTGTCGTAGGCCTTCTCCAAATAGAAAAATGCAGCCACACTCTGGGATTTCCTCAAAATAACATTCATGACATGGGTGGACAAAGTAAAGAGATGCTCTAAATCCACACTGTGCATTCGTTAGTTAATGGCAAGACTCGAGCCACCACACCAGTCGAGCATGAACCATACATTCCATCACCTTGCAAATGCAGCTAGTATGGGAGAGGGGGCAATAGCTAGAAGGAAGGTTTTTGTCCTTATCGGGCTTAGGTATGGGTATGATGGTGGCTTCACACCAGTGTCCAGTAAATGTGCCCTCTGCCCAGATGTGCTAGTGTGTGTTAAGCAGAAAGTGCTTGCCCGCAAGAGAAAGGTGCTGCAACATCTGAATGTGGATGGCGTCTGGCCCTGGGGCGGAGGATCAGGATGAACTGAGAGCATGATCTAGCTCCTCCTCATAGTAAAGGTGGCACTGTCGATCTCATGATTCAGAGAAGAGAACAGTATCGCCTGAACTTCCTCCACTCGTTTCCGATGGAGGAAGTCAGGGTGATAGTGGGAACAGCTCGAAACTTCTGCAAAATGGCGGCCAAAGGTGTTGCGGAGATACCAACAGTATCCACGATGAAATCGGCACCTACTGTCAGGATGCAAATTGGGGAATGGATCTTGGTTCCAGAGAGCCGTTGGAGGTTGGCCCACAGAAGAGAGGAAGGTGTGAAACTGTTAAAAGAATTAGTGAATGACATCCAGCTAGCTCTTTTGCTATCCTTAAGAACATGCTGACACTTAGCATGCACCTGTTTATAATGAATGGAGTTTGCCTGTGTACAGTGGCAGTTAAAAATGTGGAGAGCACATATCTGTGAGCGAATCCTGTCGCAGCATGCCTCAGTCCACCAAGTGACTGGGACACGACATGGTAAAGAGGAAGTGCGGAGGATGGAACGTTCTGCAGCAGTAAGGATTTCGTTTGTGTGATATTCCACCTGGTCATCACAACTGGGGAAATCTTGTTCTTTGAAGGTCACCAAGGAGGAGTAAAGGTGCCAGTCAGCCTGAGAAAGCTGCCAGTTAGGCGTGCACACAGATGGGGTAGGAGTCGGCAAACGGATAGCACACAAGAAATGGTCACTCGAGTAGGTGTCAGAAAGGACGGACCAATCAAGACAAGGGGCAAGCTGGGCAATGCACAAGAAGAGGTTCAAATGCAAATAGGTGTACGAGGAATCGGGAAGGAAAGTGGGTGCTCCAGTGTTCAGGCAGAAGAGGTTAAGTTGGTTAAGAAGGTCAGCCAAGAGGGCACCTCTCTGACAGGTCCTGGGAGAAACCAAAGGGGATGATGCACATTAAAGTCACCGAGTAGCAAAAAGGGGGAGGTTGTTGCCCAATAAGTTGAAGGAAGTCTGCCCTGGTGACAGCGAATGATGGAGGGATGTATATGGTACAGAGGGAAAAAGTCAGGTAGGGAAGGAAAAGGCGAACTGCAACAGCTTGAAGATCGGTAGTCAGGGAGATGGGTTGACTATGAATGTCATCTTGTATGAGCAGCATGATGCCCCATGAGATGGTATGCTGACCTCATTTGCCTTTGGTGGACTACTTCGGGCCTTTCTGGTTAGATGAAGACTCGGGTGTTGTATGGCTGGAGGGACGGAGGAAGTATTCACGGTAGTACCCCTTCTCTCCTTTCCAGCCTACCAGCTGTGTAGCTTGTGGCTGTTCCCCTTGAGGCGAGAGTGTGACGGCTTGTTGCACAGCTGGATGGGGGGATGGCGATGCTACCTTGACAGTGGGTGATTTCAGAACCTCAGAGCTGAATTGGAGGCCACATGTCTGTGTGGCCATGTCCTTCATGGAACGAGGGGTAACAACAGAACATCGGTACCAGATGGGAGAACACAGGGTTTGTGACTAGGCAGTAACTTGCAAGCAGCTGGATAAGGTACCTTTTCGTTTATCCAGATCTCTTGAACGGCTCACTCATCAAGGTACACTGGACAATCCTGAGAGGAGGCAGCATGGCCGCCATTGCAGTTGATACAGCGGGGAGAAGGAGGTGGACAATTGCCCTTGTGCACATCCCTACCACAGGTGACACATGTGACTGGGTGTCAAGACGTTCTAGTGTGGTTGAAATGATGACACTGGTAGCAGCGTTTTGGGTTCAGAATGTAAGGCTGGACGGTGATAATTCCATAGCCTGCTTTGAGCTTGGACGGAAGCACCACTCTATCAAAGGTCAGAAAGGGAGTGTGGTTTGGCACTAAGGAGGAGCCTACCTCTTTCATTACACCACGGACAGCAGTGACACCCCGGATTTAGGCCTCAGTTAGACCGTTGAGCAGCCTGGTGTAAATTACGCCACGGGAAGGATTCAAAGTTCTATCGGCCTTGACATGAACAGGATAATTGTGGAGAAACGAGGCAGCAAGCAGTTGTTGTGCTTGAGAATCAGAAGTGGTCCCCAAAAGCAAAGTGCCATTCCATAAACGAGAGCAAGATTTCACTGGGCCAGCAATTTCATCTACACCTTTCTAAATAATAAACGGATTTACCGTGGCAAAAGACTGACCGTCCTCAGTATGTGAGACAACAAGGAACCATGGCGCAGTGCAAAGGATCTTTGAATCATTAGCCTCATTATGTTTATGTTTTGTAGATGTTGCATGGGAAGATGATTGGCTCATCACGAGGAAATCTCCCATGATTGCCAGCATCTCCGATGGCATGCTCCTTCCAACTGGGGACCACTGTCGCAAGGGGGCGCACCTGCCTTAGGTGATTGTTCACACCTCCCGAACACCTGACAGAGGGACCAATCGGCAATTTGGGAAGGTTACAGCTCAGGCAACCACCCCTCCTTGGGCCTGGCCTGTACCAGGGGGTACGTGCGAACCCTACCGGTCAATCAGGGCTGGGAATTGTGCGTTACCCAGTCAACAGTTAGGTGTCAGATGCATGGGCCACCCTTCAGGAGTGCTCAGGGAGGAAGAAGAAAAAAGAGGATCTTCAAATACCAAAGTGGAGGAACGAGAGGAAAATGAAAACAAAGAAAGGAAAAAGGAGCAAAAAAACAAAGGTGAGATTATTTGCTTGTCAGTGACAGAATGCAGAACATTCCCAGTAATACCCCAGACAAGTTTCCCAAGGGAGGGGAAAAAGAATAGCAAGAGGATAGACATGCAGCATGGAAGGGAAAAAATGTTGCAATGGATTGGGCCCTGTGGTAGCCAAGCACGAATCTGCCAAAGAGTGGTGAGCCCCCTGGTGGAAGGGGGGCAATATTTTGTGATCAACACAATCAAACGTCTTAGTTAAATCAAAAAAGATGCCTAGCATTTGAAACCTTTTGTTTAAGCCATCCAGTACCTCACAGAGAAGAGAGAGTACAGCATTTTCAATTGTCAAACAACTCCTGAAGTCGAACTGTACATTTGATAGCAAATCTTGTGATATAAAATGATCAATTATCCTTACATATATAGTCTTTTCAATAACTTTAACAAACACTGATGGCATAGAAATAGGTCTATAATTGTCTACATTATCCCTTTCTCCCTTTTTATAAAGCAGCTTTATTACTGAGTACTGTAATCGTTCAGGAAACTGACCATTCATAAAAGAAAAATTACAAACATGGCTAAATGCAGGGCTAACATATGCAGCACAGTACTTTAATATTGTGCTAGGCACTCCATCATATCCATGAGAGTCCTTAGCCTTCAGTAATTTAATTATTGACTCAATCTCCCCCCCCCCCCCCCTCTCCCCCTGTCTGTATCACATAGAGTATTTGCCAAGGAAGTTAAAATATTTCCCTGCAGAAACTAAATTTTCATTTAATTCACCAGAAATGCTCAGAAAATGATTGTCAAATACTGTACATATATCTATCAGTAACAGCAATATTTTTACTATGAACTGACTTTATATGGTCGATCTTGTGCTGCTGACCAGACACTTCCTTCACAACTGACCATATGGTTTTAATTTTATCCTGTGAATTAACTATTCTATTTGCATACAACATACTCTTTGCCTTCCTAATAACATTTCTAAGCACCTTGCAATACTGTTTGTAATAGGCTACTGTAGCTTGATTGTAACTACTTCTAGCATTTTGACACAATTTCTGCTTTGTTCAACATGATATCCTTCTAGTCAGCCATCCAGGCTGCCTTTTACTGCTAGTACACCATTTAAAACATTCTAATGGAAAGTAGAATCAAGAACCCTCTCTAGCTTCAGCAGAAATGCTCTGAAGTCAGAGTTCGGGGACCTATAAACAACAATAATTAGAAGTTTAGTTTCACTAAATTCCACTGGCTCTGCACAACATTCAAATGTCTGTTCAATACAGTGCTGTGATACATCTATGGACTCAAATGGAATACTGTTTTTTACGTACACAGCCATTCCCCCACCATGCAAGGAATTCCTTGAAGAACAGCCAGCTAATCTGTATCCTGGTAAAGGAAGCCTCTGAACTGTCAAGTTATTTAAGTGGTGCTCCGATATACCAATAATTTCAGAGTCAACATCTATAAGCAGTTCACTAATTTTATCTCTAATACGTCTTATATTTTGATGAAATTTGCTAATTCCTTCTCTACTTGGAAACATTATGCCCTCTGAAAGTGAACCCTTAGTTAGAGGGACTTCATTTAAGCAGGTATACCTATCAGCTGACTTCAGTCTCCCACCACCACCCACTACACTGTCACCTATAAGCTTTGCCAGCCTCCCCTTCCCATACCTATTGAGGTTCAGGCCATGCCTAGTGAAACCCGATCTACTGATAGACCCAACAGGCGCCACTGAAATGTGACCCATGCCCTCTGCCATCAGTGCCCCCTCCAGCCCCATGTTAACACGCCTAACAGCCACAATAAGATGAGGCTGATCATGACGCTGAAACAGTTGCATGAAATGCACATTAGTGCCACCAGTTTGAGTAGCTATCTTCACCAGGTCACCACCTATATCGTATTCCCTGTCCCTATCAAGACTGTTCCCTGTTCCACCCACTATAACTACCTGATCCTCCTTCGTAAGATTCCTACATAACTCCCCTATGCTGTCAGTCACCAGAGCCAACCCTGCACTAGGCTTCACAATGCTGGTGACCTGGTACTCACTCCCCAACACTTCCTGCAACTGCTGGCCCACACCTCTATCATGCGAACTACCTAGCAGAAGATCCTTCTTCTTTCTATTAGACTTTGCAACTGACCTAAGCCTCCTAACTGCTGAGGACTGCTGCATGTTATCTACATCTACAAGAGGCTCCTCTCCACTCAACTCTGACAGTTGGTCAAATCTATTGCATATGCTGTTGTTGTGGTCTTTGTCCAGAGACTATTTTGATGCAGCTCTCCATGCTATTCTATCGTGTGCAAGGTTCTTCATCACCCAGCATCTACTACAACCTACATCTTTCTGAATCTGTTTAGTGTATTCATCTCTTGGTCTCCCTCTACGATTTTTACCCTCCACACTGCCCTCCAATACTAAATTGGTGATCCCTTGATGCCTCAAAATATGCCCTACCAACCGATCCCTTCTTCTAGTCAAGTTGTGCCATAAATTTCTCTTCTCTCCAATTCTATTCAATACCTCCTCATTAGTTATGTGATCTACCCATCTAATCTTGAGCATTCTTCTGTAGCACCACATTTCGAAATCTTCTATTCTCTTCTTGTCCAAAGTATTTATTGTCCATGTTTCACTTCCATACATGGCTACATTCCATACAAATACTTTCAGAAACGACTTCCTGACACTTAAATCTATACTGGATGTTAACAAATTTCTCTTCTTCAGAAACGCTTTCCTTGCCATCGTCCTTGCCATTGCCAGTCTACATTTTATATCCTCTCTACTTCAACCATCATCAGTTATTTTGCTCCACAAATAACAAAACTCATTTACTACTTTAAGCTTCTCATTTCCTAATATAATTCCCGCAGCATCACCCGATTTAATTTGACTACATTCCATTGTCCTCGTTTTGCTTTTGTTGATGTTCATTATACATGCTCCTTTCAAGACACTGTCCATTCTGTTCAGCTCCTCTTCCAGGTCCTCTGCTGTCTCGGACAGAATTACAATGTCATCGCCAAACCTCAATGTTTTTATTTCTTCTCCATGGATTTTAATTCCTACTCCGAATTGTTCTCTTGTTTCCTTTACTGCTTGCTCAATACACAGATTGCATAACATCGGGGATAGTCTACAACCCTGTCTCACTTCCTTCCCAACCACTGCTTCCCTTTCATGCCCCTCAACTCTTACAACTGCCATCTGGTTTCTGTACAAATTCTAAATAGCCTTTCGCTTCCTGTATTTTACCCCTTCCACCTTCAGAATTTGAAAGAGAGTATTCCAGTCAACATTGTCAAAAGCTTCCTCTAAGTCTACAAATGCTAGAAATGTAGGTTTGCCTTTCCTTAATCTAGCTTCTAAGGTAAGTCGTAGGGTCAGTATTGCCTCATATATGCGAAGTATAACTGTCTGAATACCTCCTCCTCCTAGCTGCCTTCTAGCCAACAGCCAGTTCCCATTCCCCACCACCCTTGACGCTCCTCAACCTATCCAGTTCTTCCTTTGCGCGTCGTACCTGAACCTGAAGGGCACAGATCTTAAGCTCCTCTTCCTCTATCAACTTATTTCTACTACAAATTCTCTATTCCCAGGAGAGAATCTTGCTAGAATGGCCACTGGCTTCCCCACTACATTCCCCACAGTGAAAATTCTTTTAACAAATCCCACACCGTAACCCACTACTCACAAACCTACAACAGAACCCACACTTCTCACTCATGGTAAAATTGTACAGTTACTGAAAGAAACTATACATCTACGTTACCTGAGTTTAGTTACACCAGTAGAACTATTTCTAGAACTAACAATAGCAGTCTCAAAATTCTCTGTCTACCAAGAAAGCAACTACTTGTATTAATTCTACTATACCACAGTTAATACCAATACCAACAAAACTTCACAAAATTACTAGCTAAAACCTAAAATTGAAGTGGCCACCGGAACATTCAACAAAATTAAAACACTGAATGAAACTTTTACTGAAAGATTTCACTAGAAACAATAAGAAACGTCAGCTGAAAACTAAAGCAAGAAATTTACTAAACAACTTCATTGCACAGAAAACTTAAAAAAAAACAACAGCAAGCGAACATTTCCAAAAGTTTATTAAATTGTTACTTCACCACAAGGAGCATGAAACACCGCTGAAAACTATTAAATTTAATAACTGTCTAACAGTGCACAAATAACTTTGTCAGTACTTAGCTTTATAACCACTACAACTTCAACTGCACGCCGCAAAATGTACACACATTACTGAGGTGTGAGGCTTGGACAAACAACATAAGCACACTCACGAATAACAGACCAGTAAAGTCAATAACACATGAAGAAAGACTGAGATTAATGAAAATCCACTAATAAGCTACTTTTACAGCATATATTAACACACATACACTTTAAAATAAGTAACTGAAGACTATAACGTTATAGAATATTGACGAGCAATTTCAACAGCAGTCTATTACACGTGACATTGCACCAAACTTGAAATGACTCTGAATGTCACATCTTCTGCTTTCCTCTTGCTTTCTTATGGCCATAACCTGACTATGGAGTAGGATCAAACACAAAGTGGTGGTCACACATATATTAGAAAACAAGATTACTTGCACCATGCACATGAAGAACATTTCTTTTCTTCGTTAACACTTCATTCATGGCACTGAATGACCTGTGGTGGATACCAAGACTGTAAGCACAACTTGCATTAATTGTTTCAAATCAGGGTTCATCATATTTGTCTCTATATATTCCCTGGGTCATTTTATGTATTTCCCCTTCCCTGTAAACTGAAAACATCACACAGCTTCCTTACACTTCTGTCACCTTTATTGATGTATGTTATTCACACTAATGAACTGTGGCCACAGTTTTCTAGTCTTCAAATAGCGCTTTCAATTGTTCATCTGGTCTGGTTCTAAAGAAGGAAGGTGTCAACCGTGGCATAAATTTTGCATTAACTGCTGCTTGAGATTTGCTGTCAGGCTCTTCAAAAAATGTCCCTTGTGAATTTCTTTTACTTTACTAGTACCCCGTAGAATTGTGGCTTTGAATAAGTGAGATTTCATTACATGTCGATTTGCTCTAAATATGGACCTGGACAGTTACTATTACTATGGGTTGATGTGCACTTAATTGCCCTTTCTGCATCTGGGAGAGAGAGAGAGAGAGAGAGAGAGAGATCTCTATACCATAGGCACAAGGATAAGTCGGAAAGCTCTGTTACACCCAAAAATTTTAATGAATTCATTATTAGTCAGAATTTTGTATAGATCATTGTATTCTTTCCTTGCCACGTCTTTTAGGAGCACTTGCAGATAGTGTAAAGAGCATTACTAATGGCCTATAACTCTCTCACCCTGCTTTGACACTTCTTATGCTCAAAGCTGTCTGTCTTATGGTGAATACCTATCCTATCTTGGATAATATCTGTCCTAAAGCAGCTGGACATTCATTAAGTTGTATCTGATTTTTAGAAGACATCCTTTATGTAGTATACAATTAATCAAAGAAACAAGGAAAACTAGCAACAACTCCACCTCACTTATTGTTATCACAAACAGCTAATTCCAATCTGTGTCTTAAGCAATGCCATTTTGATATAAGGAAAGAGAGTTTTTTTCATTTCTGTTGCAACGCCTTTTTCTCTTAGCAACCATTGCAAAGGCACCACCACACGCAAATCCAACTAGGTTTGTTAAAGTTAGTTTCATTTAGATTATGTGAATCCAAATTCTTTAGCAGAGCTTCTTTTATTGAAAATGTTGAGGAGTCAGTCAGCCCTACAAAATCGCATGAAAATTTTCCAGATGATCATTGATCTCAAACAAATTACTAGAGCAAATAATCAACAAAAATAATCAATTTTTGAAAATAGTCTTTCCTTCACCCGTCTTCCTTCCCCTTCAACCCTTCTGCCAGGAGGAGGAGCCACTGGCTCTGAAAGCTTACAAATTGTAATACCTTTTATCTACATCTACATTTATACTCCACAATCCACCCAGCGGTATGTGGCAGAGGGCACTTTACGTACCACTGTCGTTACCTCCCATTTCTGTTCCAGTTGCGTATGGTTCGCGGGAAGAACGACTGTCTGAAAGCCTCCGTACGCGCTTGAATCTCTCTAATTTTACATTTGTGATCTCCTCGGGAGGTATAAGTAGGGGGAAGCAATATATTCGATACCTCATCCAGAAACGCACCCTCTCAAAACCTGGCGAGCAAGCTACACCGTGATGCAGAGCGCCTCTCTTGCAGAGTCTGCTACTTGAGTTTGCTAAACATCTCAGTAACGCTATCACCGTTACCAAATAACCCTGTGACGAAACGCGCCACTCTTCTTTGGATCTTCTCTATCTCCTCCGTCAACCCAATCTGGTACGGATCCCACACTGATGAGCAATACTCAAGTATAGGTCGAACGAGTGTTTTGTAAGCCACCTCCTTTGTTGATGGACTACATTTTCTAAGGACTCTCCCAATGAATCTCAACCTGGTACCCGCCTTACCAACAATTAATTTTATATGATCATTCCACTTCAAATCGTTCCGCACGCATACTCCCAGATATTTTACAGAAGTAACTGCTACCAGTGTTTGTTCCGCTATCATATAATCATACAATAAAGGATCCTTCTTTCTATGTATTCGCAATACATTACATTTGTCTATGTTAAGGGTCAGTTGCCACTCCCTGCACCAAGTGCCTATCTGCTGCAGATCTTCCTGCATTTCGCTGCAACTTTCTAATGCTGCAACTTCACTGTATACTACATCATCCGCGAAAAGCCGCATGGAACTTCCGACACTATCTACTAGGTCATTTATATATATTATGAAAAGCAATGGTCCCATAACACTCCCCTGTGGCACGCCAGAGGTTACTTTAACGTCTGTAGTCGTCTCTCCATTGACAACAACATACTGTGTTCTGTTTGCTAAAAACTCTTCAATCCAGCCGAACAGCTGGTCTGATATTCCGTAGGCTCTTACTTTGTTTATCAGGCGACAGTGCGGAACTGTATCGAACGCCTTCCGGAAGTCAAGAAAAATAGCATCTACCTGGGAGCCTGTATCTAATATTTTCTGGGTCTCATGAACAAATAAAGCGAGTTGGGTCTCACACGATCGCTGTTTCCGGAATCCATGTTGATTCCTACAGAGTAGATTCTGGGTTTCCAAAAACGACATGATACGCGAGCAAAAAACATGTTCTAAAATTCTACAACAGATCGACGTCAGAGATATAGGTCTATAGTTTTGCGCATCTGCTCGACGACCCTTCTTGAAGACTGGGACTACCTGTGCTCTTTTCCAATCATTTGGATCCTTCCGTTCCTCTAGAGACTTGCGGTACACGGCTGTTAGAAGGGGGCAAGTTCTTTCGCGTACTCTGTGTAGAATCGAATTGGTATCCCATCAGGTCCAGTGGACATTCCTCTGTTGAGTGATTCCAGTTGCTTTTCTATTCCTTGAACACTTATTTCGATGTCAGCCATTTATTCGTTTGTGCAAGGATTTAGAGAAGGAACTGCAGTGTGGTCTTCCTCTGTGAAACAGCTTTGGAAAAAGGTGTTTAGTATTTCAGCTGTTTCAATGCCATCATCATCCCAGAGTGTCTGGATATGCTGTTTCAAGCCACTTACTGATTTAACGTAAGACCAGAACTTCCTAGTATTTTCTGTCAAGTCGGTACATGGAATTTTACTTTCGAATTCACTGAACGCTTCATGCATAGCCCTTCTTACGCTAACTTTGACTTCGTTTAGCTTCTGTTTGTCTGAGAGGTTTTGGCTGCGTTTACACTTGGAGTGAAGCTCTGTTTGCTTTCGCAGTAGTTTCCTAACTTTGTTGTTGAACCACGGTGGGTTTTTCCCGTCCCTCACAGTTTTACTCGGCACGTACCTGTCTAAAATGCATTTTATAATTGCCTTGAACTTTTTCCATGAACACTCAACATTGTCAGTGTCGGAACAGAAATTTTCGTTTTGATCTGTTAGGTAGTCTGAAATCTGCCTTCTATTACTCTTGCTAAACAGATAAACCTTCCTCCCTTTTTTTATATTCCTATTAACTTCCATATTCAGGGATGCTGCAATGGCCTTGTGATCACTGATTCCCTGTTCTGCACTTACAGAGTCGAAAAGTTCGGATCTGTTTGTTATCAGTAGGTCTAAGATGTTATCTCCATGAGTCGGTTCTCTGTTTAACTGCTCGAGGTAATTTTCGGATAGTGCACTCAGTATAATGTCACTCGATGCTCTGTCCCTACCACCTGTCCTATCGTTTGTTCTTCTGCCACCATTAGGTGATTAGATTACCTAACAAATTACTTGGGCAGGTTTATTACATATAGTAGTAGACTCATCAGTTTGCATACTTCCTTTCTCATTTCTTCTGATATGTGATCAATAAAGTTCACACAACTAAAATTAAAATGCAGAACTCTCCACATATTCAACCCATTAATTTCTTAATGTTAGATGTCCACTGGAAAATCTGTACAAGGTCTATTCATCCTGGCCTCTTACTATTTTTCACATTCAGCCAGATATTTTCTTCAGGAAAATAAATATACAGTTCTGAAGTCCAGCGTGTCAGTAACCAAGGTCCTGTCTCAACAATTACACTGTCACTAGTATCACTTGTATTTGAACACACAGAACTCATCGTCTTACCTCCAGTAGTCACAGACATCCTCAGTTGCATGTTTCAGTGTATTTCTCAACTGGTTCAACATTTATACCATATGTTTTGCTACACATATATTACTCATGTTTTCAAACTGTTAGCTAGATGGCTGTAAACACAAGCACAATACCACAAAGTATGAACAGAAGAGAATGGCAGTCACTGGCAAGAATAATGCTTGCCTCCAGATGTGCTTCTTGAAAAGCAAAAACAAAAGTCAAAGCAGATGCTCATAACTGGAGACCTATTCAGGCCAACCAACATGTAGTCTAAACATTAAAAATATCACTGAAGATTAGGACACATATGCATGGCCAGTTTAATAATGCTCTGTCATTATTAACAAACATATCCTTTTCTTGAATAGGAAATGTTCTATTTTATGATGATATAATTTCCCATACTGCCAATACAATGTATTGGATCACATGGGTACTGGCCCACTCAAGCAATGGTCAATCTAATA
Source organism: Schistocerca cancellata (assembly GCF_023864275.1). NCBI lineage: Eukaryota > Metazoa > Arthropoda > Insecta > Orthoptera > Acrididae > Schistocerca > Schistocerca cancellata. Next base: position 250,972,113 of record NC_064626.1, read on the forward strand.
TAACACAATACCTTGCTACAAATACTTTCCTGTAACCAACCTTTTCACATTACATGCACCAATTCTGAGTTCTCACGAGAAACAAGTGAGCTGGAGTTTGTCAGCAATTTAAGATGACAGCACATCCTCTCCTACCACCCCTTCCACCCCCAAAACCCCGTTATCAGGACCCTCAAAGAGTTCAATCAGTTCATCAGCTGAGTGACTACAACTCTATACCATAGTGAGTCTATCAGGAATTGAAAAGCTATCTTAGGTGAATAGACTGGAAATAGAACTGTATTAGTTAGGAGAGTTGCCTCATTATACCCCTTTCCTGTGAATTAATTGACAATATTCAGTTATTAGATAACTACTGGAACCTTGTTTTAATGTTCAGAAGATCCCCTGAGCTCCCTCTAATGCCAAGTAGAGCATTGAAGCTCTTGCATCATCTGGTTTGTGGGGTGCGGAGGAGCCTTAAATGACTCACCACTATTGTACACCAATTTCTCTATTCCTGCAGAAGGGGCATGAAATGTGCAGTTGGCCACCAATTTGAAGTGAACAGGAACGTGATATTTAAAATGTTTATTTCCTGGATTGGCTCAGTAATTCTATTCACTTGCTGTTGAGAAACCACTGACAGCCTGTTTCAGCAGCTCAGCACATGATGCTGTTCTCAGCATGGTCCCCATCAATACCTTGGCAAAGCTCCAGTTGCAATCTTTGCCAGTAGGGCTATAAGGTAGGATCATGTGCAACCACCTCTGACAGTTGCAGCCAAGGGCCAGGTTAGAGACACCTCATTCTCTAGGCTGCTGGCTCCCAATCCGCTAACATGTCACACTCCTGCTTTCCTAGGTTCCCTTCACAACTTTGGCTGTAACAGTCTCTCCAAGGCAACTTCCCTCGGTGCAGCATATGGTGCATGGGGACTATCCTTTAAAAATACAGTAAACTGCAAGGGGCTTTTACCAGTTTAAATCTTGATTCTCTTTCCCCAGACGCATAACTATCCAGGATGCCAACCTGTCTGCTATCCTTGCCATATCCTGCACAGTAAAGCTACCTGCATTGTTGAGGCATCCAAGCCATCCTATGTCAGCAATGTCCTTAGTTCACTGGCATGGGAGGAATGGAAGTAACAGCTAGAAACATTTAAATGTAATGTTGTTTAATGCTTTATCTTCCGTTTTATTCAAAGCCATAAAAACAACAACAAATGCATCTAATCCTTATTTTAATTACATCATTCTCGGAAAAAAAATCATAATTTGTCAGCATAGGTCTTACAGGTTGCATCACTTGCATTTTACAATAATAATGTTACTTTTCTCGGAAAAAAAATCATAATTTGTCAGCATAGGTCTTACAGGTTGCATCACTTGCATTTTACAATAATAATGTTACTTGCCAGGTTATAAATCATAAAACAACAATGGTAATATAGCACCAGAAACAGTTTTGTTATTTGATCTCCAGTCTCTCACTTGGTGAAAACAGTTTACTTAGCTTTCTTAATTGTCTTTTACCAATGACATGACACCTTGAATTTTGTGGAAGTTGATGAAATTTTATGACCACACAAGTTGCACATAAGAAAATTTTTTTCTCAATAAAAAATTTCCTTTTTGCCTATAGAGTAACCAAAAAGACTTAGCAATACCAATAAATGGGATTGACTCTTTTGTGAACGAGCTCTCCCTTCTTGCACAACAGAAGCTAGTGATTTATTCTCACAGCTCGTAATTGCTTGAGCATACACAATCTCTGTTCCAAAATCAGTACTTTTCTGGATTTCCTCACCACACTCCTTTAAAAGGTTCTGATGATAACTGCATTTCAGATATTCAACCAAAATTTTGGGACCAGTCTCATATAAATGTACAGGAAACCTTTTCCAGATGACTGTATACAACTGAAATGAGTATCTCCTACTTCGTGCACTGCATCTAGCTCAGCTGTATTCAAATAAAGTCTGTTAGTAGCTTTCTGACATTCTGATTCAGTACCTGCCCTTGTGCACTTATTTTAATCTTAGTCTTGTACATTTCTTGTTGCGCAACTCCCAAGGGTACTCGTTGCAACGTCCATCCTGTTTATGCAATGCAATAGATAAATCTATGTCCTGGTTGTACACAGCTACAGTCTCATTACATTTTTCACAGAAATATTCAAAATTACTTGCTTGTTCTTTAATGAATTCAGTTGGTTTTATAAGCACATTTTCATCATGAGACATTGTCTTCTTCATGTTCCTGACTTCATGGTTGACTTTTTCTCTCTGGTGCTCTCCATGCAGAACTTGTCCATCACCTTCTGAACTCCACTTTGGTACTCTTGGAAGCACTTTTTCACTACAAGATTTCTTCTGTCCTACAGCACTTGTTTCACAAATGGAACTTTTCTGTTGGTTATGTTCATTTACCACTTTTGTCAGACTTTTACTCTCAGTACTTGGTTTAGAAAGCTTTTGATCATCATCATTGTCATCATCATCATCATCATCATCATCATCATCATCATCATTGACATCACCATCATCATCTTCATGAACAACAACAGTGGCAGCTGTAATCTCATTTTTCAGAGTAGCAAGTTCATTGTAGAGTATATCCAGCATGCCACCAATATTGAATAATCTTTTACTAACAGCATCAATTGATCTTTCTGCTTCAAAATATGGCAGCAGAGCTTCATAAATCCTTATGCAAGAAGTAAAAGTATCAGTTGTGTGGCATGCAAGCTTATAGAATGAACCGTTTTTTGACAGCACTGGAGAAGACATTCTGACATCCACGCTTGCAGAAAGACTGCTTCCTGATGAAATTAATGACTAACAGAACCTGAAACAAACACCAGAAGATTGGCATTAAGAATAATCTAAAACTTTATTCAGAACTAAGTTGCTATGATTGTCGACTTGAAATATGAGATGCCTACTTAAAAACTGTTTTCATTTCCTTTGCCACTCACTGAAAGTGTTTGGCACATGTTAATCCCAATTATTTTAACTTTTAGTTATGTTCCGGATTCTCCAAGTCCCATTACATGCTAAAATACATGTAATGAAAAATCATGACTACTTTTACACAATAATTATGACTGTAGACCAGGAACATAACTTGACAGGGGTTTGCCTTTACAGATGTCTGTGTATGTGCGGATGGATATGTGTGTGTGTGTGTGTGTGTGTGTGTGTGTGTGTGCGCGCGCGCGCGAGTGTATACCTGTCCTTTTTTCCCCCTAAGGTAAGTCTTTCCGCTCCCGGGATTGGAATGACTCCTTACCCTCTCCCTTAAAACCCACATCCTTTCGTCTTTCCCTCTCCTTCTCTCTTTCCTGATGAAGCAATCGTTGGTTGCGAAAGCTTGAATTTTGTGTGTATGTTTGTGTTTGTTTGTGTGTCTATCAATCTGCCAGCGCTTTCGTTTGGTAAGACACATTATCTTTGTTTTTAGATATATGATTATGTCAATGATTAATTTTGTGACGGTCACCTGAAATAGCTTGCTGTTCCAAAAAGCACTGATATTGTGAACAACATTATTGAAAAAGGAGACCATTTAGCATACCATGAAGTAAAGACATCCTTATATGCATCAAAGATTGTGGCAGCACATTCAGTTTTGCAGAAACATTTAGCTGTCAAAAAGATCTGGTTATGATGGATTCCAGACAAATTAAATGATGCTCAAAAATGGGTGCATGTCAATTGGAGTTAGGAAACACTCAAAAAATTCAGCCAACAATGTACTGAATCTCTAGATATCATCTTAACAGGAGACAAAACTTCGATGTATGCATACAATCTAGAAACTAAACATAAGTCAGTTGTCTGAGTATTCCAAGGTGAACCGAAACCAATAAAAGCATTTCATTCACAAAGCACTTTCAAGGAAGGAAGAAAGGAAGGAAGATTACGGTTTAATATCCCATCAACATTGAATACATTAGACATAGGGTACAAGCCCTGATTGTTTCAAGGTCAGGGAAGAAAATCAGCCGTGCTCTTTCAAAGGATCTGTCTGGAGCCATTCAGAGAAATCATGGAAAATCTAAATCTGGATGGCTCAACACTTCCAAGATATTGATGACTTGTTTCTTTGGGTACGTTAGGCACGTCGTGCTTCTAAGTTCAAAGAACAGTTAATGCCAAATTTTATACAACAATATCTTTGCCACAAGTCATCAACAAAATCTGGAAAAACAACAAAAAGTCACATTATTCTTCAGGATTATATTGCTACTTGAGTGACAGCTTATCAAATAAATGATTAGTTAAAGGAGAAAAATATTGTACGGAAGTCTCATTGCTGCCCATTTTCTCATAAGTTATCTGCTAACAACTTCTTTTTGTTCCCTTACATTAGACAATCACCTCCAGAAACTGTTGAAATCTTTCCAAAATTTCATCTTTTAGGTATCTTCTTAAAAATGGAAAAAAAGACTTTCCAGAATGAATACATGAAGAAGTGTATAAATTATGAAAGTGAATATTTGTAGAAACAATAAAATTGTAAGCACAAAAAAAGTTTTTCTTTCATAGCTTTTGTAAAATCTTAGAAGGTGGCTCTCATATTGGGTGTGTTTATGCTGCCAGCTCCCAGCTTGCTGGCATGGCCCAGCAATGATGAATCAGAGACTCTATGTCTTACTGCTCCATTTAACCAGCACCATCACTGTCCACTACGATCCTTGCCAGGCAATGACATCAAGCAATTTGTGTTTTGCACTGTGACCATCATCAATGTCCTGCAACTTGAGCTGTGATTGTCTGCATCAAGGCTACTCAGTGCCACGTTTGACTCTCCTAACACGCTACTCGATATGTGAACACCTGCAGGGTAATTACTTCCAGCAGGCAATGAGGCTGCAGTGTAAATATGAAGTGCCAACAGTGAGGTTGCAGTGTAAATACATCATTAGTCACTCTCTATTCTGCTCCAGTTGTGGATGGATCAAGGGTAAAATGACTGCACACTTTTGTAACGGTCATAATCTTTCTAATATTACTGATATGATCTCTACACAATACCTGATACAGGTAGTAGAATTGTAGAATTTATCTCTGATACCAACTCATGTTGTCTACACAACAGGCCTTAGGAAGAAAAACCACATTTCTTCTGGTTCCCATTTAATTTCTGTGAGAATCTTAATTACAACTTCTGTATGGACAATATCAACCTTTACAAAATCTTACTGGCTTATATCCGGATTCCTGTAGGCCTATTGTCTTACAGTAGTCTTGAACAGCCACAGACACTTGTCTTAAGATTCTTACCAGGTGCTGTGCTCTTCCTCAGAAAACTCTCAAGTTTTATATTTGTCTTTCCTATTACTGTTGAAATGTCCATTCCATTTTATACTTCTAAATTCTACGTCAACCCCATGTATTTTATCATATGATGCTATCTAGATATTTATCACTATTGGTGTAATTTAATATTGGATTTCTCTGCACTGTGCAAACCACTGCAAAGTGAAGATCAGAGGGTATGTTCAACTGTATCTCAACTGTAACGGTTATTAGTGCTTTTTCCCATTCCATTCATGTATGGAGCATGGGAAGAGTGATTATTTAAATGCCTCTATGCATGCTGCAATTAGCCTGATCTTATCCTCAATATTCCTTTTCAAGTGATATGTAGACGTTTTTAGTATGTTCTTGTCATTGTTTAAAGCTCGTTCTTGGAACTTTGTTAGTAGACTTTATCTGTCCCACTAAATACGTCAGGTGTACACTACACATCAGACACTGCTACTCAGGTAGCTGACTACATGTGAGGAGCACTCAAGGGTTTTTTAAATGAGGCGACTCCCCATCCAATCCAGATAATGATGGCTGCTCGAAAGCCAGAAATATCAGTGTAAGATCGAAATAAATGCCTCCCACAGGTAAGAGTATTAAAATCCTAATGGTAAACTGCCAAAGCATTCGTAACAAAGTGCCAGTGTTTGAAGCACTCATGAAAAGCTGTGAAGTTCAAATGTTACTAGGGCTATTCAAAGTGTACAGAGAAGGACAGCAAGAATGGTCACATGTTTTTTTTTTTTAATCCCTGGGAGTGTGTCACAGAGATACTGAAGGAACTGGAATGGCAGGCTCTCGAAGACAGATGTAAACTATCCCACAAAAGTCTATTAACAAAGTTTCAAGAAATGGTTTTAAATGTTTAAGTATATACTACAACCCCCAACATATTGCTTGCACAGGGATCATGAGGGTAAGATTAGAATAGTTACTGCATGCACAGAGGCATTGAAACAATCATTCTTCCCACACTCCATATGTGAATGGAACAGGAAGAAACCCTATTAACTACTAAAATGTGATATACCCTCTGCCATGGACCTCACAGTGGTTTGTAGAATATATATGTAGATGTATCTGGATACTTTGCATCTATTTTGAAGAGTCTGTCAGTTCATTTCTCTCAACATCTCTGTGACACTCTCCTGTGGGTCTACCAAACCTGTGACCACTGGTGCTGCCCTTTTCTGTATATGTTCAATGTCCCCAGCTAGTCCTCTTTAGAATGAGTCCCATGCACTTGAGCAATATCCCCCCCCCCCCCCCACACACACACACAATTTTATACTCCTGTACATCTAAAGCAGATAGCCAATCTTTGCACCACTTTGAAATCTTAAAAAAGTCTGACTGAACATTTGTGCAGCTTCATTCACACTGCATGTCATTGTAGAAAACTGCATCATCTGTGAAAAGTCTTGGGTCACTATTAACATTGCTCTGCAAGGTCATTAATACAGAAGTCACAGTTTTGATAATAAGTGCGGGTGTGGTACTGAGTCAATTGCTTTTTGGAAATCAAGAAAATATTGAATCTATGTCAGTCAGTCTCTTGATCCATGGCTCTCACAGGTCACAGGGAAATTACTAAAAGTTGCACTTCACAATTATGAGCATGTTCAGTCACAGAGTTCAAAATATGGGTTGTTGGTAGCTCTTGGCAAAAGACTACAAGAATGAATGTGACCATAGAGTAAAAAGTGCTCAAAACACAGAGTTGCTTATTGCAACAGAAGCACTTCATGAATGTCCGCATGAAGCGGTCTTCCAAGTTGTACCTCATCTGAATATCAAAAATACGTTCAGGCAATGTTTGAAACCTCTCTGTCCTGAAGCCGTTTTATCCAACAAAGTCCTCAAAGACTGGAGAACAGAACTGAAAGTGTAAAATACACAACAGAAATGAAATTGAATCCCTCGATGGTGATGTGAACTGTTAGTCATTAAGGATACTGTGATTTTCTGTCTGCTTCAGCACCACCTTGAACTGTCAGAAAAATAAAATATCAAATGGCTGAATGTAAGGTGTCCACCTTGGAGGAATGATCTTGACTGTATGTGCCATGTTTTGCAGTAAGATAGTATCGATATGAGTCCTGTCACAGTATCCCCTGAGTGAATCAACCAGAAGAGGAGACTCCTTCACTGCCTGTGGGAAATAGAAATCTTGAAAGAATTGCGTCAGGATTTGTTTCATGATTAGGCCGGACTTCGAAGTACCTTTGATCAGATTTTGCGATTTCAACATTTGTTGTACTACTCACACTCCAAACTGACCTCTAGGTTCCTGGTAAATTACATGCATCTTTGAAAACACTTGTCCACTTGCCGACATAACAGGTTAGATGGTGTAAGAAAGAGTTGTTATCTGCACTGAGCTTCTTTCCCTTGAAATGCTGAGTTCACTATGAGTGAAGTTCTTTCTGTACACCATTTTAATCAGTATTACAAATCTGTATACGTTTCATCTGTACACCACTTTAATCTGTATTATAAATCTGTATACGTTTCATGGTGTTCATGAAGGACATTACCTCCTTGAAAAACTTGTCCCACCTTTCATTCAAGTTATCATCTGTATTCCACACTTTGTTATTGCTCAAGTACCAAGATGGTATTTCCATTTAAACCTTGCAACCCATCCATGGATATATCCAGTGAATCGAGTCAGTCCTATTTCGTGGGCCTTGTCCAAATCCCAAGCATGAATATCCCTGTTGTGCACATTAGCACTTACAACACTTCTCACCAACCTGAATTTTTCAGCTATATAATCATGAAGCATGTGTAATTTTGTGCGCTGGCCATCCTCTCCTTTCTCCACCACATGATGTAAATATCATAGATGGTGTATGTCTTGCACAATACTATATCATTTGTATACTGTATTGGAGCTTAATCTTTTAGTTTTCTCAAGACCTGGGATGCAATTATCTCCTTTGCCTTTTCAGAGGATATATCATCCTACTTCTTCCTTTTCGGTGGGCTTTGCAGATAAGCAGATAATTGGCTTCCATCACTTCGTAACAACTCTTCTTCACTATCAGGTTCTGGATCATCCGTAAGTTATCCACAATCATACGGGTCTTCTTGATTGTATTCATATACTTCAATATAGTCAACTGTGTTTTTGTGCTATATATTACTACCACTGGTTGTCACTCATCCATCATGTTAATTATGAGTGTAGCTACATTTTTCTGCTTTGTTGTAATTTCTGTGAAGCTTCTTTTTTATGTGTAATGGCTAACAATCATGCTCACTATATTTGCAGGATTCATTATGATACTATTACATTGACAGTGAGGGTAATGTGACACACTACAAAATTGGTAACACCACAAATGGGTAGATTAACTTCCAAGGTTGATTGAACACATATGGTGGTCACTATTACAGTGGTTTCCTCGATCTTATATGTAATGTCTGTATAGTACCCTTGTATGTCACATCTGACACTTCATCAAATGACCTTCAATATGGTGCTGCGTGTGTCAACCATAGTATATGCTACAAATAATTATGTTAGCTACAGGAAGAAGAATTACATGATATGCTGAGTGGAATGAACAATGTAATGAGTACAGAACACGGATTGACAGTAAATTGAAGAAAGGTGAAAGTAATGAGAAGTAGCAGAAATGAGATCAGCGATAAACTTAAGAAACATCAGGATTGATGGTCACAAAGCAGATGAAGTTAAGGAATTCTGCTACCTAGACAGCAAAATAACCAATGATGGATGGAGCAAGGAAGACATCAAAAGCAGACTAGCCCTGCCAAAAAGGGCATACCTGGCCAAGATAAGTTTGCTAGTATCAAACATAGGCCTTAATTTGAGGAAGAAATTTTTGAGAATATACATCTGGAGCACAGCATTGTATGGCAGTGAAACAATGACTGTGGGAAAACAGGAAAGAATAAAATCAAAACATGAGATGTGGTGCTACAGGCGAAATTTGAAAATTGTGTGGATTGATAAGGGAAGGAATGAGGAGGTTCTGTGCAGAACTGGAGAGGAAAGGGATATGTGGAAAACACTGACAAGGAGAAGGGACAGGATGATAGGACATCTATCAAGACGCCAGGGAACGACTTCCATGGTACTACAGGGACCTGTAGAAAACACAAACTGTAGAGGAAGACAGAGACTGGAATACATCCAGCAAATAATTGAGGAAGTAGGTTGCAGTAGTCTTACTCTGAGATGAAGAGGTTGGCACAGGAGAAGAATTCGTGGTGAGTCATATCAAACCAGTCAGAAGACTGATGACCCAAATAAAAAGCTACAGGAACACTGCCTGCAATGACCATAGTCACAATATCATTTTAGGTGTGGTCCACAGTGAGTGGAATATCATCTTCTAGATTACAGTGTAATTGGTGATGGCACATAGTTTACACATTTTTGTGATCAGCACCTAAAACGTATTAATACAAATCACAACTTGACTGCAGTTCAGTATGTCATGTGAAGTAAGAGCAAGTTGAGTTTTGTATAACTGATGTTTTTGGAATGTGTGCTGGCTGGCATGGAGAAGGTCATTCTGTTCGAGATACCTCATTATGTTTGAGCACAATATATGTTCTGAGATTCTACAACAAATGGCTGTCAAGGATATTGGATGGTAATTTTTTTGGATCACTTCTGCTACCCTTCTTGCAGATTGGTGTGGCCTGTATTATCCTCCTACTACTGGGCACAGTTTTTTGCTCAAGGGATCTACCATATATTATAATTAGAAGAGGGGCTGACACAGTGGCAAATTGGACACAGTATCCGACAGGAACTCCACTGGACCCAGTGGCTTTTTTCAATTATTTCAGCTCTTGCCACTGACACTAATATCTGTTTCACTCATCCTTTCAGTGGTCTGGGAATTGAATTGAGGCAATACCCCTGGATTTTCCTTTGTAAAGGAATATTTGAAAACAGAGTTAAGCATTACCGCTTTTGATTTACTGCTCTCGGTTTCAGTTCCAATCTTGTCCACAAGTGACTGTACAATAACTTTGGTGCCACTATGCCACTAACAGCCTTTAAGTACGACCAGAATTTCTTTGAGTTTTGTGAATGAACTTTCGACAACATTCTGCTGTGGTAGTCACTGCAGGCTTCAAGCATTGCTCTCTTGACAGTCAATCATATTTCACTCAGCATGTCTCTATCTATACCCCTATGCTTTCTTTTACACCAATTTTGCAGTATTCTGTTTCTTTAAAAGTTTATCTACAGTGACTGTATACTATGGAGGATCTCGCCCATCATGAACTGTTCTTGTAGCTACATATCTATCCAGCACACCATCAATTATTATTTTAAACTAGAGCCACAGTCCCATACATGCTCCTGCCCTGAAGTAAAGGTTATAAGTTCCTCATTGAGATATGACATTGCATGTTGTTTTTTTTTTTTTTTTTTTTTTTTGTTTTTTTTTTTTTTTTTTGCTGAACATATAAATCTTTCTACACTATTAGGTGCCCTTTATACTTTGGTATTCATTGTTGCTATAACTGCCTCATGGACACTGATACTGATACCATATTCTTACCATGAATGGGATCCTGAACTATCTGTTCTAGGTAGTTTTCAGAGAAGGCATTTAGTAATGTTCCACTGGATTTGTTGTCACATGTACCAGTAACAATACTATAATTATCTGAATAGAATGCTGGGTGATTAATGTCACCTCCAATGATTATGTACAAGCGAACTGACATTTTCTCTTAAGTTTCCAGTTATATCAAGGGTGAGTCTGGCTGTCGATAGAAGGACCCAGTTTTCATCTTATACCCATCTTTTATTCTGAATATTAATCAAACGAACTCACATGCAGCTTCAGTTTCTGTGTCAGTGGATTTCAGTCTCTTATCTACTGTGACAAATACATCTGCTACATTTCGCATTTGCCTTTCTTTTCAGTATATGATAAATTTTCCCCAAAGACCTCACTACTGTCAATTTCAGGCTATAATCAGCTTTCTGTGCTTAATTTATGTAAACTTCAGTGCATTTTAAGGGTGTTTTCAAACTCTGTCACTTTGCTGCAAATGATTCAGCAGTTACACACTAAGGTTTTGATAATCTCACCTGCACGAGGGATTTCTTTGGATCTTACACTGATACTTCTGGGTTTCCTACAGCAATTGGATAGTCACCTAATCCAAAAAATACTGGTGTGCACCCAACACAAAGTCAGCTTCCTGTGTAGTTGTCTGACTCCCGTGGGGGGACCCTTCAACTCTTAACCTTATGGTGCAAGTCTAAGAAGTCACAACATAGCTTGCGACAGAAGCTTTGGAGTCTCTGGTTCAAGCCTCCCACTTGATTCAGAATGAGGGGGCATGATCTGTTCTGGGAGGAATGCTGCAGATTGTGAGCTGCATTGAAACTCTGTGAGCAAAGCTGGTATTCTCAGCCTCCTCTGATAGTCAGTGGAATGATTCAAGTACAACCTTGGAGCCCAGATGACAGACATTTGTTTGTCCCAATGTGTGCCACATCTGTAATTGGTTGCACCCTGTTCCCTCAATGGCTGCTGGAATAGCCTCTTCAACATTCTGAATGAAGCCTCCAGGCATAAACAGTGAGTGCACCTGATGTTCCTTCACATCCCTTGCCATTATTTCCCTATGGGTACCAGTATTTGTCATATGTTTCAACTGTGGACGACCAATAGACTCCTACCCCTTTGCATTCATTGCTCTTTTACACAGGACACAGTATGTTTCCCCACAGGAGAAGTGAGAATCTCACTGGCTCAGTTTCAGTTTCAGTGGAAGACAGCATCTGAAACCTGTTGGTTAATTTGATGGATGCAACATCTTCAGATCTGCCTAACATCTGTCTCCCCTGTGGAGGGTGCCTGGGCTTACTGTACCATTGACACACCACTCACAGCAAACGGACAAGTAATCATGGATGGTTTATTTACTGCAAGAGAGACAGTATCCACAGGAGAGGACAGTACTTGAGGTACCTTTGGTACCTCTTGTATACTACTTTTGGTAGCCCTTGCAACTCGTCCATTTGCAGCAGCTTCTAATCCCTTGGGAGTAGTCAGAGGCAATTTCCGATTGCTTACAAACAGTAACCAACTCATCGCCTGCCTGAGAACAGCAAATACAGTGGGGCTGCATTTACTTTCTAGTGTAATATTTTACAAAGCAGTAAACAAAGAACTTATACCTGGTGCAGCAGAGCTATTTTGCAGAAAGGTTAACAACCAATTCTACACTGAAGTTGTTGTTTTACCAGTTGCCTTTTCGAACTAAAGTGATTTACGGTCAAAAACAAAATATCTGTTACAAAAGAAAACTTTGCTAAAAGTTTTATTGTTTCTAGGCAACGTTTTTCTGACGATCGTCACAAATTCGACAGTTGTATTAATTTATGATATATGCCGACAACCTACACTCCTATTAAAAGGGAGAACTAATGTGACACGATATGTAACTAATTAACAGTGGTACCCCACCACAATATTATTGTACTTGGACTCCCATGGATTATCGGAAACATGCGGCGACTTTACAGTAAACCAGCACAGTGGCGACTAAGGAAAACGCTTGGCACCGTGAATAACTTAAGGGAAGTTGTGCATACATAATCAAGTGTTAGGAGTTCCCTCGTGAAACATCGTGCGATAAGTCGACTGAAGCGCTCTCAGTCCCAGCTGCAATGGGTCTAATCCAGACCACCTACAATATATTATTGGTCTAATATTGCGGTCGGCTAATAACTGTCACGGCTAATAACTGTCAAACACATGCACCGATTTATTACGAAATAAGATTATGCACAACACTCGTAATTTACAAAAATGTTTGCAATCGTTCGAAACTTCTCAAAAATATACCTTCTCGCGTAAATATATAATGAAACTGGAGTACCGTTAGTTGTGAACGAGGGTATAATAGGCACAGTTAAGTTTGCCGTTGACGATATAATACTACACATACCACGTTTTTAGAAAGCACAGATTATGTTTACAACTGACAATTTAGTACTACACAACAAATCACGATACCCGCACGAATTTTGATAGAATCAGCGCAAAATTACTTTTAAATTTTGCGTTAAGTTTTTGTTCCTAGGTTTTCGAAACGAATTTATGCGACATGTTCCTAGGTTTTCGAAATGAATTTATGTGACACATCTCATTTTACTCGAAGGCAAACGAAATGCCAGGATTCGGCTTATAGACTTCAGTATAGGTAAATAAATGTGCGAATTGAACGGATTTTGCAGTTTAACTGATTTTTTAACCGTGTCGTGCCAGAGACGAACACTGCAGCTACAGTAGGCCTATATCTCACAAAAACGACGTGAAATGCAGAGAACATGAAACGCACATCCGCAAGGAACGGCCAACACCCAATATTGTCCACACCATTCTGCGTTTCCGTACAGATGATAACTGTTTTGTAGACAGCAGCGTAGTGGCGTCATTCCTGAGTGCTGCTGAACCCATTTGATAAACTGTTCAGTGTTCACTTGTTACGCTCGTAATTTTGTTAACAGTCGAATAATGGTAAAGTGGTAAGATCCAAACATGTAACTGCATCTTTGGATGTAGAGTTTAATATCTTGCTTCTCTTTTTACTGACAGTAAATTGATAGGTGGCAGATTGGATGATAGATTTTTTGTTCATGTACCGTAATTCATAATTCAGATGGCATGAGAACTTTGTAGGACTTCCTGGCAGATCTTACGCTCTGATTGGCACCGAAAATCGTCCTGGACTTTGAACACAACACTTCTTATAGGTGCACGGGTTCCATAAAATATGCTGGGTCAGTTTCTCATGATTCTGTTGGAAGTTAGTTATCTCTAACAGTTTTTTAATCTTTTATTAACTGAATCGGTACAAATTAATCTACTGTGTAATTAACAATGAATTTCAGACCTGACTACGGGTCTTCTATGACTACGAGACCTCAACTAAATGTTTCCAGTTCATATGTAATGTGACTGAATAAAATACATTTTTTTTATTTTCAAGCAGCATTAGTTGAGGCAGCTATCACTATCATCATCTTGCAGTTACAACTGCTGATGGGATTGGTGTTGTGTCATGTGCAAAGTGGCGATTATATTAGCTTTCAACAGTTATTGTCACTGTCTTCAGGAGTTAAAGCTACTGAGTGCCAAGAATGCCAAGGTGATGTCTGTCCATACAGCACAGCAGCAGGATCTAGAAGTTTCACTAATATTATAATCTAACATTGCTGTAACTTCAAAATGTTCTGTATTTCCTTAACATAATGCAGGAGTGATAATTTCCTGCACACACATGGACACCATGCCATTCCCTGCAGACAGTAGTAACTCCAGATGATGGTGGTGATTAACTGTCAGAATCTCTGTAGCTCTATTGACATGGCTTGAAAACAGAGGATTTTATTTGATTATACAACTGAATATGATTTCAAGTATACAATGTTAGTGACTGTCTATCAGTTGTACGAAACAGAAATAATTTTCTCTCATTGTTCCTCTGATTTCAATGATAAGTAAAGTGCTGCAAAAATGTCTAAGTATTTATACTCATAGATGTATATCTTTTTGAAAAATTCTCTGTAATCAAGCAAATATTTGGCTGCTAATAGCAGATGAACAGCAGCTATATAGGTTGTACCAGAGTGAGCAGCAGCTTTTTTCAGAGTAACAACTTTGTTTCTAATTGACTCAAATAAAATTTAAGGACATAAGCACAGTTAGCACTAAGCTATAGTCAGTTTATCACTAAAATAGTATCAAGGGTAAATTTCTACGACTTTCTTGCCTTTTTTTAAACTATACATTGATCCATTCCACATCCCTGAACATTCTTCTTCTTGATGGGATCTAAAGAACATGATTAATATTACATAATCCACTTCTATAGCAAATAATTCAGATTTTTTATTTCCTTGTCATTGTATTTAGTGGGGATGTTAAATGTCTTATGACCAACAGAGATAAGTTCAGTGATTGACAAATGTATTTTCAGATGATTTTTAAGTAGAGCCCATTGGGAGAAAGTAAGAAAACCACAAAAATACTAAAAAGCAACAATTGTCTGACAACAATGGTGAAGCAATGAAAGACAAACAATGATAAATAAAAGTTCACTGAAATGAACCAGTCACCATGTGGGGGTCCATAGTGCTGTAGGCTAATGAAGCAGGTTGTATCCTTTCCTTAACAACAGTTCCCATCTAGAGAGATGTAGAAGAGATGCCACAGGACTTATTAGGGTGCTTTGTGAAAAACATACAGAAAGATGAAAAGATCTAGAAAAGGCATTTGGTCAAGTGAAATGGGGCAAGGCGATGGAAATTCTGAAATTGAAGAAGATTCACTATAAGAGAAGGAGACTAACTAACAGGGTACATACAAGGCAGAAAGCAACCGAGGAGCTAAGGAATGGTATGAAACACTGCTTTGAAATTGGAAGAGGAGTAAGATAGGGTTGTTGTGGCCTTCACCTACTCTATTTACCACATATACTGAAGATTTGAAAACAAAGAAACTAGAGGTAGAGTAGGAAGGAATAAGCATAGAAGGTCAGTAGATCAGCTGCATCATTTCTGCTTATTAGATGGTACTGCTTCGAGATAAGAGAATTTCTGTTCAATGAACACTATAAGGGCCTGAAGATGGATTCCTAGAGGAGCCTAAAAAATGAAAATTAGCACAAAGCAAACACTGATGATGAGACCACATGTTAAAGATGATATGAAAGTGGAAAGGTAAAAGTTAAAAATCAAACAATGGAAAATCCAAGATGGAATGTAACAATATTATGAGAAGGAAAGTTGCTACACACAGTATAGCAGAGATGCTGAGGCGCAGAAAGGTACAACAAAAAGACTCTCACAATTATAGCTTCCGGCCATTAAGGCTTTCCTCAACAATACACACATACTCACGCAACCGCATCTCGCGCGGTATGTGTGTGTGTGTGTGTGTGTGTGTGTGTGTGTGTGTGTGTGTTGATGACGAAGACCTTAATGGCCGAAAGCTGTAATTGTGAGAGTTGAAATTGTTCAAATGGCTCTGAGCACTCGCATTCGGGAGGACGACGGTTCAATCCTGCGTCCGGCCATCCTGATTTAGGTTTTCCGTGATTTCCCTAGATCACTTCAGGCAAATGCCGGGATGGTTCCTTCGAAAGGGCACGGCCGATTTCCTTCCCCATCCTTCCCTAATCCGAGCTTGTGCTCCGTCTCTAATGACCTCGTTGTCGACGGGACGTTAAACGCTAATCTCCTCCTCCTCCTCTGAGCACTACCATGCCCTAGTCAGGATTCGAACCTGCGACCGTAGCGGTCGCGCGGTTTCAGACTGTAGCACCTAGAATCCCTCGGCCACACCAGCTGGACAGTTGTGAAAGTCTTTCTGTTGTGCCTATCTGTGACACAGCATCTCCACTATATGGTGAGTAGCAATTTTCCTGCTCATAATGAAGGTAAAAGTTAGGTATTAAACAACCTCCCTCCCCCTGGATTTTTCAATACCGGCATGGACGTAAACATTAGGCTTATCTACCAGACAGTTTGTCACCACACTCACATTTTCGTCTTTCACATTCGTTGGATTTGCCAACTCACAGCTAAACTGTCACATTCCAACCTAACCTAGACCTCAGGCTCCGCTACAGATCAGTCTGTCACCACAAGCAAGATTTCAGGTGCAATATGTTACTTTAGCTGTAAAAAGAACAATGGTTAAACTGAATAAGTTGCAGTGTATAGATATTTGGGAAGCACACTAATTAATAACTGGACAAAAGAAATAAGATCAAGAACTGCAATGGCAAACCAAACTTTCTAGAAAAAGAAACATTCATTATGCAGCAAAATAGGGTTGGTTAAATGCTTCGTGGGGAGTGTTTTTCTGTAATGGGCGAGAAAGCTGTACACTGAAGGAGAGAGAAAGAGACATAATTGAAGCATTTGAGATGTGAGTTTGGAGAAGAATGAAGAAAATAAAATGGCTGGATAGTGAAGATGAGTGATTTAATGGAAAGGGTGGTTGAACAAAAGAACTCTCCTAAATCCGGTTACAAAAAGAAAAGCAAACCAGGAGGGAAATATACTGCAAGGAAAAGGAATTCTCACAAGAGCTATTGAATGTACAGAGGAAGGCAGAAGAAAATAGGGAGGACAAGAATAAAAATGCTGCATGAAGTTCAAAAGAGGATCAGACTACGGAGCAGTTGGGCTGGAACAGGATCAGATGGACACAGCAATGGTGTCAGGAACATGCCACAACGCAGAATCCCCATTAAAATGATGACAGACTCGCCCTTACAGGTTTTGTCTTCCTTGTACAGCAAACTCTAATTGCAGTTTTAATTTTATATTTCTAAACCAATCCTGAATATTTCAGGTGTTTAGGTTACTTGTTTTCTAGTATCTCACACAGAAATATTGTATAATTCAAGCGTGACAAGTTTGAAAAAGAACAGTTAGAAGAACCTTAAAAGTGAAACTAAACAAGCCAACAGCTTCTTGCATTAATAGAGGTTTCTGGAACCTAGCCGAATGCAACTACGTGGTTACATGAGCATACTAAGGTGATAAACATCAAATGCGAATAACAACTGTGAAATGATGATGAAAAGTGCGATTACAATAAACTGTATCAGGTTAGGGAAGGGGCACTCAAGAACCGAAGTAACTTTTTTTACTCTTGCTGTTGCTGAGAACCTCTGCACGCACTATTTGTTTTGTCGTTGAAGCTTTTCAATTTCATTAACCGTTGTCAACATATTTTACAGTAATTATCGTTATATGTCTTTACATATCGATTGCCAATTCTTTTCTTTAATCTTCCGGTGGGCGCGCCTGTGGAACTCGCACGAGCAAGGCGCGTGCCGTGCAGCACTGACTGCTGCCTCCAGAAAATCGGCTTTTCCGCTCATGTAGCAACCCTGTTTTCGATGTGATTACTACGAGGAAGTAAAAAATGACATCTGGCGCATGGATTGTGTTGACAGTAAAACCGACTGCAGGTATAATAATTCAAACGCCTTCACTACCACTTATCACATACACATCAACGTCTCACTGGAGGGTTAAGTGCAAGTCACGGAGTTTCAGTAATTCTGTTTCAAATTTCAGCAGTTCTATTAGGCACTGCATTTATCATAACTGTAACCTGTGACAATATTACACTACCTGATAAGTAACAAGCACGAAAAAGAATACACACCCGAACAGCTCAGAGTTTTCACGACGACCCACTCACAAACTTGAGTCTGTACCTATTGTGTATCTCTTGTACTCCCCCGACATGCAACTGCTACGTCTCCGGGGACCCGAACGCTCACGAGAAGAGCCGAAGATTTGCGTGACAGCAGACGAGAAACCCTTTTTTCCGCGGTTTGATGACACCTTCGCAACACGGATAAGGCGCTGATTACAATAAGAATTTGAGGAAAAAAAGAAACCAACCTCGTTATAGGCAAATCCAGGAAAGATGAGTGTATCGCTCTACAATTAAGGGCGCTAACATTTTAAAATATTTGCGAGGTGTGTGGAGAATAGCTTAGCCATTATCGTAATTTGATATGTCGCGGAAGAAACGCACGTTTATCGGTTAATGGTGCTAGTATGAAAAAGAAATGCCCACTGTGTGATCTGTCAGTCTTTTCTGGCCGGTAGTACACTAACAAATTTTTCTGAAACAGGTGGTTTCTCAAATATATTTGACATACCGTAGTGTAATAGGGAACTTTTGTCAAATGTTGCCTGTCGCCAAATTTATTTGATCAAATCTAGCGCATCCCCTTAGATTCGATCAAAGAAATCGACCGTCTTTCAAGTATGTCGTTCGGCTGGCATGTGTAAACACACTGTGAAAAGATCGTGGGTTGTGTATATGGAGTGACGTTCAAAATGCCAACGAGGTCGCATTCCGGAGCTTATTGTGGAGCAATAAATAAGGATACGTGTAATACTCTGAGATGAAATAAGGTGTACTTCCCTTTTTTTTATTTTTTTTTCTGCAAAACGAATTGGAATACTCTCTTTATCACGGACTGAAAATTAGCACATTACGCTTCTGCCATTTTGCGCATGACGTCACAGAAGAAGACTTTGCGCCCGTTTTGTATGTTGGAGTCTGTGTGGTTTCGTGAGTTGTCGTTTTCACTTAGTTGCTTTTGTGTAGTGGGTTATTTGCAAGTGAAAGTGTCTTGAATATGTGTAAGTAAAGCCAGGTTGTTCCGTTGTGGTCCGTAATTCTCACAATCGCCAATTAAGGGGACGAAGTAGTCCTTCATGCTTTCCCTCACTATGCAAGTATGCAAAAGATTTGGCCGTAGAAATGCTATGGAAAAGACACTATGAGTGTTGCAAATGCTAGAATAAGATCCCATGATTTAAAAAGAATGATTATGTCAGAGACTTCCGTTTGGAACTGCTAATATACCACGGAAATGAGTGCTGAAGAGCGTTGTATTTACGTCGTGTAACTTGCGTTGTAGTAGTACCGGCAGACGTTCAAAGAAATGACGTCTTCAGTGAAGAAAGTAATCGAAAATGCACTTGTGTCTCGTGAAATTAATCGAATATGTTCTCCCAATCAAACCAGAAGTTTGTTACGTGTGTCAAAAAGGGCCGGCCGCGGTGGCCGTGCGGTTCTAGGCGCTGCAGTCCGGAGCCGCGGGACTGCTACGGTCGCAGGTTCGAATCCTGCCTCGGGCATGGATGTGTGTGATGTCCTTAGGTTAGTTAGGTTTAAGTAGTTCTAAGTTCTAGGGGGCTGATGACCTCAGATGTTTAGTCCCATAGTGCTCAGAGCGATTTGAACCATTTTTGTCAAAAAGGGTGTGCGTCAAGAAGAACATTATTTTGCAGTTCGTTTTTTTGTGCACCATTGCGCAGAAAAGTTACAATCATTACTGGAAAAAAAATCGGATATCCTCTATCTGCAGTATCAGCCTTGCGTTCTTGGATAACCACAGTTTCAGTGGCCACCAGGTGTTTTGAAGGTTGTTCTAGTTGGATCAGCTAACTCAGATGCTTTCTAGAAATAAGACCCTTGTATAATTTCTTGAGTGAAAACAAGTGTCCATCTGTTAGTTGCTTTAAACTTGTGATGAATACAAAATGAAAATGAGTTTTATGTAGGTCGTGTTCAGTCGTTAAAACTTTTATCAGAAAAAAATTAGAAAATTACGAGCTCATTTCGAACATTTACTTTGACAGAATACTGCAAAAACAGACTATACTTCGTGCTTTTTTTTATCTGTTTCGATACGACATATGCTTTTTTTTTTTTTTCAAAAATCAGCAGTATCTGTTCAAAAGATGGTTAGGTTATTGGACATAGAGGCAGCATTCTAGCAATAGCAGAATATGAATCTACATTTCATCGTTTCATTACTTCAGTAGAAACTGAAACGTACCACAAATACATCGCGTCAGTGCGCAGCCCCACACGTTTCCCGCCGCCCACGAGAATACAGCAGCTGGCGCGTATGTCTCAACACGTGACACTGCAGCTGTCTCCTGCGGGGAGCGAGTAACTATTTCAGAAGAGTTTAATTATCCTTAAGTGAGCAAGTTCTCGATAGTACACGACGATGTTAAGACCTACAGTGGGTACCTTTTCATTGTCATATTGATTTTCCATGGGCCCTGCACAGATCCGAGTGTTCGTGAATTGTGGCAGAGAAGCCCACTACCACTAGTGTGAAGTCACATGTTTGTTGCGGGGGCTATTCGTGAGGCAGACGCTGTTCGTTAGTGACGTCACAGCGTGAGTCAGTAGCAGCACAGAACTCTTACTGCCCAACCTTATTTTTCTACAGACATGGCGTTTCATCGATGATGCAGCAACAGTAGCTGAAAGTGAATTGGAACAGAGTTTTGTACTACATGTAATGAAAAAGCAGCACAAGGGGACGTGTTAGAAGAATATACTGTATGTTGCAACCAGGAAAGAGAAACTTGATAGGTAAATGCAAGGCGTGGAAGCAGGGACAAGGCCAAAAAGGTCTTTTATAAGAATAAATAACAGCTAATGTCCAAGAATGTAAAAATCGTGCCTAGTTTTGATGCATCAAGATGAGTCTGAAGTCAGTAAATAAATTCGCAAATGGAACTATAATCGGCGTGAAGCATTAGAAAGCAAACATGCAGATATACTCATAATCAGTTTCTTTTGAACCCAAACGTATCAGGCAACAGGTCATTTCTCACACTAAAGGGTTTTCGGCGAGAAGAATCACCGCCCTGTTTATTGATTGGGAACGATGAAACTAAAGACAATTAACAACAGCAGTACACAGTAAATATCATGCGGTTCTTCTGTTACTACAAGCCACACATTCTGAAAGAACTATGACGAAATATTTGACGCCATTGTAATCTGTAACAAAGGTTTTTGTGCTACGTCGAAAATCTTTGTCAAAGTTATATCAATATTTGATCAAATTTCTTTGTCAAGGAAGTTCGATAGTGTAAGACTGGCCTAAGAAATGCTGTTTTGTTCGCTTGACAGTGAAACATGATTTGACGATCACGTCAAAAGACACTGAGTTTGAATTTTCTCAAAAATTCGATAACTGGAAGCAGTAGAGCGAAAGAAACGTGATTCACTTAACGTAAAAAAAAATTGTGGATCGTATTAAACTGCAGATAGATTCACATGATTATTTATTTATTTATTACCATCCCAATGTTCACATTTGTGATATAGGATTTGTCAGGATACATTTCAACAACTAGATAATATCTTTACAAAAAAATTTTCTATGGTGAATTCATATGAATCTATCTTATGTTTAATACAATATACAACTTATAAGTGTTTTTATAACATAATTTCTTATGTGCTTGACAGACCTATTCCTTGATGTCGTGATTTCATTTGTCACATTTATATATCATATATTCTTATACAGTTGAGCAGAGCTATTCACGGCCGGCCGGTGTGGCCGTGCGGTTCTAGGCGCTTCAGTCTGGAGCCGCGTGACCGCTACGGTCGCAGGTTCGAATCCTGCCTCGGGCATGGATGTGTGTGATGTCCTTAGGTTAGTTAGGTTTACGTAGTTCTAAGTTCTAGGGGACTGATGACCACAGATGTTAAGTACCATAGTGCTCAGAGCCATTTGAAGAGCTATTCACTTATACTGTAGTGACATTTGTTAAGCATGTTGTTCTTAATCTTCTTATGTGCTTGACAATCATATTCAGTGATGAGATTTCATTTGTCACATTAATTTAAACATATATTCTTATACAGCTGCGCAGAGATATTCACTTATGCTGTAATAACATTTGTCAAGCATGTGGTTCTTTATATTCTAATACAGCCGGCCGCAGTGGCCGAGCGGCTCTAGGCGCTACAGTCTCGAACCGCACGACCGCTGCGGTCGCAGGTTCGAATCCTGCCTCGAGCATGGATGTGTGTGATGTCCTTAGGTTAGTTAGGTTTAAGTAGTTCTAAGTTCTAGGGGGCTGATGACCTCAGATGTTTAGTCCCATAGTGCTCAGAGCCATTTGAACCATTTTTTATATTCTAATACAGATGAGCATAGAAATTCACTTACACTGTAATAACATTTGTCAAGCATGTGATTCTTTATAAGAGTTTTAAATTTATCCTCATTTTCCAGCTGTTTGATATGTTTTAGTAGTGCATTAAAAAGTTTGATGCCTTGATTACATACATGATTCTGACTTTGGGTCCTTGTTAAAGCTTGTAAGTGGAGATCTTTACATTGCCATGTATCGTAATTATGGTAGTATGTATTGGATTTCATTTTGTCCTGATTTCTTTTGATCACCAACAGACATTTCAGAATGTATAATGATGGAATTGTTAAAATTTTCAATGCTTTAAAAAGGGGCCTATAATGTGTTTGAGGTGGGCTCTGGGTCATTATCCGAATAGCGCATTTTTGTAATTTGAAAATCTCATTTAGATGACAATTTGTTTTTCCCAAGAATATTATCCCATACGATGCAATGGACTGAAAATAGCCAAAATATACTAATCTGGTACAGGCATTACTACAAATTCTTGAAATTATTCTAAGTAGAAAACATTCTGAAAGGTCTTCATGTTCTCTTATTTTTCCATATTGGACATAATTTTTTTTTTTTTACATTCAGTGTTAGCTTGTTTGCACTAAACCGTTTTTGTATATCTTGTAGGACATGTCCACAGTACTGTGCAATGACTGCTTCATATCACTAACTATTAAACTAGTATCATCAGCAAATAACATGATTCTAGCTTTTCTCTCTGACACCTGTATATCATTAATATAAATGAGGAACAGCAAGGGGCCTAATACACTTCCTTGGGGTACTCCTACTGTGACCTCCCTTGAATCTGATCTTAGTTTAATTTTTTGGTTAATATTTGGTGCTGTAATTTCAACCACCTGCATCCTCTTTTCCAGATACGACTCAAAGTGTCTGCCCTGCCAGTCTGATGTAACCAAGACTAGAGATAGTAGCTGCGAAGTCGAATATGTGGCTACTCATGTAGGTTATCAGAATTTTAAATGATATAGGCCTGACGGAAACAGGAAAAATGTTCGCTGTTGACATCGCCACGGAGTTCAGTTCTATGCAATACACGATAAAACAAGAGAACCTGCTTCCAAGTCTGAGTGAATCCATTGGGTAACAAATATGATAAATATGGCCTCAGATGTGTACTGTCTCATTTTCCAATGGTTGTCATTAGGAGAAACTAGCATTAGAGAGTAAACTAGATTTAGAGGCATTCATATACTATCAAAGATAATATTGTGTCACAAAACTCTGGTACTGCAAAAGATTATATATTTTTAATCATTGTGTATTGGATTAGGAGATTAGAATAAAGGGAAATGGAGTAACATCACAAAAGTGAAGCTATTGCCACACATATTGGTTTGCTCGTAATATTTGTTGTCAAGTGTGTATTCATTCCACATTGCAGTGGTACTTTATACTACATCAAAGTAATCAGAACTAATTACTAGTTAGATGTATGAAACCTAAGAGGGCAAGTGTCCCACAGTACTTTAACTGAGAAACTCACTTTCGGGGCTCTACAAGATGCTACCACTGGCTTCAGTTGATGGCTGTGCTGAGCACAGGTAGTGCCACCTCCCCTTATCCCCTCCTTGGTACTGAGTTACATTGTTTATGGTAAAATATTATGTACTGGAAATCATTGTGCATTATGTTAGGCCTGTATGTATCATGGAAACTCGTGTATCGTATTTTTCCCACCTAAAATAGCTGCTTGTTGTATAACAAATAACATTTATTTGTTCTCACATAAGATAAAACAGAAACAAGAGTAAACTACTTTCACCATGCTGAATCCAGCAAAGATAGTTTTGTATAGTGAGTGATGGGTTTGCACACTCATTGTGGTGAAGTGGATTGGTGAGGTCACCACATCAGCCTCTTCACCCCAGTCTCCCCCCCCCCCCCAATTTCCTTTTAAACTGGGTGCCCCAGTATGTGGAGGATAGCAGTAGTATAGTGGGGTTTGTAGCGCAATTTGATATTCAATTGATATGCAAATTAATTAAATTGATCACTTAGTCACCCACCCCCACATCCTCCTCAGATGACGTCACGTGTTTTTCTCACCTACGTGTGCCCCAGCCCCCTCCCCCACCTAGCCTGTTGGCGGGAATTTCGAATTTTGGCGAGAATTTCGAATTTTCGTGGGAATTTCTTTGTCCCAGGGCTCTGCTGATATCCAACCCCACTCCCCAACTTGGAAGAGGCGGGAAATGAAAAATGGCGGTGCCCTTTGCGGGACTCGAAACGTGATCCTCCTGGGTGGAAAGTCCAAGTGCATCCCCTAACACATGAAAACTGTCCAGATGTGGGAGAGGAAGGTTAAGTTAGTGTACTTGATTTATTTTGCTTGGGAAACTGACGCAAATATCTATCCTAATTACGTGATTAATTACAAAGATAGGGTGTAATTACACAACTACATGCATAGCGCTACACAAGGACGGCATAAAAGCGCAATACAGCTCAAAAACTGGCGACACCATACAACTGGTGTTATCCTGCTGGGAAAAAATTTCGCAATACCACTCGTAACTAGCGACAGACACACTCAAACTTTACCATACACCTACAAGCTGACGGGAAAGAGGCAGGAGTGTAAGGTACTATCTATATTCTTTTTGGTGGGAAATATGTTCAACTGACGAGATGCTAGTGTTGGACATAGAGGAGTTAAAAAGTGCATTACCTGTAAGCATACAGGTTTGACGTTAGAGTTCACTACAGATGCCTGCTCAAAAACGATCCTGCAGCCCAGGTAATCGAAGCCAATACACACTACCACAATTGATGGGGAAAAAATGCGGTACAAATCTAATTACACTTCGAAGTTGTGGAAAAACCAGCACTCGTAATGACTGGATCAATATGCAGCACATGTACTGGGGGAAAACCGTCGTCCTAAAAGACTGCAGAGTGCAGAGGGGGTGGTAGCTGAATGTGTGTTCTTCCCGATGTACAATCACAAACCAAGGCCTTCTCATTTCCCGTCACACCTCCCCCTCGCCCTCCCCTCTCTTTGATGCTCCGCCAAGTGTCTCACGCCCCCGCTACCATCCTCTAAGGCCACTGCCCCAATCAGCTTTCCACCATGTGGCTGCCACCTTAAGGCGAGGCTCCTACACCTGCATAATAGCGTGTATAGTCGACTAAACAATAGGAGATAAAAGGACGGCCGCCTCAAGTGCAACTTGTTCCTCTAAAATTTAGTGACAGGGCCCCCATGCACCACCACCCCTCAACCATCTGGCCGCCACCTTAAGGTGAAGCTCCTACACCAACACAGTAGTGTGTATAGTCAACTAAACAATAGGAGATAAAAGAATGACCACCTCAAGAGCAACTTGTTGCTCTAAAATATACCGTCGGAGCCCCCACACAACGCCCCCCCCCCCCCTCCCAGACAGAGAGGGATTGTGTCTGGCGACCACCACAGCAGATCTAACCCTCCCTCTCACCTCGCCCACAGCAGCCCGCCGTTCGGCGACAGAACAATTGTATTTGACATCAACGCATCTATAATCAAGCATCTATTTCAAAGGCAAAACACATTTGCGACCGTAATAAATGACCTCTTTCCATGAAAATAGGTAAATTCCATTTTCTTTTAGTTTTGTGAGCAAAATCAGTATAATTTTTACGTTAGACTCCAGTCGCATCTCATTATCATTTTGTAATGTCCAGCGAAGTGTACTACCACCGATCACAAATGATCAGCAGAGACATGCCTACCTTACGTAAAATCAGGAAAAAAAACAATTTGACTATTTTGATACGCGAATTACCAATCACCACAGAATGGCCTCATTATTTCGAAACCATCATTAGAGTAAAGAAAAAGCGAGAATTTAAAGTCCAAAGAAAAGAAATTATATTAAGCAATTTCTTCCATCTTGTTGAACAAATTACACGACCTGAGAGCATCTCTTGCGTTCAGTGTCTGCAAATAAACTCTCATGTACGTGTGTATTACAGCCATTTCAGACAATCTTTCACGCCATTGGTACACATGTTGGAAAAAAACCACACTCATTTAACGTTTGACAACAAGAAGCTGTAATTCAAGAGAACATAGTCCCCTTTTACGAATGCGATGCTATATCATACTAGTATTTAAGAAACAAATCGTGAGAGCCTATCTCGCCCTGTGTAGGTGGGTGATTGAAATTTCGTTAAAAGGTATCGTGGCAACGAAAAAAAAAAAAGAAAAAAAAAACGCTTGTCAAGAATCATTCTGTGGTGCCCTAGCCATCTCTTTCGCCCACCAGGTGTCATGTCATTGAGAGTCAATTTTTTTTTTAAGCAGTCAGATTACACTCGCCAAATAGGACAATTGGGAATCTGCAGAAGGAACACGATGTTCTTTTCGAGGAACACTATTTAGAAATGTCACCTGAAGCTGACCACAGAGGGGTTCTACAACCCACAACATACATTTCGCATAAGGACCGCACTATTAAAAACACAACCATACTGCCTATGTTACCATCACCCTGCATGAAAGCAGTCTTGAGTCTACAGGCACACACGGTCGCTGATAGAGCTACGCTTTCAGGCAGAAATGCCTTCCGCAATTTGGAAACAAGTGTATCCATTCAACCACATATTTGCGTTGGATTCTGTAGAACTCCTCCCGAACAGGCCATGGAGGGCCAAAGGTACCGACCGGCCGCCGTGTCATCTTCAGCCCGCAGGCATCACTGGATGTGGATATGGAGGGGCATGTGGTCAGCACACCGCTCTCCCGGCCGTATGTCAGTTTCTGAGACCAGAGCTGGTACTTCTCAATCTAGTAGTCCTCAGTTTGCCTCACAAGGGCTGAGTGCACCCCACTTGCCAACAGCGCTCAGCTTACCGGATGGTCACACATCCAAATGCTAGCCTAGCTTGACAGCGCTTAACTTCGGTGATCTGACGGGAACCGGTGTTACGACTGTGGCAAGGCCGTTTGCTGGATCCTGTGGAGACATCTTTTAATGATTACAGCCACTGGTGAATCATATTCGTGCCACTCTCGTATGTCGAAACGAGTCACCTTTTTTTTTGTTCTGAACCTATGTGCTAAGGATCCCATACACCAAGAATTCCAGTGCTGTTTTTAGACAGTCTCTTGCAACTTGTAACTGCTCCTAAGTCTCTGCCCTTCCCTCTCTGCAGCTTAGTCCATGTGATTATCCCAATTTAAGTCCGACTTGTACGGAAGTCGGAGAGCGCTATATCTAAGGCATACTGCATC
Source organism: Schistocerca cancellata (assembly GCF_023864275.1). Classification (NCBI taxonomy): domain Eukaryota; kingdom Metazoa; phylum Arthropoda; class Insecta; order Orthoptera; family Acrididae; genus Schistocerca; species Schistocerca cancellata. The sequence continues at coordinate 251,000,184 of NC_064626.1, forward strand.
CTGTGGGGAAAAGGATGAGCTGAGTTAATGCAACAGGAATGCGTTTTGACCACTCAGTGGAAATGGGAATGTGGTGTCATAGCTCCACCAACCGTGTACTATGTGTAAGGCCAGCTCCAAAAACCCTGCAACACGATGTAGTAGAAGATATAGTACGAGCAGTTTCTTGTTGGGAAAATTAGTAAGTCTACACATCATACATGGCATGGAGGAAGGACGAAGATTTTTGCAACACATCTCCAAACTACATACAGGTAGTCCGAAGGAGATGTGTGTCCCTCAGGGTGCATTTATATCTATCACCCATACATATGTGGCGATCCCACTAAATATACAGGTATTGGTTCATTGGAGCAGGTGGTTCATGATCGAAGTTGCTTCCTCAGACCAGTGTAAAGTTTCATCACCTGTACTGTAGGACGACTATATCCAACAGACTGTCAATCACACAAGAGGATTCCTGTATTGCTCCTTCATAAGCAGTTTAATACATTGTTTTTTTCGGTTGTAACACAGCCAATCAGAGTACAGTGCCATACACTTTGTTTTTTCTGCCATGACTTAGAGACTCGTGTCAGCTGCTGCTAAACCGACATCGACAAGTTTCAATCCTCTGGCTCTCACAGAAAACTGAACATCGCATGTCATAAACTACACAGCTACACACCACAGGCTGGTAGAAATATAAAACACAACATGATTTTTCTCATTGACAAAAATGTCTAAGACATCGCAACATATGGAAACTGGAAGAGTTTGCAGTATTGTAAAGCGCTTCCAACAACTATTCGAAGGTGATTACCTGTACAGTTAATCTCATCTTCCCATCGAAAGAGTAGCGGATGTCTCGGTGCTCCGTTTCGAAAAGCATTGTCCTTCATTTTTCAGTCATGTACATGATTACTGTTCCGGTATTGTGGGGGCTCTGTCGCTATATTTTAGGCCAGCAAGTTGCACTTGAGGCAGCTTGAGGTGGCCGTCCTTTTATCTCCTATTGTTTAGTTGACTGTACACGCTATTGTGCAGGCTTAGGAGCGTCGCCTTAAGGTGGCAGCCAGATGGTGGAAAGCCGATTGCGGGCAGCGACCTTAGAGGGTGGTAGTGGGGGCGCGGGACGCTCGGCGAAGCATCATAGAGGAGAGGAGGGGGAGGCGTGAGGGGAAGTGAGAAGGTCTTGGTTTATGGCAGTTTGTGATTGTACATCGGGTAGAACGCACGTTCAACTACCACCCCTCTGCACTCTGCAGTCTTTTAGGACGATGGTTTTCCCCCAGTACATGTGCTGCATTATGACCCATTCATTACGAGTGCTGGTTTTTCTACGACAATTTCGAAGTGTAATTAGATTTGTACCGCATTTTTTCCGATCAGTTGTGGTAGCGTGTATTGGCTTCGATTACCCGGGCTGTAGGATGGTTTTTGAACAGGCATCTATAGTGAACTCTTAAGGTCAAACAGTGATAGATACTGTATGCTTACAGGTAATGCACTTTTTAAACTCCTCTCTGTCCAACACCAGCATCTCGTCAGTTGAACATATTTCCCACCAAAATGAATAAATATAGTACCTTACACCCCCTGCCTTTTTCCCGCCAGCTTGTAGGTGTAGGGTAATGTTTGAGTGTGTCTGCCGCTAGTTACGAGCGGTACTGCGAAATTTTTTCCCAGCAAGACAACACCATTTGTATGGTATCGTCAGTTTTTGAGCTGTATTGCGCTTTTATGCCGTCCTTGTGTAGCGCTATGCATATAGTTGTGTAATTAGGCTCAATCTTTGTGAATAATTACTTAATTAAGATCGATATTTGCGTCTGTTTCCCAACCAAAATAAGTAAAGTACTCTAACGTAACCTTCCTCTCCCACATCTGGACAGTTTCCATGTGTTAGGGGGTGCACTTAGGCTTTCCATCCAGTAGAATCAGGGTTCGAGTCACAGAAACAGCACAGCCATTTTTAATTTCGTGCCGATTCTTGGTTGGGGGGTAGGGTGGGATGTCATCGGAACCCTGAGACAAGGAAATTCCCGCCGAAATTCTAAATTGCCGCCAGTAGGGTTTGTTAGAGGAGTGGGTAGGGGAGGTGGGGGCTGGGATACACGTGCAGCTGAGAAAAACACCTGACGTCATCTATGGTCGGGGGTTGGCTTGATTGATGGTGGGGATGGGCGGAGGTGTATGGGGCAGGGGTGATTAATTGATCAGTTTAATTAATTTACATATCAATTTGATATCAAAATTGCGCTACAAACCCCACTATACTACTACTGACCATGCACTGGATTTGTTAGCCTGTTATCGTGAAAACAGCTAGTGCAAGCAAGTGTTGTGTCTGTTCTGTATTTGTTGCTTTGGTGTCCTCTTCTGGTGCTGAATTGCTAAGACACACTGTGTGTATTTTTTTAATGTTGAAAATAGCCAAATTCAAAGCTGGAGAAGTGGACAACCGTGCCATAGCTGTATTGATTCATTTATTGATCAATTTCGTCTACAGTTGCACAACATGGAAGAGATCTTTGGATTTTTGTGGCAATATTAACAATTTTCTATATAATTATACCTCTGTGCATAATAATGCACATTAATATATCAGTTAATAGTGAATACTTAAATAAATGTTGTTATGCTATATGAAGAGAGATAATATACAAATGTTCTCCTGTATGAGACTACAGTGGGTTAATATACAAAATATGCTATATGAAGAGAGATAATATACAAATGTTCTCCTGTATGAGACTACAATGGGTTAATATACAAAAAAGTTTCGCATCACCTCAGTTCCGAGAGTTCCAGAACCTGTACAGAAAGCTGGAATAGAAGTCAACATAAATATCATTTCCACCCTTTTTATTGCTTATGAAAACCACATATTCCATGTTGTACCACCATACAGCGAGAATTCAGAGTTGGTGGTCCAGATTGCTGTACACACTGGTACCTCTAATACCCAGCAGCACATCCTCTTGCATTGATGCATGCCTGTATTCGTCGTGGCATACTATCCACAAGTTCATCAAGGCACTGTTGGTCCAGATTGTCACAGTCCTCAACGGCAATTCGGAGTAGATCCTCAGTGTGGTTGGTAGGTCACGTCATCCATAAACAGCCCTTTTCAATCTATCCCAGGCATGTTCGATAGGATTCATGTCAGGAGAACATGATGGCCACTCTAGTCGAGCGATGTCGTTATCCTGAAGAAAGTCATTCACAAGATGTGCACGACGGGGGCGTGAATTGTCGTCCATGAGACGAATCCCTCGCCAATATGCTGCTGATATGTCTGCGCTATCAGTCAGAGGATGGCATGCACGTATCGTACAGCCATTATCGCGCCTTCCATGACCACCAGCGGCGTATATCGGTCTCACATAATGCCACCCCGAAACAGCAGGGAACCTCCTCCTTGCTGCACTCGCTGGACAGTGTGTCTGAGGCTTTCAGCCTTACCAGGTTGCTTCCAAACACGTGACCGATGGTTGCCTGGTTGAAGGCATATGCGACACTCATCAGTGAAGAGAACGTGATGCCAATCCTGAGCAGTCCTTTGGGGATGTTGCTGGGCCCATCTGTACTGCGCTGCTTGGTGGCATGGTGTCGTGGTTGCAAAGATGGGCCGCGCCATGGAAGTCGGGAGTGAAGTTGTGCATCATGCAGCCTATTGTTCATGGTTTGTCATAACAGGATGTCCTATGGCTGCACGAAAAGCATTATTCAACATGGTGGCGTTGCTGTCAGGGTTCCTCCGAGCCATAATCCGCAGGTAGCGGTCATCCACTGCAGTAGTAGCCCTTGGACGGCCTGAGTGAGGCATGTCATCAACAGTTCCTCTCTCTCTGTATGTCCTCCATGTCCGAACAACATCACTTTTGTTCACTCCGAGACACCTGGACGCTTCCCTTGTTGAGAGCGCTTCCTGGCACAAAGTAACAATGTGGACGTGATCGAACCACAGTGTTGACTGTCTAGACATGGGTGATCTACAAGCAACATGAGCCGTGTACCTCCCTCCTGGTGGAGTGACTGGAACTGATCGGCTGTCGGATCCCCTCTGTCTAATAGGTGCTGCTCATGCATGGTTGTTTACATCTTTTGGCGGGTTTAGTGAAATCTCTGGTCGAAGGGACTGTCTCTGTGACACAGTATCCATAGTCAATGTCTATCTTCAGGAGTTCTGGGAACTTTTGTGATACAAAACTTATTTTGATGTGTGTAGAAAAATTTATTTTTGTAGAAAAGCAGTGATCAGCCAAGTACAACTTCACTTTAGATTTGATGTGACCACTGTTCTGTATGTGTTTAATGGTGTCTGCTAATGCATTGTATAGTTTGACACTAGGATGGATAAGACTGTTTTGAAATAACTTTGTGTTGGCACTTTGAACATGGACACCTAGTTTTTGTTTTGTATTGTGTGACTTTGAGTGATGAGTGCTCTTTTTGTGTGTAAGTTTTGTTTTAAATATATTATGTTTTCAAGTATGTAAATACAAGGAAGAGGCAGGATCTTACTTTTTTTAAACAATGGTCTACATGATTTGCAATCATCTACCCCTCCCATTATTCTTATAATTATTTTTAAAATTTTGAATGTTTTGGTAGCATCTCAAGAAATTCTGCAGAACATAATCCCATACCAGAGGTGAGATTGTACAACTGCATAAGATACATACTGAAGAGTGTTGTAACGGGTACAGTTTTTAATGTACACAACACAAAACAAGAAGTACTTAATTTTTTGTTCATTTGCTCAATATGTGCTTTCCATTTCAAGTTTTGTTGTGGATGAAGTCTGAGAAATTTGGTACATGCTGTTTTTGTAATTGTGTCTCCATATAGTTCTAGATTGGGTGATATCAATTTTTTGTTTGTGCTATGTTTATATCCAAAGCTACAGTTTTTCCAGTGTTTATTATTAAGTCATTTTTACCAAAGTAACATGTTAGCCTGTCAGTGGCTTCTCTTATGTTTTTGACAAGTGTTTCTTCTGAGTTTCCTGTAATTAAAACGTTTGTATCATCAACAAATTGAGATATTTTGCTGCTGGCATTGCTTATGTTAAGGTCATTTACATAGAGTAAGAACAGAACAGGTCCCATTATTGAACATTGTGGCGTACCATATTTAACAGTCAGTAGTTTGGAATTATATTTCCTAATGACATTATCCCTTTCCTGATGTATTACCAAGCGAGGTGGCACAGTGGTTAGACACTGGACTCGCATTCGGAAGGACGACGGTTCAATCCCGCGTCCGGCCATCCTGATTTAGGTTTTCCGTGATTTCCCTAAATCACTCCAGGCAAATGCTGGGATGGTTCCTCTGAAAGGGCACGGCCGACTTCCTTCCCCCTCCTTCCCTAATCCGATGAGACCGATGACCACGCTGTCTGGTCTCCTTCCCCAAACCAACCAACCAACCAACCTGATGTATTTCCACATATCGTTCCCTGTTCTTAAGATAAGAGCTGAGCCAGTTGTTAGCTCTTCCTCCAGTGCCTAGATTTTCTAGCTTGCATAGCAATTTATCATGATTTGTGGTGTCAAATATCTTTGACAAATCTAAAAATATGCCCATGGTAAGTTTTCTGTTGTTTGTAGCAAACAGTGCATGTGCAACACAGTGGTCACATATCCTTGTTTGACAGCACACTGGTAAACAGATGGGATGGCACAATGAGATAATAATTTGAAAAGCGAATTTCAGTTTCTGTTGATAGCTTCTCTGAAACAATAAATTGTCACAGTTCCTGTTCACTCGAATTTGGAGCTCATTTAATATCCATAACAATTAGCAGTTGCCTTTACGATATTGGCAAGTGTTGACAATGAAGATTTAACTTAATTAATTTACTTTGTAATTTCTTTGTATATGCTTGCTTATAGCCATCTATCTTTGTGCTAGTTCCAGGGTTTCAAAGTAATGTGGAATCCAATTAACATTTCTCTTCTGAAATATGAATAACGTGTGCTATCGAAATCACTTAGCCGGCCGGAGTGGCCGTGCGGTTCTAGGCGCTACAGTCTGGAACCGGGCGACCGCTACAGTCACAGGTTCGAATCCTGCCTCGGGCATGGATGTGTATGATGTCCTTAGGTTAGTTAGGTTGAATTAGTTCTAAGTTCTAGGCGACTGATGACCTTAGAAGTTAAGTCGCATAGTGCTCAGAGCCATTTGAAATCACTTACCTCTCCTTAGGACCTAGATGTGTGTTATTTATTAGTTAATTGCTTAGACATTTCAAGGAAATTAATCTCATGTTCCCATAAATTGTGGTTCAAACGATGATGTACTAATTAAAGTCGAGAACAGAAATGGAGTACCTTCCAAGCACTGCGGTGATGAGGGAATAACTTATAAAGCTATGGTGACATTCATTCACGAGACCACTTACATGACTGCAATATGAGGAATCAGTCGAAACAGAATGCAGAGTCATCAGCTATTCTGTCACAGTGACAGATGAGTTTAAATGTCTCTACATTCACCTTTGGACTGCATTTTCGTAAACGCTCCACAATGCCGCCAAACTATTCCAGTTTACTTTTGTTGTAACCGTTTTTTATTTAAAATCATCCAGTATGTGTGGTATGTTATGATACCAGCAACCACAACATGATTTACACCATGCGATGTCTAGTTTTCTGCGAGAGGCAATGGATCAGAATGTGGTAATGTTAGTTTAGAACCTGACACAAACCTCAAAGTTGTGGCAGATAAACAAAATATACGACAGTATAAAAAGCATGTTACAGTAGAAAAAAAGCAATTTTTTAAACAAAGACACAGGGTCACAGGGAGTGTCTCTTGCGACTTACAGTATAGTATGTGGGATATGGTCATCCTCCTGCAGTACAGGTGATGAAACTGTAAACTGGTCTGTGCAATGGATCAATACCTGTATATTTAATAGGATCGCCACATGCGTTTGGTGCAGGCACCCATACTATATTTGTTTTCGATATATGGGAGGAGAGATGCAGTAAAAATCTAATCGAGTTCTCTATCTGGTGAAGTTAGTGCAGCTTTCATAGTTCATAATTTTCTCTGTTGGATGCTACAGAATAACGAAGATAGAATGTTGGGGTGATCAGCGTGAATGGACTCTGAGGGACACAAATCTGCTTCGGACTGCAGTATCTGTATGTAGTTTGGAGAAGCACCACAATGCAGTAACAAAATCCTCGTCCTTCTCCCAGTTCCCGTACTGTCTTTTATACTACCTAGTGTTGCAAGAGCAGGCTTCGTCTGCCGCTGACCTTACACATTGTGCACAGTTGGCAGAGCAATGACAACATGTTCCCGTTTCCATCAAATGGTCAAAACACAGTCATGTCACACTAACGCGGCTTAGCCTGTTTCTACATGGATTGTAGAAGGTGGTAGATATAGATTTCTCTGACTTCTACTCAGTTCCGACTTAAATTGGAACGATCACATGCACAAAGCTGCAGAAATGGCGGCAGTTGCAAGAGGCATAGGGACTATCTATTTTTTTATTGTAGCAGATAGGTTCGAAAAAGGTCACTGGCTTCGAGATATGAGAGTGCCTGAAATATAATTCACTAGTGTCTGTAATCATTAAAGGACTTCTACATCAGATACAACGCAAGTACGTGGTTGAATGGAAAGACTTGATTCCAAATCACAGACATCATTTCTACCAAAAGTGTGGCACTAGAGATCTGAAAAGTTAGGGTACATTTCTTACGACCTCAGTCAGTACACCGTCTACTGTTTGTGATCCTTCTCAATCAACAATCTACTGTAGCCCAGGTGATATATGACTGAACCTGTGACATGGCATTGAGACAGAATGCATTACAAATACTGGAGATTTATCTAGTGGCGGCATAATGGACTTGCAAATACTGGTTCCAAACCATGTTCCTTAGCCGAATCACTTTCTAAATTCGGTAATTTTATTACGAGGTTGCACAGTAGGCGACATGTAACAGCACTGTTGGTCTGATAATATACACTCCGGCGATCACCATCTATATTCAGTGTCGCGGTATTTGTGTGGAAAAACCACTTCATTCTGAGGTAATGCCATACCTCGATTTATAAAGTGAGTATAGGTTTTAACATGAATACTTGTGTGCACCTGTAGAACCAAGACTGCTTGTGATAGTAATTTTTTTAACATCTGGTGGTTTGTAAGACGATTACGTCTCTCTTTCTAAGAAACAGTGGTACCACTCGCAACAAAAACTTATGAGACATGTCCACCCATCGCTGATTTTTGGTCAGTATTATTTCGTATCGCCAGCAATCAGTTATTGGTGGAGTATTATACTTAGTAGTAGGGGATGCGTGATAGGTTTGTCCTGAGCATCAGGCTTATAAGGTATGTGTGTGGGTTCCAACATGGGCAAAGGGAATGATTATGTCCAGTCGTAAGGAAGTTATGGATACTGTGATAGCAAAGGGGAAAGTATGGCAAGTCATAAGAATGGTACAGATATTTCTATTTCCAGAGCCACAGCTGTCAGCAGGGTGTATTTCTGATACTTTGCTCATTTTCGAATGTCGTCCAATTGAGACCGCGATCCTAATATGTAACTGTAAGTACGGTGATAAAATATAAATGTGGCCGGTTTTCTGGGTTCAGTTTGTCTGTCCCAGTGGCCTGTGGCGGGAATTATTCACTTTTCTAGCTAACGCTAGGGGCTGTCTGAATGGAGAGGCCTGTTGGGGTGCAGGAATGTAGCTGACTTCACTGTGTCGTCCTCTAGATGGCCAAATAGCGAACTAACAATTAGTATGAGATGGATAGCTTTCATGATCGCATGGAAATTTGAGAAGATTCAATATGGAAGTGTGTTTGTGCTGGGACATTATTCCCTTCCACGTCAATTGTGTAGTTGTCTGCTGCTATACAATTCACGCCTTTATTTAGTTGAGAGAACATCGACTGTGGTGTATGCATCTAGCAAGTGAAAGACGGGTGGAAGACATGACTGCCAGTTCTCTAGACATGGGAAACACCTTAGTTGACTTTGTAAATTATAGGGATAACTTGGAATCTGTTGCATCACCAACATCAGTATTTTCGAGTAGAAATATCGGTTTCCTCTATTTTTTTCGAGTTTTCACATAAAGATCTTCGCAGGCGGGATAAGTTTCTAGTTACTCAATGGTTTACAGCACACTCCACTTCGCTTAAGTTTCGGGTTTGAAATTATTTCCAGTCTATATCTTTGGAATTATGTTGTGCAGACGATCGGTAGCATTCTGGCAAACCATGTGAAAATACTTGTGTTCTCGTATTCTCAGAGTCTGGAGACTGAGTGTGGAAAGCAAGCAAGCAAGCAGGTAAGTCACAGCGAGAAACAGTGACGCCTTTTTGCCGTGGGGAACCGATCCAGCCTTTGCGGTGTATGTGCGAGTGTCTGGTGGTATCTACTGCATGTCCTATCGTGAGGGAGGTATATATTCAGCACATCGATAGTCCTTTTTTATGTGGAAAATTATGTGCACTGTGGATACTGAATTCATTCCAGAACCATGGTTATAAAGTGGAGACATATCCAGTACATTGCTCGGTGTCAGACTGCACAGGATTCCTAATATTCAATTGTAGTTACACTGATAAATATGTGTGTGGTTCCCAATATTCCTGTGAGTCTGGAGATGGCTGTAGAAAGTGTAACAGCAAGCAAGCAGGTCAGGGCCAGAAACAGCATCTCAGCGGACGCCTGTGTTCCGAAATGGGGCTTGCCCATCCTTTGTACACCAGTTCAGGAGCGCAAGAAATCTCCCGGCTTATGACAATTTAGCTTGCGGCTCCCCCTGGGTGGGCAAATGGTGAACTAATAACCAGTTGCTTTCGGGACCACGTGTGTCACACGTATACTCTGCGGAAATTTGAGAAGATTCAATACAATGAGTGTTTGCATTGGGAGTATTGATAGCATTCAAACTGCTATCTTTCAAGTTTCTGGGGTGCAGGGGTCGTCCACGGCCGAGTGGCCTCTCTCTGACTGACATTCGCTTCCGCAGCTGCTGTTATGGACTGCATTTACAGGAGCAGATTCCTCTGTTGGCGCTGCACAGTGGCACAGTGAGTATATGGATGTATTTGGCCATCTGTAGACTATTTTTGTGGGGTTTAACTGTCAGTGCAATATGGCGATCTGTACAAAATAGTTTTTTGCCGCTGAAAGTCTCATCTGCAGAAAAAAATGCAGACTGTGTTTCCACATGGGAAGCATCAGTAATTTGGAGGGTAAATTCAGTAAGATCCAATCACAATGCTTCATTCATTCACAAGATGTCCTTCGTGCTGGGGCATAGGAGCCTCTACAAACTGATTCGAACAAGATAGAGGGAAGGTATCTATGAAAAGTTCTGAGAAAGCAAGTGTTCAAAGACAAGTTTTATCACCAGGACATGAAAACAACGAAAGGTAACTAATACTAAAGCTGATAAACGAAGAACGTAAAGCTTCTTTTGTCAGACAGTGTTAAATACTTTTCAAGTGGATCTTTGGTGTGAGAGTCGAATAATTATGTATACCTTTACCAATAAGAAAAAAGTTGTTAAGTTCCTTTATACCCTCTATATACTCGTTCCACCCTTATGTTTTCCCTTCTTTGCTTAGGACTGATTTTCTGTCTTAGCTCTTGATATTCATAAATTCTTTTCTCCAAAGGTCTCTTTAATTCTCCTGTAGGCAGTATCTATCTTATCGCTAGTGATACATGCCTCTACATGCTTACATTTATCCTCTAGCCATCCTTGCTTAGCCATTTTGCACTTTCTGTCGATCTCATTGACTGCATTTTTATATTTTCTCCTTTCATCGATTAAATTCAATGTCTCATGTGTTACCCAAGGATTTCTACTAGCCCTCGTCTTTTTGCCTACTTGATCCTCTGCTGCCTTCACTATTTCATCTCTCAAAGCTACCCATTCTTCTTCTACCGTATTTCCTTCCCCCATTCTTGTCAATCGTTCCCTAATGCTCTCTCTGAAACTCTCTACAACCTCTGGTTCTTTCAGTTTATCCAGGTCCCGTCTCCTTAAATTCCCACCTTTTTACAGTTTCTTCAGTTTTAATCTACAGTTCATAACCAATAGATTGTGGTCAGAGTCCACATCTGCCCCTGGAAATGTCTTACAATTTAAAGCCCACGTCTACATGGATACTGTGCAAATCACATTTAAGTGCCTGACAGAGGGATCATCGAACCACCTTCACAATTCTCTATTATTCCGATCTCGTATCGCGCGTGGAAAGAACTAACACCTATATATTTCGGTACGAGCTCTGGTTTCCCTTATTTTATCGTCGTATCGTTTCTCCCTATGTAAGTCGGTGACAAAAAATATTTTCGCATTCGGAGGAGAACGTTGGTGATTAGAATATCGTGAGAAGAATCCGTCGCAACGAAAAATACCTTTCTTTAAATGATATCCAGCCCAAATCCTGTACCATTTCAGTGACACTCTCTCCCATACAAAACGTGCTGCCCTTCTTTGAATTTTTTCGATGTACTCCGTCAGTCCTATCTGGTAAGGTTCCCACACCGCGCAGCAGTATTCTAAAAGAGGACGGACAAGCGTAGTGTAGGCAGTCTTCCTTAGTAGATCTGTTATATTTTCTAGTGTCTTGCCAATAAAACGGAGTCTTTGCTTAGCCTTCCCCACAACATTTTCTATGTGTTCCTTCCAATTTAAATTGTCCGTGATTATAATTCCTAGGTATTTACGAGGGTAATCCCAAACGTAAGGCCTCCCATTTTTTTATAAGTACATAGATCTGTTTATTTCTACAATGATTTACGTCAGTTTACAGCTTGAACATTTAGCTATTTTTCGACATAATCACCATTTCTGCCTACGCATTTTTGTAGACGCTGTGCAGTTTTTGAATGCCCATGTCATACCAGCTCGCCGCCTTGCTGTTCATAAAGTTATGAACCTCTTCTTTCACCTCGCCGTCGGAGCTGAATCGCTGGGACCACAATTAACGTTGACAGGTACTGTGAGACTCTGAAAAAACTCAAAAGAGCAATTCAGAACTGGAGAAGAGGAATGTTGAGCAAGGGCGTACACATTCTCCATGACAAAGCTCGCGCACACATCGCTCGGCAAACCGTTGCTCTCCTGCAACAGTTTCAGTGGAACATAATCACCCACCCATCCTATAGCCCTGACTTGGCGCCCAGTGACTATCACCTGTTCCCTAGGTTAAAAGAACATTTGGCCGGAAAGCGATACATCTCCGACGACGAGGTGGAAGAAGAGGTTCATAACTTTCTGAGCAGCATGGCGGCGAGCTGGTATGACAAGGGCATACAAAAACTGCCACAACGTCTACAAAAATGCATCGACAGGAATGGTGATTATGTCAAAAATAGCTAAATGTTCAAGCTGTAAACTGATGTAAACCATTGTAGAAATAAACAGGTCTATGTGCTTATAAAAAAAAAGGAGACCTTACTTTTGCGATTACCCTCGTAATTGAATTTACAGCCTTTAGATTTGACTGATTTATCGTGTAACCGAAGTTTAACGAATTCCTTTTAGCACTCATGTGGACGACCTCACATTTTTCGTTATTTAGGGTCAACTGCCAATTTTCTCACCATTCAGATATCTCTTCTAAATCGTTTTGCAATTTGTTTTGATCTTCTTATGACTTTATTAGTCGAGAATCGACAGCGTCATCTGCCAACAAACCTGGTTCCTAAATCTCTGTCTTACCATTATATAATCTATCTGAAACCTTCCAGTGTCTCCAGGCCTCTTCCACGTATACAATATTCTTAATGATTCATGAACAAATTTTCAGCTATGATTAACTTAGCTATGTGCAAAATTCTACCAGGCGGCTTCCTCTTTCATTCCTTACCCCCGTTCCATATTCGCCTACTACTTTTCCTTCTCTTCCTTTCCCTACTGTCGAATTCCAGTCCCCCATGACTATTAAATTTTCGTCTCCCTTCACTATCTAAATCATTTCTCTTATCTCATCATTCATTTCTTCAATCTCTTCGTCATCTGCGTAGCTAGTAGGCATCTAAACTTGTACTACGGTGGTAGGCGTGTGTTTCGTATCAATGTTGGCAACAATAATGCGTTCACTATGCTGTCCGTAGTAGCTTACCCGCACTCCTATTTTTTTATTCATTATTAAAACTACTCCTTCATTGCACCTATTTGATTTTGTATTTATAACCCTGTATCTACCTCACCAGAAGTTTTGTTCCTCCTGTCACCGAACTTCACTGATTCCGACTAAATCTGACTTTAACTATTCCATTTCCGATTTTAAAATTTCTAACCTACCTGCCCGATTAAAGGATCTGCCATTCCACGATCCGATCCGTAGAACGCCATTTTTGTTTCTCCGGATGCTTAAATATCTCCTGAAAATGCCTTCTCCGAGTAGCAGGCAGTCCCAGAATTAGACTAGAAATTGAATCATGATTTATTCCCCAGCAACAAACGAAATAATTGACAGCCCAACACAACAGTAATGTTGTAATGGCTATTGCACTGCTGTAGCCCTATACTGTATTATTATTATTTCTTTCTTTTCTCAGACGTTATGTCTGCTCAAAAATGGAATGTGACGCGGACCTTGATCAAGCGTGACTTCTTTTTAACTGTACGGTTTATGTTATATTGCATTTAGGAACTTTCGGGTAATTGAACATGTATCAATAATTACGGATTTCTATAGTTGTATATATAAGTTTGAATGTAGCTGTATTGCATTGATGTACTGGTGGATGTTGTGTGGTATGACTCCTGTAGTTGATAGTATAATTGGTATAATGTCAACTTTATCCTGATGCCACATGCCCTTGACTTCCTCAGCCAGTTGGATGCATTTTTCAATTTTTTCTCCTGTTTTCTTTTGTATAGTTGTTGTATTGGGTATGGATATTTCGATTAGTTGTGTTAATTTCTTCTTTTTATTGGTGAGTATGATGTCAGATTTGTTATGTAATGTTGTTTTATCTGTTATAATGGTTCTGTTCCAGTATAATTTGTATTCATCATTCTCCAGTACAAATTGTGGTGCATACTTGTATGTGGGAACATGTTGTTTTATAATTTTATGTTGTAAGGCAAGCTGTTGATGTATTATTTTTGCCACATTGTCATGGCTTCTGGGGTATTCTGTATTTGCTAGTATTGTACATCTGCTTGTAATGTGATCTACTGTTTCTATTTGTTGTTTGCAAAGTCTGCATTTATCTGTTGTCGTATTGGGATCTTTAATAATATGCTTGCTGTAATATCTGGTGTTTATTGTACGATCCTGTATTGCAATCATGAATCCTTCCGTCTCACTGTATATATTGCCTTTTCTTAGCCATGTGTTGGATGCGTCTTGATCGATGTGTGGCTGTGTTAGATGATACGGGTGCTTGCCATGTAGTGTTTTCTTTTTCCAATTTACTTTCTTCATATCTGTTGATGTTATGTGATCTAAAGGGTTGTAGAAGTGGATATGAAATTGCAGTGGTGTAGCCGTTGTATTTATATGAGTGACTGCTTTGTGTATTTTGCTAGTTTCTGCTCGTTCTAGAAAGAATTTTCTTAAATTGTCGACCTGTCCATAATGTAGGTCTTTTATGTCGATGAATCCCCTTCCTCCTCCCTTTCTGCTTAATGTGAATCTTTCTGTTGCTGAATGTATGTGATGTATTCTATATTTGTGGCATTGTGATCGTGTAAGTGTATTGAGTGCTTCTAGGTCTGTGTTACTCCATTTCAATACTCCAAATGAGTAGGTCAATATTGGTATAGCATAAGTATTTATAGCTTTTGTCTTGTTTCTTGCTGTCAATTCTGTTTTCAGTATTTTTGTTAGTCTTTGTCTATATTTTTCTTTTAGTTCTTCTTTAATATTTGTATTATCTATTCCTATTTTTTGTCTGTATCTTAGATATTTGTAGGAATCTGTTTTTTCCATCGCTTCTATGCAGTCGCTGTGGTTATCCAGTATGAAATCTTCTTGTTTAGTGTGTTTTCCCTTGACTATGCTATTTTTCTTACATTTGTCTGTTCCAAAAGCCATATTTATATCATTGCTGAATACTTCTGTTATCTTTAGTAATTGGTTGAGTTGTTGATTTGTTGCTGCCTGTAGTTTTAGATCATCCATGTATAGCAAATGTGTGATTTTGTGTAGGTATGTTCCAGTAATATTGTATCCATAATTTGTATTATTTAGCATGTTGGATAGTGGGTTCAGAGCAAGGCAGAACCAGAAAGGTCTTAATGAGTCTCCTTGGTATTTTCCACACTTGATCTGTATTGGCTGTGATGTGATATTATTTGAATTTGTTTGGATATTAAGTGTGGTTTTCCAATTTTTCATTACTATGTTTAGGAACTGTATCAATTTAGGATCTACTTTGTATATTTCCAATATTTGCAGTAACCATGAGTGGGCTACACTATCAAAAGCTTTTTGGTAATCAATGTATGCATAGTGTAGCGACCTTTGTTTAGTTTTAGCTTGATATGTCACCTCTGTATCTATTATCAGTTGCTCTATACATCCTTGTGCTCCTTTGCAACAGCCTTTTTGTTCTTCATTTATAATTTTGTTCTGTGCTGTATGTGTCATTAATTTCTGTGTAATGACTGAAGTTAATATTTTGTAGATTGTTGGTAGGCATGTTATGGGGCGATATTTAGCTGGGTTTGCTGTGTCTGCTTGATCTTTAGGTTTCAGACAAGTTATTCCATGTGTAAGTGTATCAGGGAATGTGTATGGGTCTGCAATGTAACTGTTAAATAATTTAGTTAGATGTGAATGTGTTGAGGTGAACTTCTTTAGCCAGAAATTTGCTATTTTATCTTTTCCAGTGGCTTTCCAATTGTGAGTAGAATTAATTGTTTGGGTGACTTCATGTTGCAAAATTATCACTTCAGGCATTTGTGGTATCATCTTGTATGTGTCTGTTTCTGCTTGTATCCACCGTGCATGCTTGTTATGTTGTACCGGGTTTGACCATATGTTGCTCCAGAAGTGTTCCATATCTGTTGTGTTTGGTGTATTGTCTATTTTAATGTGTGTGTTATCTATTGTCTGGTAAAATTTCTTCTGGTTTGATTTGAATGTTTGGTTTTGTTTCTTTCTATTTTCACTTTTTTTGTATCTTCTAAGTCGTTTGGCAAATGCTTGTAATTTCTACTTCTTTTCATCTAATTGCTCTATCGCTTCTTGTTGTGAGATTTTACCTAACCTTTTACGTTTTTTTTCTGACATTTCATTTATTATAAATTGTGTTAGCTGTCCGATGTCTGTTCTCAGTTTTTCTATTCTGATCTGTAGCCTGTGTTGCCATGCTGGTTTTGTGGGTTTCTTCTGTGTGTTGGTTGGTTCTGATCTCTGCCTAGTGTGTATATTTAGTGCAGTGAGTGCTCCTATATAAACAAGTAGTTGTAACTCTTCCACAGTTGTGTTTTCATTTATTTTGTTGTGTATGATTGTGTTGATAGTTTTTATTGTTGTCTCGACTTGTGGGTTATTTGGCGGTCTATGCAAAAATGGTCTAATGTCTGTATTTGTGTCTTTGTATTCTATATATGTCAGCTGACATTTTTCTTCTATATCTAACATGTGTGTCACTTCGTGTTCTATTTGTGCTTGTTCTGGTGGCTGTCTTAAGATTTCGTTTTCCTCTGATTGTTTAATTGATGCGTGTTGTTCTTTGTTTGTTTGCTCTGGGATGTTTGAGTCCATTACTGTATTTTCTTCTTCTTCTGATTGCACATTATTTTGTTCCGGTATTTGTTGTACTTGTTGTTTGATGTTTTCTAATTCTGACTGGGGTATCCTGTTATTTTTGATTATTACACGGATCTGATTAGCAAGTCGTTGTTCTGTTAAAAATTTTAATTCTGGGTATCTGGTAATAAATGTTGTGTATACTTGTGATCTGTATCCAGTTGTGTTGGTTCCTAGGTTTGTTGCTTGGTAATAACAGAACATGAGATGTCGATTAACTTCATCTGACCATCTCATCCTCTGTCTTTGATTTCCTTTTAGGGTGGTTGCTGGAAGCATATCCTGCAAAACACCTCTATTTGGATTTAAATCATTTTCCAGTTGGCTAGCAGTGTCGTTACCATTGTGGGCGGGCATAGGGTTCAAGCATCGTCCCTGACCATGACGGCGCTTGTCCGAGGCTTCTTTAGTTCTGTCCTGAACCAACTAATCACACTAAAAGGGGGGTTAGCCCTATTGGTGGTTTGTTCTTTTCGTCGCCTTTTACGACTGGCAGAACATACTGGAGGCCTATTCTTTTCCCGCGCCTCCACGGGGTTTATTATTATTATTATTATTATTATTATTATTATTGCTATCGTTATTACTACTACTACTATTACTACTACCAGTTTGTTAGAGGCAGTGCTAACACACAAAGCACAAGCATCTTGAAGTGTTTCAATTTCTACCATTTCAGTGGTAAGAAGTCCAGCTGTCAAGTGATTTACAAAGAGTATGTGTAAATAAAGTATCGCACCTTCTAACTTGATTCATTTTAGATGCGGGTGTAGGGTGTGAGTGAAGCGAGTGCCCATAGGGAGAGGAGTATAGCAGAGGAAGCATGTTTTGTAGCAAGTGTCTATCCTCACTGTGGAAGTTGCCGTTCTTTTCTGCGAAGCAGTTGTCGGTAACAGTCGTGATGTACAGAAAACTGCCTCATCATTCTACATAAAAAGAAATTGTTAGAAATAAATAGTACCAATTGTCTCATTGATTCATTAGTTCGTGACACGATAAAACACTTACAAATACTAAAAATCATTTATCTTTGGTTAATTTTAAAGTGAAAGGATTCAAAGAAAATTATTTTGCTTTTTAAATTTTATTTATGCGTTAATGTTGATGATGAGAGGAAAACTGGGGAGGGGTAAAGCTGACATATCACTGCACTCAAGGGTAATGGTCTCCGAAAGTTCGGGAACCTCCGCAATAATCATGGGAAACATGCAGGAACAGAACTTGCCAGCATAATACACCAAACTCTTTTTTTAGACGAAATGTACAAAATGTTGTCGTGGTTATGTCTAGTTAAGTTTTAGTCCTTCAGATTCCAAGACAGATGCTTAGGAAGAAGTGGACCAGTTCCGCAGCACATCCTTCCTTCGCGCTAAAAACCAGCAGGCATTTATCTTTTATATGTGCATGTAGAGAGATGTAGAGTGTCATTGTGCTGTGCTGTTGAAGGTTGCCTAATCATACACAGAACTTTACGAACGCTGGATTCAATAGGACGGCAAGTAGCACGTATCAGTGCTAAGGAAGGTCAACATTGCAAGCAATAAAGATCCTCATGTGGTATGCTGATACGTTCTGTTGCTGTACGTGCTATGATACTGTGAAGAGTTATGTTGTTGTTGTTATGGTCTTCAATCCTGTGCAAGTATCTTCATCTCCCAGTAGCTACTGCAATCTACATCCTTCTGAATCCGCTTAGTGTATTCATCTCTTGATCTCCCTCTACGATTTTTACCCTCCACGCTGCCCTCCAATGCTAAATTTGTGATCCCTTGATGCCTCAGAACATGTCCTACCAACCGTCCATTCTTCTCGTCAAGTTGTGCCACAAACGCCTCTTCTCCCCAATTCTATTCAGGACCTCCTCATTAGTTACGTGATCTACCCATCTAATCTTGAGCATTCTTCTGTAGCACCACATTTCGAAAGCTTCTATTCTCTTCCTGTCCAAACTATTTATCGTCCATGTTTCACTTCCATACATGGCTACATTCCATACGAATACTTTCAAAAACGACTTCCTGACACTTAAATCTATACTCGATGTTAACAAATTTCTCTTCTTGAGAAACGCTTTCCTTGCCATTGCCAGTCTACATTTTATATCCTCTCTACTTCGACCATCATCAGTTATTTTGCTCCCCAAATAGCAAAACTCCTTTACTACTTTAAGTGTCTCATTTCCTAATCTAATTCCCTCAGCATCGCCCGACTTAAATGGACTAAATTCCATTATCCTCGTTTTGCTTTTGTTGATGTTCATCTTATATCCTCCTTTCCGTTCAACTGCTCTTCCAAGTCCTTTGCTGTCTCTGACAGAATTACAATGTCATCGGCGAACCTTAAAGTTTTTATTTCTTCTCCATGGATTTTAATACCTACTCCGAATTTTTCTTTTGTTTCCTTTACTGCTTGCTCAATATAAAGATTGAATAACATCGGGGACAGGCTACAACCCTGTCTCACTCCCTTCCCAACCAATGCTTCCCTTTCATCTCCCTCGACTCTTATAACTGCCATCTGGTTTCTGTACAAATTGTAAATAGCCTTTCGCTCCATGTATTTTACCCTTGCCATCTTTAGAATTTGAAAGAGAGTATTCCAATCAACATTGTCAAAAGCTTTCTCTAAGTCTACAAATGCTAGAAACGTAGGTTTGCCTTTCCTTAATCTTTCTTCTAAGATAAGTCCCAAGGTCAGTATTGCCTCACGTGTTCCAGTATTTCTACGGAATCCAAATTGATATTCCCCGAAGTCGGCTTCTACCAGCTTTTCCATTCGTCTGTAAAGAAGTCGCGTTAGTATTTTGCATCCGTGACTTAATTTTCACGTCTGTCAAAACCTGCTTTCTTTAGGATTGGAATTATTATATTCTTCTTGAAGTATAAGGGTATTTCGCCTGTCTCATACATCTTGCTCACCAGATGGTAAAGTTTTGTCAGGACTGGCTCTCCCAAGGCCGTCAGTAGTTCTAATGGAATGTTGTCTACTCCCGGGCCTTGTTTCGACTTAGGTCTTTCAGTGCTCTGTCAAACTCTTCACGCAGTATAATATCTCCCATTTCATTTTCATCTACATTCTCTTCCATTTCCATAATATTGTCCTCAAGTACATCGCCCTTGTATAGACCCTCTATATACTCCTTCCACCTTTCTGCGCCGGCCGCGGTGGTCTAGCGGTTCTAGGTGCTCAGTCCGGAACCGCGCGACTGCTACGGTCGCAGGTTCGAATCCTGCCTCGGGCAAGGATGTGTGTGATGTCCTTAGGTTAGTTAGGTTTAAGTAGTTCTGAGTTCTAGGGGACTGATGACCACAGATGTTAAGTCCCATAGTGCTCAGCGCCATTTGAACCATTTGAACCACCTTTCTGCTTTCCCTTCTTTGCTTAGAACTGGGTTTTCATCTGAGCTCTTGATATTCATACAAGTGGTTCTCTTTTCTCCAAAGGTCTCTTTAATTTTCCTGTAGGCAGTATCTATCTTACCCCCTAGTGAGATAAGCCTCTACATCCTTACATTTGTCCTCTAGCCATCCCTGATTAGCCATTTTGCACTTCCTGTCGATCTTATTTTTGAGACGTTTGTATCCCTTTTTGCCTGCTTCATTTACTGCATATTTATACTTTCTCCTTTCATAAATTAAATTCAATATTCTGTTACCCAAGTATTTCTAGTAGCCCTCGTCTTTTTACCTACTTGATCCTCTGCTGCCTTCACTACTTCATCCCTCAGACCTACCCATTCTTCTTCTACTGTATTTCTTTCCCCCATTGCTGTCAATTGTTCCCTTATGCTCTCCCTGAAACTCTGTACAACCTCTGGTTTAGTCAGTTTATCCAGGTCCCATCTCCTTAAATTCCCACCTTTTTACAGTTTCTTCAGTTTTAATCTACAGTTCATAACCAATAGATTGTGGGCAGAGTCCACATCTGCCCCTGGAAATGTCTTACAATTTAAAACCTGGTTCCTAAATCTCTGTCTTACCATTATATAATCTATCTGATACCTTTTAGTATCTCCGGGATTCTTCCATGTATACAACCTTCTTTTATGATTCTTGAACCAAGTGTTAAGTAAGATTAAGTTATGCTCTGTGCAAAATTCTACCAGACGGCTTCCTCTTTCATTTCTTACCCCCAGTCCTTATTTACCTACTATGTTTCCTTCTCTCCCTTTTCCTACCCTAGAATTCCAGTCACCCAGAGTTATAGAAAATGGATTGTAACACGACATTAAAATGTTTTCGGGCCCATTCTCCTTATAAAATCTTTTCTTCTTCCTCACAGCAACAGTATTTAGTATATCCGACGAAAGCTTATGTTTATGAAACATATACCGTTGTCAACTTATCTTGGAAAAACAACACTATATACATTACGATTTAGAGAACGAGTTAAACACGTAGTCAGACCTTGGTTGTTCTGTGCTGTCAATGACAAATCCACAAAACACGGACTCATACATGATTTTTTGACAACTGTGAAAAGAAAATTGCACCCTGACTCTGTTGTCCATACACGACGGATACGCATCGCAGTAACACCACACGTTGGACAGTGTGTGCCTTGCAGTGACAGGTGTTCCAGTGATGAATACATCCGCTTCCGGTTTCCTGCTGTATGTTATAAACTACACAGCGGGATTTTGTTAGGGCAGATACAAGGAAGACTCTAAAGGTTCGATATGTTCTATTGCTACGCTTTTACTTTCTGGTGCTTGCTGTGGCTGGTGAGAGACACGAGTTTCTTTGTCTACATTTTTATTAAGTATCATGGACATTTCATTGATTCATGTTAACATAATGTTGAAACTTTCGTGCAATTGTAACACAAATATCGCCTTGTAATTGTTTTTAAAATTACTTCGTAGGTTCAAAAAAAACAAAAAGGAAGGATGAAAATTAAGTTTTCTCTAATTAATATAACAAATACTGAAAAATCTTTAGGAACTGGTGCTCGGCATTTCGGAGGTACTTACTGAGAATCATTGTGGCAATAAAAACATTGACTAACGGATGCATGAAAAACTATTTATACGAGCTGTTTTGGCACACAATATAGATTTCCTTTGAAGACCTCATTTTTTGAGATTATACTTGCACCTTTTAACACCGCTGACTTCTCCTCTAATCTTGCTGAGAAATCCTCATTTTCCAGTATTCAAAGCTTCGTGCAGTAGACAGAGCACGAACTGTGTACAGAACATGCAAAGCTGAGGCCAAAACGACCATTTTTGATTTCACTATATAAATTATTTTCCTTGTCACTTTATTCCTTATGCTCCGTCAGATTCATAATTTGTCCGCCGCTTGTGGTCTCGCGGTAGCGTTCTCGCTTCCCGAGCACGGGGTCCCGGGTTCGATTCCCGGCGGGGTCAGGGATTTTCACCTGCCTCGAGATGACTGGGTGTTTGTGTTGTCCTCATCATTTCATCATCATCGAGGAAAGTGGCGAAATTGGACTGCGCAAAGGTTGGGAAATTGTACGGGCGCTGATAACCGCGCTGTTGAGCGCCCCACAAACCAAACATCATCATCTCTCAGATTCATAATTTTTCGATTCTGGATTCGTATGACCCCATCTTCTAATATGTTGTTAATACAGTGAAATCAGCTGCTGAGAATCTTCTGTAATGATTCATTCTAAGTGAAATATTTCTGACTTGCAACAAGAGCGGCCAGTTGTTACCAATAAGTAATGGTCATTGAAAAAAAATCGAAATTTTAAAGTGATTTTGTCTCTCTGAGATTTTCCTGAAAAATTAGTTTTAGTTATTTTATTTTGAGTTTTATTTAATATTGTGTGCTAATACCCATGACCGCTTTTGATGTTATGCTAAGATTTGATATTTTATCTTTGTTTTAACGCTCACTCCTCATTTAGGGGTTTTCGTTTTCTATTCAAAAGCGTTGTGACAAACTTTTATTAACAAACTTTTATTAACGGTATTTCGATGCTTGCCTCTTCCGCACGTATTAATTCTTTAGAAGTTTATTTCCCAGCTTGCGAAAATAAGTATGTTTGTGTGTACTATTTTTGTACTGTGTGTACTATTTTTGGTGGTCCATTAATTAAGTTCTCACTGAAAATTATTGTTTGAATATCTCCAAAGATCTCATGAAGAGAAGACATATGGCCAATTGACGTACAGTTCATGAAGATGCGTGAATAATATGTTTTTGTAAATTTACCACGTCCTGTTCTCCATCAGATTGGTAATACATCATGGTGCAAATTTAACGGGCTAAAAGTGAAAGGAGAGTCTTTGTCACATAATGATATTCTTCCTATATCTGTACATGGTGCAAAAGACCATATTTAGAGATCTGCCAACGCATGAGCTGCTAAAAAAGTATTGACATACGTAGACACAAAATGATTTTGGAACTGTCTACGAAAATCTATGTGCTTCAATGACTGCGGAAACCTTTCCAAGTGTTGGGTACTATAAAAATTAGTAATTATTACTGAGGAAAATATGGTCTTGAGTCTTCGCCATTGTGACAACTGCCAAGTGCATGATACTAAAGGATGTGTGAAAGTTACTGCAACAAACAGAAGACAGATGGCTGGATGTTGACTAGACATTAGACGTAAAAGAAGACAATGCATGCGCACCAGGCGGTTTTTAACATCTGTGAGCTCAAAATTCATGTTCCTCCAGAACAGTTCAAGGTACTTCAGTGAAGTGTGTGGAGCTAAATAAACAACATCTTCTGCTATGAAATCGCACATAATATTAATTTTTTATTAGTTTCTTTTTAATTAAATTATAGATGGACAGAAAAGTGTCAATTCCGGATCTTATCTTTCCCTATTTCTTTAAATATTGCAGCTTAAAAAAACGTTCTGTTGAAACGTATCTGTTAATGGTGATTAAATAATCCTGGTATGATAAGCTAATTGAAACGTTTTTACTCATACTTGGCCAGTCATACAGAGAGAAACTATCCTGGGCAGGGTCACCTATTGAAACGTATCTGCCAACGGGAGAGACTATACATAAGACAACTATCTTGGTAGGGTTAGCCAATTGAAATGCTGCGTGTAATTTAGTAAAGATTTACACAACGGAACTGTCACAAGAAGCACGTCCTCATATATGAGTATGGCATCAGTCACAGAGGTTACGGAAATAATAAAAAGAAATAATAATAAAAAGAATTCATTTATTTCACAATAATCAACTGGCATGGAGGAAAACTAAACATAGCGCACGTCTTCATTCAAAATAACAAATAAGACATGAAGCATTAATCTGTCTCAATTACACAAAAATACACACATGGTTGGCCCAAAAGGTACTAGGTAACATATAGGTGTTACCTCCAGAGATTGCGACTGAATTAACTTCGGACGATATTCCAGAAATATTCGCTTTACCCATGGTACAATGAGAGGTGCTGCTCAGGCATGCACAGGAACTAATACGTGCAGCTGGCAAGGTAGTGACCAAGATGTGGCATTACAAGATTCAGTTGGAATCCACGCCTTAATCGCGATAGAACTCAGGTAACTAAAATGAGAATCATGAATGCATTTTTAAGTAACATCTCACGTTTTCGCGACATTCCTAAACTTCACACCGTACCAGTCTCGGTTTAGTTGAAACACTGAATCGAGAACACTACCATTCTTCACAGATCTGGGATCAGACCCTACCTATACTGCTCTAGCATCGGACCCCGAATTTCTCGAGGACGCTTTTGTCTCCCTAATCCTGGCATCCCATCGTAAAGGAAGACCGCCGAAAACAGCGTCAGCAAACCAGGGCTCAAGGTTATTTACTGAGCTATCAGAGAGAGAAAACTTGATGTCAAATTCCCTCCTGTCTTCTGACGAGTCACAGAGAAGTTCGCGCCAAAATATTAGCCGGCAATAAAAGTTCTAGTCTTATTGTTGGTCCATGAGACAAGAAGAAATGCTAGCGCCTTCTCGTCCCTTTCTGAATATTTTCGAAATTTCTTCACCAGACTAACGTACCGCAAAGAAGAGCGCGCACTGGGCAGTACACAGGCAGACGCTCACCGCCCACGTAGGCAGAGAAAATACCATTCTCGACTCACCCGCCTCTGCTTCTTTCGCGTGTTTCAACATCACCCTATCGTAAATTTTCAAGTTTTTATTCTGAATGTAAGATCCAACGGCCTCGTATCACTAGCAATCGAGATGACAGGCATCTTATCCGAATGCCTGTAACGGATCGTGCAGCCACGTCTCGTAGGGGACGTTTGCAAGACAACAACCATCTGCACGAATAGTTCGACGACGTTTGCAGCAGCATGGACTATCAGCTCGGAGACATTGGCTGCGATTACCCTTGACGCTGCATCACAGACAGGAACGCCTGCGATGGTGTACTCAACGACGAACCTGGGTGCACGAATGGCAAAACGTCATTTTTTCGGACGAATCCAGGTTCTGTTTACAGCATCATGATAGTCGCATCCGTGTTTGGCGACATCGAGGTGAACGCACATTAGAAGCGTGTATTCGTCATCGCCATACTGGCGTATCACCCGGCGTGATGGTATGGGGTGTCATTGGTGACACGTCTCGGTCACCTCTTGTTCGCATTGACAGCACTTTGAACAGCGGACGTTACATTTCAGATGTGTTACGAACCGTGGCTCTACCCTTCATTCGATCCCTGCGATACCCTACATTTCAGCAGGATAATGCACGACCGCATGTTGCAGGTCCTGTACGGGCCTTTCTGGATACAGAAAATGTTCGACTGCTGCCCTGGCCAGCACATTCTCCAGATCTATCACCAACTGAAAACGTCTGGTCAATGGTGGCCGAGCAACTGGCTTGTCACAATACGCCAGTCACTACTCTTGATGAACTGTGGTATCGTGTTGAAGCCGCATGGGCAGCTGTACCTGTACACGTCATCCAAGCTCTGCTGGACTCAATGCCCAGGCGTATCAGCGCCAGATGTGGTTGTTCTGGGTACTGATTTCTCAGGATCTATGCACCCAAACTGCGTGAAATTGTTATCACTTGTCAGTTGTAGTATAATATATTTGTGCAATGAATACCCGTTTATCATCTGCATTTCTTCTTGGGGTAGCAATTTTAATGACCAGTAGTGTATTTCATTTTTAGACATACATATTGGGAGAAGAGCAGTCAGGGAGATTATGTCATGTAGTGGGCGAGGTTTTGTTGTATAAGGAATGGGGTGGGAGCAGGCGTGCAGGAGAGGAAGGAGGCCCTTTTAAGATTTTGTTCATAACGCTTTTGTAGGGAGATAAATGGCCAGTAGAATCGTTGTCCAAGATAGCTTCCGCTGCTTCATGATCACTACCTTCGACACTCTAAAAAGTTTCTGCTAATCCTCAAAATCGTCTCAAATAAATAAAAATTAAATTCTCTTCGTTGGTGAACGCATCACTTGAGAACGACTGGACCGGTTAGACTGTTTCTTTAAAAAAATGTTCGTAATAATCCGAATGCGGCCTTCAGGCTGTCGCAATAAACCACTGGAAAGATAGCTTTTTTGTTTTGATTGTTTACTTGAACATCGATCTTGCGATCTAAATCTACCTGTAAATAAATCATTGTTATTTCAAATTTAACGGAATAAAATAAAGCATTTGATTGACATGAAATTCTGACCTAATTCAATTGAGACTTAAGTTCTGGAACAAAACCACATGGTTCCAAGTCAATCAAATTCCAGGCACATCACACATTTCAGTTTTGCATTGAGGAAAGAAATCACGTCGCATGTAAAATCTCCCATTGGCGGTCTTCTAAATGTAAGCCTCCTCAAATAGAATACCCAGGTCCACAATCGTTAATAAATACAATCATCAATCAAAAATACTTTTATTTCTCATTTTTACTTTGTTTAGACATTGCCAATAGCTTTTCACGACGCCAAAAAGCTATCACAAACAAATGTATTGAAATTTGGACATGACATCGTCTGTCAGACGAGGTAGTTTGATATCAATCTGGTGTGGTGAGTTCTGTATGTATCTATCATATTTCATTGATTTCAAGTCAGTGAAACATACGTTGAATAATCGTAGAAACACGTTTATTTCTTGTGTAGATTCTTAACTGCCTCATTGGTGTATACGAAAACAAAACTTTTCTCACATTGTAGATTCTTTGGTGTGCGCAATTTCTCGGCAGACAAGATGGTCCAGAGTTCCAGATTTATCTATTTTGCTATGCGATAAGACGCTACCTCATTGTCTGTCTCTTAGAAATACTAGAGGCCGCAGATGTCCAGTGGTTCTTGAAGTGGTGTTGAGTTAACACAACTGTACTCGTACTTTTGAGTGACGACAGCTTTCTGGAGAAGCTCTTTGCAGTTTCCTTCGCTAGTTAGATCCACACGGGTCGGCCAAAAGCAACAGAAATTCATCTTAGTTTTGAGTTGACTGTCACATACGTATTGGGTGACGATATTTCTATGACCATATTTCCATGACCATTGAAACGTATTGAAATAACGTTTAACGGCACAGAGTACACCTGGTTTCATTATCGTCAAAACCCAGTACTCACAGAATGAATAAAAACTGGCATACCTTTAATTAGACGCACGAGCCAATTCAAGTTAACAATTGCAAACTAAGAATCGTCCGTCTATATTATCGGTAGAAGATAGGCTTCAAGGAATGTACTTCAGCTAGTAGGTAACAGCACTGGTTCGGTAACGCACTGGGTCGTATTTAGTTAGAATTTCTCACAATCCTGACGCGATGCAATGACATTATAGCACTGACGTACACTCTAAGACAAAGAAACTTCGCTCCACGAAGGAATTGTCTGAATAAGACGGAAATCAGTAGATGTGATTTACATGTACAGACAAACAAATGGCCGGCCGCGGTGGTCTAGCGGTTCTGGCGCTGCAGTCCGGAACCGCGGGACTGCTACGGTCGCAGGTTCAAATCCTGCCTCGGGCATGGGTGTGTGTGATGTCCTTAGGTTAGTTAGGTTTAAGTAGTTCTAAGTTCTAGGGGACTTATGACCTAAGATGTTGAGTCCCATAGTGCTCAGAGCCATAGCCACAAACAAATGATTATAATGATTACCTGTCATTGTCAGCTGTATTGGAGGCGATCTCAGAATCTTACCACGGTTGTTCTTTGTTACGCACTACTGGCATAAAGTTGCCTGGGAGTAGAAGGAGACGGCCAAACAAGGGCTGAACATCATTCGTATGAAGACTTTTACTAACACTTACCAGCTAAATAACTTTATTAATTAGGCCGGCAGGACCTTGATATATTAAGACAAAACTGTCAAATAAAGTTACTTAAAAACAATTACTGATAACCCATCAACAATTTACCAGATATTTCAGTGAGATCAAATAAGGAAAGGTTATGGTGTTAATTCAGATACTTGTTCTCAACTCTCCAAAAGTCATTCATGGTAACATGAAGTGTGAAAACTCGGATGTACAACAAATGTTATTCTCTCTTCAAAAATATACCAATCTTTTGTGCCACTGGTTACTATTGTTGAAATATTTACAGCTTTTTTTTTAATAAGGGAAGCGAGATAATATTTCACCAATTGAAGTTATAAAAACAATCTCTTCAAAGGTTCTGAGAAAACAGTCCTCAGATACGTAGACCGCAAACATTTATTGAAATTGTTTTACTAAAATACAACAAATAATGGAGGTGCACCTAAAATTTAATTAAAAGGAAACAGTCAAAGCTGTTCAATATGAAACCACCACACGTCGGCCTGGTAGTCTCGGGAATGAACCCGATATTACTCAGGGCACACACTGTTCACCATACTTCTTGTTTCCGAAGCAAACAGTGGGAACACTCCCAAAGGCACGAACATACAGTGATAGCCTGATGAACAGAAAAGCAATATTTAAGGAGAAAGAGAAAAACTTAAGTCGTCATATTACACGCTAACAGTGTAGACAAACGTTTGTGAAAAATCGCTAAAAGATAATAAGGCAATTGGCCAAGGTAATCACCCCCACTTGCACCTGATAGTACGGAAGTTCAGCGGCCAAGTAAGATTCAGCTTCAAATCACGCCACGAGACGGAAACCGTAAAAACTTAAGGGCGCACGACGGTAAACATAGATGGAAGAAAAACACGAAAGGTTGGCTGATGAACCTCACCTAAGCCAACACAAACTTTTATTGGAAGTATAACCCACCAAAATACAAGCGACAAGAATTGCTCCGATGAGGCACATGAGCTTGTAGGCTCCAAATAACTAAAGAAAGCGACTTGGCGATTTAGTACAAAAGGTACTAGGAAAAATGTTTTGGACGTCTCAGTTAATGAAACTTAACATACAAGAAATTTACAAAACCCTAATAATTTAAAATACGCAATCAAGTAATAACGCTGTGACAGTTGCCAAATGGAAGCTCCTCAAATCAGCTGGTCAGACACAGGAACAGGTAAAGCCGCGCAGGGTAGCCATGTGGTCTGAGGCACCTTGCGCGCGGCGCCCCCCATCAGAGGTTCGAGTCCTCCCTCGGGCATGGGTGTGTGTGTTGTTCTAAGCGTAAGTTAGTTTTAGATTAAGTAGTATGTAATCCTGGCGACCGCTGACCTCAGCAGTTTGGTCCCTTAGGAACTTAACCACCACCAGGCAACAACAAATCTCAGCAGTTTGGTCCCTTAGGAACTTAACCACCACCAGGCAACAACAAATACAGGAGACTGGGCTTAGTCCAATTTAGAAGCAGCAGGACCAAAACAAGCACAGGAAGTGAACCAGTCAAAATTATCGTGCTCACAGCTGGTAGTAAGGTCAGCGTTTACGGATGCTGCAGCGAAGCAACGAACTAAAAGTAGCTCACTGAGTATACAAAGTCACTGTGGAATGACAAGCAGTAGAAAACTTGGAGCTGTCAGGATACATGTAGATGTCGACAAGCCACGCCTCATATCCAGACCTGGTCAGCCAAAGGAATAATGTGTCCACTCCCATTTCCGGAAAGGTTTTTCAACAGAAAATGCCATATATGCTTTCACCAATCAAATTTTGAATGATCTGAATAACCGAACACCACCCATTGGGATTTTTTGTGATCTCTCAAAGGCTTTTGATTGTGTAAATCATGAAAATCTGCTAGACAAGCTCAAGTATTGTGGCATGAGTGGGACAGTGCACGGATGGTTTAATTCGTACCTAACTGGAAGAGTGCAGAAAGTTGAAATAAGCAGTTCTCATAATATGCAAAGATCAGCACATTCCTCAAACTGGGGAACTATCAAGAATGGGGTTCCACAAGGGTCGGTCTTGGGTCCTTTGTTGTTCTTAATATATATTTATGACTTGCCATTCTATATTCATGAAAAGGCAAAGTTGTTCTCTTTGCTGATGATACAAGTATAGTAATCACACCTGACAAACAAGAATTAACTGATGAAATTGTCAATAATGTCTTTCAGAAAATTAGTAAGTGGTCCCTTGTAAACGGACTCTCACTGAATTTTGATAAGACACAGTACATACAGTTCCGTACAGTAAATGGTATGACACCATTAATAAATATAGACCTTAATCAGAAGCGTATAGCTAAGGTAGAATAATCAAAATTTTTAGGTGTGTCCATTGATGAGAGATTAAATTGGAAGAAACACATTGATGATCTGCTGAAACGTTTGAATTCAGCTACTTATGCAATAAGGGTCATTGCAAATTTTGGTGATAAACATCTTAGTAAATTAGCTTACTACGCCTATTTTCACTCATTGCTTGCATACGGCATCATATTCTGGGGTAATTCATCACTGAGGAGTAAAGTATTTATTGCACATAAGCGTGTAATCAGAATAATAGCTGGAGTCCACCCAAGATCATCCTGCAGACATTTATTTAAGGATCCAGGGATATTCACAGTAGCTTCTCAGCATATATACTCTCTTATGAAATTTGTTATTAACAACCAAATCCAATTCAAAAGTAATAGCAGTGTGCATAACTACAATACTAGGAGAAAGGATGATCTTCACTATTCAAGATTAAATCTAACTTTGGCACAGAAAGGGGTGAATTATACTGGCACTAAAGTCTTTGGTCACTTACCAAATAGTATCAAAAGTCTGACAGATAACCAACAAGTATTTAAGAAGAAATTAAAAGAATTTCTGAATGACAACTCCTTCTACTCCATAGAGGAATTTTTAGATATAAATTTAAAAAAACATAATATTGTTATATTAACTTAATTATATAGTTAAATTAACTTAATTATGTTGTTAAATTAACTTAATTATGTCATGTATTGGAAAATTTGACTCGTTCCAGATCATTACGAAATATCGTATTCATGATCCATGGAACTAGTATTAATCTAATCTAATTCAGCGCAAGTCCGTCGTGTGCAGAAGATGCCTAACCAGACCAACTTGGAAGGCACACGGACGGTAGAACAAACAGCCAGCTCGTTGCCCCGCAGGCCTGGGCTCTTCGTCCTTCTACACTGACTGCCTGTACCCGGAAAACGGTCTCAACGGCACTCGCGGCGAACGTGCCACGCCCCCTTCAGACCACAGAGTGTGTTCCATGGACGTGGCTCGAGCAAAGATTTATTCTTCTTACTATGGAAGTTTATCGGCCCTGATCGCATTTTACCGTGTTTAAACAATTAACTGCAGTTTAAGAAAAATTGAATGATTTATTCAAGAAGAAGAGCTTCACAAATTGAGCAAGTCAATATCTCGTTGCTCCACCTCTGGCCCTTATGCAAGCAGTTATTCGGCTTGGCATTCATTAATAGAGTTGTTAGATGTCCTCCTGAGGAGTATTGTGCCAAATTTTGTCCAATTGGCGCGTTAGAGCGTCAGAATCCCAAGCTGGTTGGAAGACCCTGCCCATAACACTCCAAACGTTCTCAATGGGGGAGAGATCTGGCGACCTTGTTGGCCAAGGCAGAGTTTGGCAAGCACGAAGAAAAGCTGTAGAAACTCTCGCCGTGTGTGGGTGGGTATTGTCTTACTGAAATGTAAACCCAGGAAGGCTTGCCATAAAGGGCAACAAAATTGGACGTAGAATATCGTCAACGTACCCCTGTGTTGTAAGGGTGACGTGGATGACAACCAAAGGGGTCCTGCTATGAAAACGAATGGCGCCCCAGACGATCACTCCCGATTGTCGGGAGGTATGACGGGCGACAGTCAAGTTGGTATCCCACAGTTGTCAAGGACGTCTACAAATACGTCTTCACTGATCATCCGGGCTCAGTTCGAAGAGCGACTCCTCAATGATGATAATTCTGTTCCACTCATGAGATTCCAGGCCGAATTTGCGCGACATCACTGCAAATGGGCTTGTTGGCGTACGGAGGTGAATGGTAGTCGGCACAAGGGGCGCTGTAAGCTCAGCCCCCTTTCTCTGAGCCGCAAGTTAATGGTCCTTGTGGTCTCTGAAGCCACCAGTTGCACGCCGGACCGATGATATTGATGAATCTGTGGCCGTGACTGCGTCTGTGATGATTGCTCAGTTTTCACATCCTGTCGCCTTTCTAGGTCGACCGTTTCCTTCTTGACTCTTGTGTTCGGCCATGCTTCACCCATTCTTACCATCATCATCGAATAGTGACATCGCTCCTATTCAAATGTAGAGCGATTTACCCATTACTCCGGCTGGCCATTTTGCGCCCAACTACACGTCCTCTCTCAAATGCTGAGGTCTGCGTATATCGTTCACGTTCCCTTCTGCAAGGCATAGTTACTATCCAACTGAGTATACGAAACGTAACTCGCAAAGACCTTATATCGTGGCATCAACGTGTGCCTCGTTTATTTGCCTTGTCAGCTGCATGGTGCAATTGCTCTGCAGCGCCACACATTCATCCACTGACCGCCAAAGTTTATAGATTTGCATTTTATGCCGATATCTCTATGAATATCGATTTGTGACCATTGCTCTCATGGGATAACATTTTTATGGAGACTTAGTCTCTCTCAGATTTATCTTCGATAAGGATAAAAGCTGAAGCAATGAATTAAAATTTATGTCGCAGCTGGGACTTGAACAAGGGCCTCCTGCTGACTGGGGTGCTATTCCAATGTCGGAGAGCCTCGGCTACAGTAACAATGTGAGAAGGGGAAAATGGGCTGAGCATTTGAATTCAAGTCTGTATTATGGAGGGCATTTGACGTACATAGTCCGTGCAGAGGTGGTAACCACAGTGCTCTAGTGGTGTAATGAGCCCATCTGCCTAATAAGCAGGAGACCTGAGTTCAAGTCCCGGTTGTGGCACAAATTGTAATTCATTGCTTCAGCTTCTATCCTTATTGTA
Organism: Schistocerca cancellata; assembly: GCF_023864275.1. NCBI lineage: Eukaryota > Metazoa > Arthropoda > Insecta > Orthoptera > Acrididae > Schistocerca > Schistocerca cancellata. The sequence goes on from NC_064626.1 coordinate 251,033,205, forward strand.
TAATAACATGTAATTAATCTATGCCTTATCTCTGATTAAAGCTAGTACAAACTTAGTTTAAAGAGTGTCCAGTGCGTTCTCAAAGTTTGTAAGTTCCAGTAAAAGCGAACAGTCATACTCATTGCATCAATCTGTTAATTCATTCATAACTTGCCAATGGTCAGCTGCGCTTAATCGCCTTTGAAGGCCAGCTGCTTTCTTTGACGATTAAGATAAGTGATTTTTTTGTATGATACACGAGGACAAATTTTAGTGAATATCTTGCAATTGTGACTGTGGTGATCTAGCACATAGCGCGCTAGGCTCCGGTCCTGGAGGGCCTGCATCCAATCCTGGGTAGGGGAGGCGACTTTTCTTCGTTCCAGTACCTCCAGAACGGCCGCAGGTCCACTCAGCCTGCTATCAGATTAGTACTGCGTATCGTTCCCATGGGCATAAGGCGGCTGGGATGATGGGCCCTCCATCTTCCCTCTCTTGGTGCCTCGGCGAAGAAAGGCTTCACTCTGCCTGCAGCAAGCAGGGTTGCCATATCTAGCTGCGACCTCGCTGGGACACACTGAGATGAGTGTGTAGAATTGAAATAAAAAATTTATTTAACGAAATTACTTTTTTGTTTAGAACACAATTACATGGAAATTGTTGGGGCAGAATTAATTGGTACACCACATTTTTTGGAAGATTTCATCTTTTTCACCAATTCTTTTTTCTCTTTTACCTACTTATAAAACTCCATGCAAGTCAGCTTTTAGTTATACTGGCACTATTAGATCGATTCCAGTCTCTGGCAGCAGTCGATTTCTTTCATCAGTTCACTGGGCGGACATCAGCGAAAATACTCTTTCCACATACTCTTTCCTCAGTGGCGTTGAGTGGAGGAACAGAAAACAAATACTCGTATAATTTTAGCAGCAAGCATTTTTGTTTAGGATTTTCGGTTTCGTTAAGAAAGTAAATCCACCTTTCTTCTATACAGTCTTTAGACTTCCGCTTTTCTGAATCACATTTAGTTTCTAAAAAGCTCTTGACGTGTATACATTACTGAAAACAATTGTCACTTGAAATATTCACACCATTTTTAGTCAGGTATATAATAGTGTTTTCAATCATCACCCAGTCAGGGGTTTCAGATAGCATCATCCACTCAAATACTTGATATTTATTGAAAGAAATAGCCCATTTCTCTGTAATTCATTTGTTTGTACAGCCTGAACATCGGAGTTGGATGCTGTGAGCTGCTCTGGTTGGTTCCTTTTATTCTCACTAGGATGTAATTAAAGCTTCTTTCATCGTTCCTTAGTAGAATTATCGAACGCAGCCATCCACTCATTCAGTTACAATGTCCAGCCACATTAACGTGACCACCTTTCGAACGCCTGAATAACCATCCTTTGCAATGCGGACTGCTGCGTGATGTGCAGGAAGATAGCTAATGAGGTTCTGCAAGGTACCAACAAGGATACGGAGCTGTCTGACCTTCAGTGCGCTAGATTTCTCGGTTGAGGATCCACAGCGCGAACAGCCAGACTGAAGTTATTCCACAGATTCTCTATTGGGTTTAAATGCAGGGTGTTCGGTAGCCATGGAAATCTAGTAAAATCATCCCGGTGCTCTTCGAACCATGCTCGTACACTACAACCTGTGTGATACTTTGCATTGTCCTGCTGGTAGATGCCCTTGTACCAAGGACAAACAGACTACATGTAGGGATGGATATGATCCCGAACGATAGATACATACTTGCGTTGATCCATTGCGCCTTCCAGAATGACGAGATCACCCAGTGAATGCTATGAACACATTCCCCAAACAATAATGCTTCCTTCTCCGGTCTGAACCCTTCCCACTATTATTGCAGGATGTTTGCTTTGAAGCATTTCACGCTGTACACTGCAATGGCCATCTACTAAAGACGCCACCCGCTGACACTCGGTAGATGTCCAGTTGTGGTGTTGGCGTGCATATTCCAGCCTTCGTCGCCGATGAACAGCAGTCAGCAAGGGTCCGTGAACCGGGCGCCTGTTGGGGGGGGGGGGGGGGGGGCATGAGCACCAACATTTTGTGAACGGTTATTGAGGAGGTACTGTTGGTAGCCCTTGTTTTATTTGGGCAGTCAGTCGGTTAACAGTTGCACCCGTCTATTCACCCGTCCAGATTTCCACAGCCATCATTCACCTCTGTCATCTGTGGTCCATGGCGCACCACAGCTGCCTCGACGCTGGCTTTGGATAGCGCCATTTTGTCATGCACGGTATAGTTTAACCACGGGACATGTGAACTGTTTAGAAACTTAGTGTTTCGGTAATTTTTTCACCCTTGTCCTGAAAATCACTGCTCATGCCCTTCTGGACCTCAGGTAAATCGTCCCATTTCCGCATTACCACAAATAGAGCACTGTTTTACGCGTCATCCCCATACGCTTTATACACTACTGGCCATTAAAATTGCTACACCAAGAAGAAATGCAGATGATACACGGGTATTCATTGGACAAATATATTATACTAGAACTGACATGTCATTACATTTTCACCCAATTTGGGCGCATAAATCCTGAGAAATCAGTACCCAGAACAACCACATCTGGCCGTAATAACGGCCTTGATACGCCTGGGCACTGAGTCAAACAGAGCTTGGATGGCGTGTACAGGTACAGCTGCCCATGCAGCTTCAACACGATACCACAGCTCATCAAGAATAGTGACTGGCGTATTCTGACGAGCCAGTTGCTCGGCCACCATTGACCAGAAGTTTTCAATTGGTGAGAGATCTGGAGAATGTGCTGGCCAGGGCAGCAGTCGAACATTTTCTGTATCCAGAAAGGCCGTTACAGGACCTGCAACATGCGGTCGTGCATTATCTTGCTGAAATGTAGGGTTTCACAGGGATCGAATGAAGAGTAGAGCCACGGGTCGTAACACATCTGAAATGTAACGTCCACTGTTCAAAGTGCCGTCAAAGCGAACAAGAGGTGACCGAGACGTGTAACCAATGGCACCCCATACCATCACGCCGGGTGATACGCCAGTATAGCGATGACGAATACACGCGCTTCCAATGCTCGTTCACTGCTATGTCGCCAAACACGGATGCGACCATCATGATGCTGTAAAAAGAACCTGGATTCATCCGAAAAAATGACGTTTTGCCATTCGTGCACCCACGTTCGTTGTTGCGTAAACCATCGCAGACGCTGCTGCCAAGGGTAACCACAGCCATGGTCTCCGAGCTGATAGTCCATGCTGCTGCAAACGTCGTCGAACTGTTCGTGCAGATGGTTTGTCCTTTATCAAAGTCGGAAACGTGATGGTACGCATTTCTCCTCTTTACACGAGTCATCACAACAACGTTTCACCAGGCAACGCCGGTCAACTGCTGTTTGTGTATGAGAAATCGTTTGGAAACTTTACTCATGTCAGCACGCTGTAGGTATCGCCACCGGCGCCAACTTGTGTGAATGCTCTGAAAAGCTGATCAGTTGTATAACATAGCGTCGTCTTCCTGTTGGCTAAATTTCGCGTCTGTAACACGCCAACTTCGAGGTGTAGCAATTTTAATGGCCAGTAGTGTACATCCTCCACTGCTAGTACTGCCATCTGGCGTTATTACACGCTGAAGTCGCACATAGGCGTTGGTGACGCTAATGTGACTGGACCGAGCACATCCATCATTAAATAATTATAAGGGCAGATTTTATCTTACGTCTAAAGTAAAACACACATCATGTTGTTCATTGCAGGTCTTTCACCCTTCCGTGAACTGCAGCGATTTGAGTACTTGGAGAGAATGCAACGAAACGTATCCTGTTTCTGATGGTAAGTCTGAAAATACCGACTTACTCATTTAGCTCTAGGTTCATTCTCTCACTCCTTAGCCTCTTCCATTGGCCTCGGTAGCTGCCCACGTTATTGTGAGTTCCCAGGCTCTCCAGGTCTTTCTTGACTCCACCTATCCATCTGAATTTTCCTATATGAAGAGGCCTCGTACCCTGCAACTTCCCTTGTATGCTGTCTTCAACATCCTTTTTTCTCTCCACAGTACCTGTCCCAGCCATTCGTTTCTTCTACTCTCTACTACAGCTGTCACATCTGATTCATTTAACAGCGGGTGGATTTCTTTGTTTTCCCATCTTCTAAAAATTCCATTTCCTGAGACTGGTCCAACGATTTTTATTAACACCTTGTTTTCTAAAGTCATAATTTTTCTCTCCATTTGCTTGCTTAGTGCCCAAGTTCCAGCCCCATATATTAACACTGGCCATACAGTTATCTTGTAAATGCGGAGTTTTGTTGTTCTTGTTAATAGTTTTCTGCTGGACAGTTTGTCCATTGAGAATAGCCACCTCTCTGCATATTTTATTCGGTTCGTTATTTCCTCTTCTATGTTGGTGTATGCATTGACAGTAGTTTCTAGATTCTGGATGGACCTAGTCCTCTTAAATTCCATGTCTTCTATTGTCAGTGATCCATCTGTTTCCTCTTCATTGTTTATTGTTACAGTCATACATTGTTTTATCTGATTATTCTCAGATCCACTTTTTGTGATTACGCTATTAGCACTTAAGTTGTTCTTATTAGTTCCAATTCCTCCTCCGCTATAACGGTAGTATTATCGGCAAAATGCTAACAGTTTCACTTGACCACCTAATTTACACTTTTTTCCAACTGATGTCGCTCTTTTTTCTGTCTTCTCCAATAGCAAGGTAAATAGGCTGGAGGAGATGCAGTGTTCCTGTTTGTCACTTGTCTCCACTGTAAAACATTTGGACTTCCTACCGTCAAATATCACTTCAGTTTTCTCACTGTACATTTTGGTCAGCCTGATCAGTTTCGAAGGTACACCTGATTCTTCCATTATCTTCTATATGCGTTTCTGTGGATAATTCGTACATATTATCAATTACTTGCCTGAGAATGAATATTTATTCCTTTGCTGAAATGCCTTATCGAAATCCGACCTGATGCTCTTCAAGGTGTTCCTCTACATATGGTAACAGCCTTAGTAAGAGAATGCAAACAAAGATCTTGTACACACTGCATAGTAACGATATATGCAACTGTAATTCTCAAACTTGGTTCTGTTTCCTTTCTTATGTATTGAACATAGTACTACTTGTTGCCATTCAAAACCGCAGAATCATTCTACACGATGCTTTTCTGCATACTTCTTCGCCTTGTTTCGGTGGTTCTATTGTCATATCATCGGTTCCAGGAGCCTTATTGTTCTTCATTTGCTTTAGAAATTCATCCGTTTCCCTCACATTAGACTCTCCACTTTTGGTCTGGTCCTTCCATAGGTCTTTGTTTCCTCATATCTTTTGCTACAGCGACACTCAACAGTTCTTTGAAATAGTCCTTCCATAAGTTCATGCCCTCTTCTTGGCCGGCCATCAAGTCTCCTTCATTGTTCTCCATCGTTGAAATGTTTCATTTGTAACCCCCCAAGAAAAATCTTACATAGCTATACAATCCTCTTACATTGTTCTTGTCTTTGTCTTTTTCAGCTTTTTCTAATTGCTTGTTGATGAACTGCCTCTTTCCTCTTCCTATTGCTTTCCTAGTTCCTCTTGATGCCTTTGAATATTCTTCTCTACACTGTAGAGCATCGTCACTTAGCATCCTCTGTTTGTACTCTTTTCTCTTCTTTGTCACCTCTTAGCACTCCTTATTGTACTATATTTTATCCCTCCCTTTCCTTTCTTGCATTTTTTGGTGTTCCATCACAGTGTCAAACATTACAGGTATGAATGTTTCCCGACTTTTTTTTCTTCCTCTTTTCTTTCTCCTTTTTCTTCTACTTCTTCCAGAATTTGAAATCAATCCTGTAGCCTTACCTTGTATTCACTCCTTATGTCCTCATTAACTGAGTACCCATGTGTGTATTTATTTCATTTCTATTACTCCTTCTCCTCACCTCTCTCTATCCATCTCCTCTGCCCCCCCTCAGCCCAAATATTTCCACCACCTCCACCAACTGCTTGCTATCCATCTCCTCCCACCTCCCCCTCTCTATCTATCTGCTACTCCCTCCTCTCTTTGTCCATTTCCTCCTCACCCTCACTCCATCCTTTTCCTCTTTCCTTTCTGTGTCCATTTGCTCTTCCCCCTCTCACTGTCCATGTTCACCGATTCCTTTCTCTGTCCATCTCCCCCTCCCCCTCTCACTATGTCATACAATGGTGTAATTTTTTAGGTACATTCAGCGGCATATGTGGATACTGTCTCCTAAATGAGTTATGAAAAGAATTAGCAGCAAAGAAATAGTAATGAATTTAAACATCATGACATCACGCCTGATGTGACAGTTTTGCTGCATGAACGGCGAAAATAAATAAAGTAAGCGATACATATTTTTCCTTTCGTTATTTCGTTGGGGTTGTAAGAAAGAAAGTTTCGTAAAGGTTTGAATGTCTGTGTCAAGTTTGTTGCTAGTCACTAAGTGCTCTCATTCTCAAATAATGGAATGTTCAAATGTGTGTGAAATCTTATGGGACTTAACTGCTAAGGTCATCAGTCCCTAAGCTTACACACTACGTAAACTAAATTATCTTAAGGACAAACACACACACACACCCATGCCCGAGGGAGGACTCGAACCTCTGCTGGTACCAGCTGCTCAGTCCATGACTGCAGCGCCTTAGACCGCTCGGCTAACAAATAATGGACAGTGCACATAATAGCTATATGTTATGCAACAAATAGTGTGGAAGTATGGATTAAACATATCGAAGATTGTATAAGCATTTTATTTATTACTTTCAATCGTATCACGTAGCACATATCAGCCAATAAAAGCATTTTTACAAACATTATAAACTCCCAAAGGCAAAGAGTAAATAGCTTGTCCAAAGAGTAAATACTTTCCCCTGATTCGCGTAATATTCTTCAAATCAATAACCATGTATCGTACAACATACTTTCTAAAGTAGCTCATGTTCTTCCTCAGGGTTCAGGCTATCTCTGTACCAAATGTTATCTAAATCGATTCATTGGGTTAGTAATAATAAACTTAAACGTCATGCATGATGCACAGTTTTTCACTCATCTCAGCGTTTATGGTGCCGTAAAAACTATATATCATACAATGATATAATTTTACAGATACATTCAGTAGTATATGCGAACACTTTCTGCATAATGAGTCACGAATACAGTGAGTACTAAAGAAGGAATAAATTAAAACGTCAAGCCTGATGCGACACTGAACCGCGAAAACATAGTAAGCGATAAACTGTTTTCCTTCTTCATTTTGTTGGGGAGTGTCAGCGAGAAAAAGTTTCGTGAAGGTTTGAAATTATGTTTAAAGTTTGTTGCAAGTCCCTAAGTGCTCTTGATGAATTAAATCTAAATGTTGGCATGTCGTGGCCTGTACTTCATTTTCACCCTCACCCTTAGTCTTATAACAGGAAGGTGGTTCTTACCACTACAGCGATTCTTTCTAGACAGTAAGTGATATGTGTACCAAATTTGGTTGAAATCGGTTGCTTGATTTTGGAAGAGATGTGGAACACACATTCTAACATACATTTTTATAATATGTATCAGCTGAGTACCCGTCATTTCCCAGCTACATATTTATTCCTCCCCCTGCCCCACTCTTTGTCTGCCTCATTTCCCCCTCCCCATCTCTCTGTCCAACTCCTCCACCAACCCTCTCTCAATCCATCTTTTCCTCTCCCCTTCTCTCTGTCCATCTGTCCATCTCGTTCTCTTCCCTTTCTCTATCCATTTGCCCATCCCCCTGCTCGCTCATATCTGTGTCCATGTAATCCTTCCCCCTTTCTGTCTGACCATCTCTCCGTCACCCCTTCTGCCTCCACATAGTCACCACCGCTCCAGTAGGAGGCTGCTGGTTCTTATTCCCGCAGTATTTCTTTCCAGATTCAAGTTTGGCTGAAATCGATCCAGGGGTTTAGGAGGAGCTTTTCGTCACCAGCTTTGCAACAAAATGCACTTGTCCCATATATTTAACACACTTACATTACACATATACCTGTATTTCACCTGTATCTCTAGCGAGTTTGCTCCTGCAGTTTCGTTTGCACACAGCTCAGTCTCTGATGTCATGTCTCCTGAACAGTTTGTTGTACAACATATACTATTGCAATCATATTCAGTGTTATATTTGAGTACTGCCTGCAAAATGTGTTGTGAATAATTAGCAGTAAAGCCTTAAAAAATTAAAAAGTTATGCAAGATGCGGCAATTTTCCACGCATTTCAGTGTTTATGATGTTATATCTCCTGAACAGTGTATCGTACGGTTATGTGATTTTGTGAATACATTCAGCGGCATATGTGGGCACTGTCTACGATTTTTTTTTGCGAATGGTGTTAGTAACAGAGAAGTAATAGATTTAAACGTCATTCGTGATGTGACAGTTTTTCACGAATTTCGGTGTTTACAACGTTATATTGTCCTGAACTGTTAGTTGCACAATGATATAGTTCTGTCAGTACATTGAGGGACATACGTGGATACTACCTGCGAAATTTCCTGTGAATAAAGAGCAGAGAAGTGATAAATTTAAGCGTCATGTATGATGCGGCAGTTTTTCACGCATCTTGGTGTTAATAACGTCATATCTTCTGGGCTGTGTGTCGTGCAATGATATAATTTTGCAGGTACATTCAGCTGTATAGGTGAATACTGTCTGCAAAATGTGTCATCAAGACAGTTGGTAGTAAAGAAGTAATAAATCAAGAACTCATGCCTGTGTGGCAGTTTTACTGCATGAACAGAGAAATTGCAGAAAGCGATAAACTTTTTACTTTCATCTTTTTTTTGGGGGTTTGTGAGCGAGAAAAAGTTTCGTGAAGATTATGTGAAAAGTTTGTTGCAAGTCACAAAGTGCTCTCATTCTCTGACATTGGCTGAATAAAGTCTTTGAATTCGCCCATCAGTCTGCAAATTCGCATGCCATGAGCTACACTACTTTTGCACCCCCAACTCCCAGCCCTTTGATAAGTATGTGGTTCTTACGTCCACAGCGAGTCTCTCCAGACAATTAGTTGGTTGGTTGATTTGGGAGAGCAGACCAAACTGCGAAGTCATCGGTCCCGTTAGATTAGGGAAGGATGGGGAAGGGAGTAGGCCATGCCCCTTCAGAGGAACCATCCCAGCATTTGCCTGAAGCGATTTAGGGAAATCACGGAAAACGTAAGTCAAGATGGCCGGACGCGGATTTGAACCATCGTCCTGCAGACAGTAAGTGAGGTGTTCACCGATTATGGTTGAAATTGGTCCTGTAGTTTAGGAGGAGATGACGAACATAGATATGTACATTTATACATACATCCATTTTTATAATATGTGTGGATGAATATCTTTTTTCCTTGACCCGATTAAAGGCGCTTCAGTCTGGAACCGCGTGACCGCTACGGTCGCAGGTTCGAATCCTGCCTCGGGCATGGATGTGTGTGATGTCCTTAGGTTAGTTAGGTTTAATTAGTTCTAAGTTCTAGGCGACTGATGACCTCAGAAGTTAAGTCGCATAGTGCTCAGAGCCATTTGAACCTTGACCCGATTTTTATGAAGTGAAGCCAATACGGTGCTCCAAACTATGTTCAAGTCGCCTGCGAAAATCCCACGAAAAAGCCATTTCAGCAGCGGAAGATACGACGGTGTGTTTCAACAACTCAGAACATTCGTTAGTGCCAAGCTGGTAAGAAGTTAAATGTGCTTAGACTCGCCACGGACGCCATGCAGAAGATTTTTGTGTTAATTATGACGGTACGAAGATACGCCCATGGTCCAATCCGACATGTTGAAACATTCTGTGAAGCTTTTTACACTGTCAGAATACCCTGTCAAAATTTTAGCTGCTAAGACGCACTGCAAGTATTTTTAAACGAATTTTGAAAAAATTGCCAAATTAGTAGTTCGCTAGGGAGCTGGAGGGTTATACGAGGTGTGACTGGAAAGTTTTAAGAATGGATCTGCTACTGCTTATTCGTTCGGCGGACAGGTAGACAGAGGGTGGGGAGCGAGCCATTGTTTTGTCCTTGAATGCCGCATGGGTCATTTGAGCTGCTTGAGGCCAAGTAGTGTCATGAAGGAAGAGAACTTGGCGAGACAGAAGTCCAGGGCGTTTTCCTTTTATGACACTCGCAGTTTCTTCAAGACATTACAGTGCCTCCCTGCATTCATTGTGGTGTTGTGAGCAAGTAGTGAACGAATAACACCCCCTGCCAATCCCAAAAGATGGTTGCCATAAGCTTCATCACCGAATGTTGACCTTTGCCGTTTTTTGGGCACTTTCGCCATGATTTTTCCAAACCCTGTTCTGACGTTTTGTCCTAGGAATCGAATGATGGACTCAGATCTCATCCCAGTGATAAGCCGTTGTATACCAGATTTCCCTTTCTCTGACGCATTTTCAGGAGCATTCTGGCCGAATCCATCTGCTGCTGCTAGTTTTGCTGCGAAAAAACGAATGACAGAGCACATCTCATAAGCAGACACATTTACACGGTGTGTGAAAAAAGTAATAAAAGTTAGTTGTTAACTACTAAAATTTTTTCAGTCAACAGTATCGTCCCCTTCAAAGCACAACCCTTCGGTAGCTATACACCGGCGGAGTCGTTGTTCCAATCTTGGTAGCAGTGCTGAAAGGCTAAAATTTGTAGGGTCTTTTAACATGTCGGTCACAGTCTTTTGAATGTTCTCAAGGGTCACAAAATGACGTCCTTTAAATCATTTTTCAATTTCGGTAAAAGAAAAAAGTCACAAGGAGTCAGATCAGGTAAATGAGGGGCTGTGGATCAACAGCAATGCAGTTTGAGGTCAACAATTCCGTGGTGGAAGTGGCTGTGTGACATGGGGCGTTGTCATGATGCAGCATCCACTTGTCTGCAATGTCCAGTATCACTCGATTCACCCTTTTCCTGAGTCTTTCAAGGACATCTTTGTAAAACACTTGACTGATAGTTCGTCCTGGAGGAACAAATTCTTTATGCATGAGATCCTTACTATCAAAAGAAGCAAATCAGCATTGTTTTGATATCTGATTTGCTCATTCGAGCTTTATTCGATCGAGGAGATGTCTCAGTGTGCCACTCTTCACCTCGCTACTCTGTCTCAGGATCGTACTCAAAAATCCAAGATTCGTCACCTGTGATCACACGACTGAACCATTCGTGGTCACTGGCATTCCTCTCAAGAAGAAAAACGCATACGTTTTTTGGATGGTCCTTCTATTCAATTGTGAAGTTTTTCGGCACCATTATGGCACAAGCCTTTCGCGTGTACAAAACTTCGGCCAAAACTTGATAAACTGAGAAAGTGTTTAACAGGTCACCCATCATCCTTATTGTTAAAATTCGGTCCTCTCTTACAAGAGCACGCACACTTTCGGCGTTTCCGTCGGTTTTTGAAGTTGGAGGTCTTCCTGAGCGAGGTTCATCTGCAGCATGTTCTCAGCCTTCCAAAAGTGATTTGTGCCAGCGAAAAACGTGTGCTCTTGGTAACGAATGTTCCCCATAGGCCTGTTTCAGCTTTTAAAAGGTCACACTCATGGATTCCCCAAGTTAAACACAAAACTTGATGGCATAACGTTGCTCTAAATTACGTTCTTCTATTTTATAAACACACAACAAAAATTTCACTGAGGGCGCTCTCAGAAATCATTTGATGGCCGTATGGAGCTGAAACAACTGAGCATCTGGAAGGGATGAACGCATCGGTCTACACGAATGGAACAACACAGCGTTGCCAGATAGTTTATAGTGTTATAAGTCTCGTTAAGTCTCTCACACACCTCGTAGTAGTGTTAACACCATGCTAACTGGCTGCGTACTGGCAAGATACTGCGGTGTGCATCGTAAGCCAGTGTGAGCGTTGTCAACACAGACCGGTCGAACTCGCCAGCCGTCACCTGTCACACACACACTTTATTTTGCAGAGAAATAAAATAGGGAAACTTACTTAGTGGAGGATCCTCATATTTTGTGTGTCCTGCTATGTGCAGGATCAGAGGCTTCTATAGGTCTACCTCCTAACCAGGAGGTGGTTTGGATGTTTGGACTCCTCGGTGGATTTGTTTTCTAGCGTTCAATTGGCGAATGATGTTGCTGACTAGTGGCCTGGCGATCCGCTACTACGATCAGCTGTTACCAATGCCTGTTGACTCTTGTGGTGTCGATTTTCCTCTAACTAAAATAATTGCAGTGCCCCTTGAAACAGCGTACGCAGTGATGTGCTGTCGGCGGTTTTTAATTAGGGTCGAGTGAGGGAAACACCTACCCCTACATTATTGCTGCTGCCTAGATAGTATGTACGAGGGTAAGTCAATTATTATCCGCAATTTAGTTATATTTTTGTTTATTTTGGTAGTGCTGTCGTTTTACGTTGATGACGCATGCTTTGTTTATTTGTTGTTATATCTTTGCAATTTTCAAGCTGCTAGGTTAGTTTCGTTGTCGCTGCCATGCTGTTAATCATGGCTGCTCCGCTTTCTATTTGCACCAAAGAAGAGCAACGTTCAGTGATCCGGTTTTTTTTTTTTTTTTTTTTTTTGTCAGAAAGCATATCAAGTCCGAAATTTATAGAAGACTTCCGGTACAGTACGGGAACAGTGTTTTGCTACAGCGGAGTGTCTACGAATGGATTGAAAAATTCCGAAATGGTCGCACAAGTGTTACGCACTATTAAGCAGCCGGACGACCGTTTACCGCCACAAATGGAGAAACCATTGAGCGTTCACGTGAAATGAGTCTCTTAGACAGACGATGAACTATTGACGAAGTAGCACATCATCTGCAAATTAGTCACAGTTCTGCCTACGAAATGATCCACAACAGACTTGGGTTTCATAAAGTTTGTGCAAGATGGGTCCCAAAACAACTCGCACAGTTGCATAAACAGACGCTCTTGGACATCTGCCAAAAACATTTGGATCGCTATGGTAACGAAGGGGACGACTTCGTAGACAGGATCATTACTGGTGACGAAACATGGATCCATTATTACGAGCCGGAGAGTAAACGGCAGAGTATGGAATGGAAACATCCAAATTCGCCGTGCAAGGAAAAGTTCAAGACCCAGCCGTCTGCAGGAAAACTGATGCTTACGGTTCTTTGGGACGCACAATTTCCAGTACTGGAACATTATGGGGAAAGGGGCACAACATTAAACAGTGTACGTTACAGTGAGATGCTTACTGCCAAGCTAAAGCCTGCAATTCGAAGCAAACGCCGAGAATTGCTGTCAAAAGGTGTTGTGTTGTGTTGTTGCACGACAATGCCCGTCTGCATACTACTGCCCACACTGCTGAAACGCTCCAGAAACTCAAATTTGAAGTACTGGATCATCCTCCATATAGTCCCAATCTTATAACGTGTTTGGTCCACTCAAATAGGCGTTAAGGGGCCGTCAAAAATGGTTCAAATGGTTCTGAGCACTATGTGACTTAACTTCTGAGGTCATCAGTCCCCTAGATCTTAGAGCTACTTAAACCTAACTAACCTAAGGACAGCACACACACCAATGCCCGAGGCAGGATTCGAACTTGCGACCGCAGCGATCGCGCGGTTCCAGACTGCAGCGCCTAGAACCGTTCGGTCACTCCGGCTGGCTAAGGAGCCGTCGATTTGCCTCGGACGAAGCAGTGAAAGAAGCGGTACATTCCTGGCTCGCAGCTCAATCGAAAACCTTCTTTTATGAGGGCATCAGGAAGCTTGTACAACGATGGACAAAGTGCGTTGAAACGTAAGGAGACTATGTCGAAAAATGATGTTCTTGTAAGTTTCCTATTTGATTACAATAATATTTTATAACTACTTTGCGGCCGGCCGGAGTGGCCGAGCGGTTCTAGACGCTACAGTCTGGAACCGCGCGACCGCTACGGTCGCAGGTTCGAATCCTGCCTCGGGCATAGATGTGTGTGATCTCCTTAGGTTAGTTAGGTTTAAGTAGTTCTAAGTTCTAGGGGACTGAAGACCTCAGAAGTTAAGTTCCATGGTGCTCAGAGACATTTGAACCATTTTTTAACTACTTTGCGGATACTAATTGACTTACCCTCGTAACTGAAAGCCCCTCATAAATGTACTTACCTTAGAACGGCTTTTCGGCCCGTTGATGAAAGGGCAGGAGCTCGGCAATGCTTACCTGCTTGTGCATCATTGCAAAAAGTGCATGCAGTACGCTCTCTCCATTGCAGTAATGGTTAGGGGATATCGAGTGCTTCAGTTGGCAAAGGATTTATTGCGATTGGTCAGTTAAAAAGGAATTGAATTTATTTGGAAGTGCAGTGGTTTCATAAAACTATACATAACAGAAAGTACACGTCCCCAAATACACTTATGCCGACACCAAAGCAAAGAGAGCCATACCGAACAAAACAAAGCTGAGCGTGCACATTCCCAACTATGCTTCTATTAGCACTGTGAAGGTGGCGTAAAATTTGCTGCAGAATCAGCGAGGAAACAAATATATGGAAAACACTGACAAGAAGGGACAGGATTGTGGGGCGTATGTTACGACATCAGGGAATAACTTCCATAATTCAAGAGATAGTTGCAAAGATTGGAATATATCCAACAAATAATTGATGACAGTGGGTACAAGTGCTACTCTGAAATGAGAAGGTTGGCGCAGAGTACGAAATCGTGGTGGGTCGCATCAAACCAGACAGAAGACTGATGCTCACGTAACAACTGATAAACCAAAGGCACTGATCAAAACCTGTATTCTGCCATGTGGGTGTTACGCATTTATTTAATTCAAAAACAATACTTTCTTGGCGATAGCCCAATGTAGTTCACTATTCCCAAAGGTCACTAAAAATCTCACACTTACAAGGAAAATGACACTAACAGCGAGCACGTGGTTATAAACGATTTATAAAGGGGAGAGTGAAGTACCTGGGGGCATAATGTACCTACGAACAATTGATGTTTCCTGGTTCGTGTTTCAGCCTAGTGATTTATTTTAGAATCACATGATGAAGGTATGCGCAGTAGAGAGAGCTAAAATCAGTTACTGTAATTTTTTTGCATTTTTTGTTGATGTGAGGTTTTGTTTGCGCAGCATTTGTAAATATTCTTAATTCCTTACATTTATGTGCTGCGACATATATTTAAGCCATTTGGAAGATGATATTAATTCTTCAGCCATAGAATTTCACGGTGAGTAAAATTCTATATACACTCCTGGAAATTGAAATAAGAACACCGTGAATTCATTGTCCCAGGAAGGGGAAACTTTATTGACACATTCCTGGGGTCAGATACATCACATGATCACACTGACAGAACCACAGGCACATAGACACAGGCAACAGAGCATGCACAATGTCGGCACTAGTACAGTGTATATCCACCTTTCGCAGCAATGCAGGCTGCTATTCTCCCATGGAGACGATCGTAGAGATGCTGGATGTAGTCCTGTGGAACGGCTTGCCATGCCATTTCCACCTGGCGCCTCAGTTGGACCAGCGTTCGTGCTGGACGTGCAGACCGCGTGAGACGACGCTTCATCCAGTCCCAAACATGCTCAATGGGGGACAGATCCGGAGATCTTGCTGGCCAGGGTAGTTGACTTACACCTTCTAGAGCACGTTGGGTGGCACGGGATACATGCGGACGTGCATTGTCCTGTTGGAACAGGAAGTTCCCTTGCCGGTCTAGGAATGGTAGAACGATGGGTTCGATGACGGTTTGGATGTACCGTGCACTATTCAGTGTCCCCTCGACGATCACCAGTGGTGTACGGCCAGTGTAGGAGATCGCTCCCCACTCCATGATGCCGGGTGTTGGCCCTGTGTGCCTCGGTCGTATGCAGTCCTGATTGTGGCGCTCACCTGCACGGCGCCAAACACGCATACGACCATCATTGGCACCAAGGCAGAAGCGACTCTCATCGCTGAAGACGACACGTCTCCATTCGTCCCTCCATTCACGCCTGTCACGACACCACTGGAGGCGGGCTGCACGATGTTGGGGCGTGAGCGGAAGACGGCCTAACGGTGTGCGGGACCGTAGCCCAGCTTCATGGAGACGGTTGCGAATGGTCCTCGCCGATACCCCAGGAGCAACAGTGTCCCTAATTTGCTGGGAAGTGGCGGTGCGGTCCCCTACGGCACTGCGTAGGATCCTACGGTCTTGGCGTGCATCCGTGCGTCGCTGCGGTCCGGTCCCAGGTCGACGGGCACGTGCACCTTCCGCCGACCACTGGCGACAACATCGATGTACTGTGGAGACCTCACGCCCCACGTGTTGAGCAATTCGGCGGTACGTCCACCCGGCCTCCCGCATGCCCACTATACGCCCTCGCTCAAAGTCCGTCAACTGCACATATGGTTCACGTCCACGCTGTCGCAGCATGCTACCAGTGTTAGAGACTGCGATGGAGCTCCGTATGCCACGGCAAACTGGCTGACACTGACGGCGGCGGTGCACAAATGCTGCGCAGCTAGCGCCATTCGACGGCCAACACCGCGGTTCCTGGTGTGTCCGCTGTGCCGTGCGTGTGATCATTGCTTGTACAGCCCTCTCGCAGTGTCCGGAGCAAGTATGGTGGGTCTGACACACCGGTGTCAATGTGTTCTTTTTTCCATTTCCAGGAGTGTATTTTTAAAACTAATTGTATGGCATATGGTCAGGTAAGCCATACGTTGGTTGTACACCGCCCTGTACCTTGACACGGAAGAAGTTATTCTATCGTGGAAGAAGCGATATTTGCAAATGAAGTAATTGTGATTTCCTTTAATGTCGTAGCAATTTGACCTGTCCTGAAGATGGAAATTTGTGTTTTCAGTAGCTTTCATTTCAAAAAGTATTCAACTTGTAACTAGGTTTTAATAATGCTTCTACTTAATTTGATTTCACTTTTTGGTTATTGCGATTTTTTAAAGTAATAATGTAACAGACAGACTATTAAATACAGCATTGGCTAGATTATATCAACTGGGACACTTTTAAATTTCAGTTGAATATTTGTTCCTAAGTACTTGATCATATTGTACCCTGACACACTTTTCCACACTTGGAAAACCTTACTTTTGTGGAGTACTTTCTGTAATTACAGAAAAAGACTGTAGCACTTTAAAAGCGAATGCTATCATTTGAAAATAGAATAACAAAATATGGAAAACTTCAGTTACAATACTGACTAGAGGTGGAAGTCTTAAAAGTGTTTCAAGGTACAACACTCTCTCCTGCTATCGCCAAGACAACACATACATGAAGAACTAGCACGCTGGAGTGTGGGACATGGCTGTTCTGCGCAGCCGTCTTCTATACCAGTGGATGCCATTAAATCAGCTGCTAGATTTAACCGACGATGTTGGAGTTGCCCTGGTCACAATACACCATGACCACAGAACATGTTAATAACGCAGCTTCTCTGGAGCTCTTTCTTGTAAGACCCTCAGGATACGCGTGTATATGAGTCACATCTTTTTCTTGCCGTGCACTGTGGCACAGAGACATATGACGAGTGCTGCTTCGCAATGTCTTTTCCCTGAAACAACAGACAGCAACCCTATTTATAGCCTCTATTGAGTACTTTTCAGCCAGGACTGTGAAAAAATATTTGTCTGCAAACGACTCTTGAAGTTTGATAAAGCTCTTTTAGGGATTCTGCCATTCATCCTGTTTCCAACTCTTAACAGAGCATACAAAGAACGTAAACAATGCGTGCTACTTCATGTTTTCCCCCGCCTTGGTAAACGGACAGTCCCATTCTTGTAGGAAGGGTTATCATCGTAGAGAAATTACGCCACAACACATGGGTTCAATGAAAGCACCAATGCGCCAATGTACTAGAAGTTTTGCGACTATAATAACCAGAACTGGATCCTGTGTCTGCTAGTTGCATTAACCAGACACCTCATCATAATACGCTTCTGCGGCGAGAACTGCCATAGAGTCACCCATATGCTCTCGCAATGGTTTGGTTCCCATGCAACCTTAGCTACATATGTCGAACATACAGTAGCTCCTGAAAGAAGATATGTAGGCTTACACAGAATCATCCAATTAAACTTTACAGTGACCTCAGAGATGAAGAGTCCCATGCTTTGCGAACCGCAAACCGCCAGTGATCAAATTAACCGAATTCGTCCATCAAGACCAGTGTAATCAACTATCTTCTTGACATGTCGACAGTGCAATACAGCAGTTTTACCTAATTAAATGTCTCACGAATGTATCAAATATGCCGGCCGCGGTGGTCTAGCGGTTCTGGCGCTGCAGTCCGGAACCGCGGGACTGCTACGGTCGCAGGTTCGAATCCTGCCTCGGGTATGAGTGTGTGATGTCCTTAGGTTAGTTAGGTTTAAGTAGTTCTAAGTTCTAGGGGACTTACGACCTAAGATGTTGAGTCCCATAGTGCTCAGAGCCATTTGAACCATTTTTTTTGTATCAAATATGGGTAGGTTCAAATGGCTCTGAGAACTATGGGACTTAATTTCTGAGGTCATCAGTCCCCTAGAACGTAGAACTACTTAAACCTAACTAACCAAAGAACATCACACACATCTATGCCCGAGGCAGGATTCGAACCTGCGAGCGTAGCGGTCGCGCGGTTCCAGACTGTAGCGCCTAGAACCGCTCGGCCACTCCGGCCGGCAAATATGGGTTATTTACCTTGTTATGAATATACTTACAGCATATTCATTCAGCTAAGCTTAAACGGCAAAATCATTGTGTGTTGTTTCAGAAACGATCATTTCCTTCCGGAAAAACGGCACTATACCAGACAAGTATGATACAACGGCAAGGGTAAGTGCAGGTATCAACATTCATTACTTCATTATTATTTGTATCCAGTGTGCATGATGTAATAAATATTCTTATTTTCCAGTGTTTCGCTGACTGTTATGGAAAGAAGACCACTATGGTAAGCAATTACTCTCTGAATCTGTTATCGTCTGGAAATATTTTTATGGAATGTACCAATATAGTGCTACATTTCCTATAATATTTCATTAGTTTTGGAAGGAAAATCAGCATTGGTCGTATTTTGTTTTATTGTCAGCAAAATCGATTTTCGGTCACTTAGTGACCATCCTCAGTGCTGTAATATACAATTATAATTCTGCCTACCAATTTTAATTGTATATTACAGCACTGAGGATGGTCACTAAGTGACCGAAAATCGATTTTGTTGACAATAAAACAAAATACGGCCAATGCTGATTTTCCTTCCAATTCTATCCACTATTTGGTCGTGGTGCACAGAACACTCCATGGAATCGCCAATCAATAATTTCATTAGTTGGCTTCCTATTGTACAGGGTGGCCATAATTAATGTTCCAGCTTCAAAACGCTGAAGAAAAAGAACTACTGCTCAGAATGGCGTCAGAATTGATGCAGGGGGAAACGTCATGGAACAAAAAAATTAGCGAAAATTTGACTAATAGATGGCGCTGTAAGCCTCATAATGTGAACAGCAACAGATGCGCGACACGTGGCTCTTCCACAGTTGGCGTCCGAGACATCAAACATGACTGTCTCCATGAAGGCTCGTGCGCTGCTGCTAAAGCTCTTTTACAAGAACGGTGACTGGACGCCAGTAACCGTGCAGAAGTTCCGGATACTCAAGGGTATGAAAAAAGGCATCGGTCTAGTGTCTGCTAAGGGTCTGGAGAAAATGATTACAAAATTCGAAAAGACAGGTTCTTCTAACGTAAGTGCAGTGTGGCAGAGGGAAAAAATCAGTTGATCCGACGTCTGTCGAAGTGGCCACAGCATTGCTGGAGGGGTCAAGCAGTGGGGTGCAAACATACAGTGTGTGGGGAATTGCCCAAACATTGGACATGTCTGCGAACACGGTGGAGAAAATCGTAGAAAATATCCTGCATTGCTATCCACACAAAATCATTCATGCTCAGGGGTTGCTTCTTGCTGAACTGCCAGCAAGACAAACGTTCACTCTGGAACTTCTTGCTCGCATAGAAGTAGACAGTGAATGACTATGGAACAGCCTGTGAACAGACAAAGCCCATTTCGATCTCCAAGGACATTTCAACCAGCAGAATTGCAGAATATTGGCAACGGAGAACCCGCATGCACATCAACCAGTACCACTTCAGTGTGCAAACCGTATTTTTGCGTAGGAGATGACTCATGAGGGTCCTGTTACCTATACCGTCACAGGTAAATGCTATGAGAGTCTTTTGCACACCAACGTCATTCTAACCCTTCAATAGGGTGTACGTGTGGGTGGGGTCTTCTTATGCAAGATGGCTCTGCTCCATACATTCCACAGCCAGTGAAGCCGCTGCTGCAGAAGCATTTCGGAAATACTAGAATTATAAGCTGTCATTTTCCTTCAGACTGACTGTTCAGATCACCTGATCTTAAACCGTGTGACTTCTGCCTGTGGAGCTCTCTGAAACAA
Source organism: Schistocerca cancellata (assembly GCF_023864275.1). NCBI lineage: Eukaryota > Metazoa > Arthropoda > Insecta > Orthoptera > Acrididae > Schistocerca > Schistocerca cancellata. Next base: position 251,053,545 of record NC_064626.1, read on the forward strand.
GCTGTGTTCAGTGCCCCAGTTACGAATGTAGCAGAACCGAAGGTACACATTGTGCAACGCTTTCTGAACGTCACCCCCGAAACACTACGACCTTTTGTGGAACATTCTGTTTCTCTATTTCAGTTTGAGGCAGAAAACAGTGGACAGCATATTGAACATGTCTTGCGCCAGTCTCACGACAGTTAGATATCAATGTTATTTTTCTTTTTATTCGGTTTTGGTCCCAGAAAAATAAAAAACCAATGTCAGTTCGCTTTTTAGGCGGTGTTGGACCATAGAACAGTTAAAAACCGATTTTTCCCAACTGATGTCGTACGATCTTGCCGTGCCACAATTGTTGACTGCCGAACTTGTGCTGGCACACACGTTGAACAGTATGGATGATGTAATGTGCAACTCAGCCATAGCCATCGTATTGCGATTCATCTGTCATTTGTAGCCGACCCCATTTACGTTAAGACGCTTACAGCGCCGTCTATTTGTAATTTTTTTGTTAAATGCCTTGTTCCATGACGTTCCCCTCCGTCAATAATATGCTGTTCAAATTTGACGTCATTCTGAGCATTTCCAACCTGGAACTTTGATTATAGACACCCTGTGTATTGAGTAAGCGCAATATTTTACGTACACAATAATTTAAATGTCTATATGGCCATAGAGTAACTGACAGCATTCCCTAGAAAATTTACTGCTTTATATAGACACTATAATTCCTCTATTTTTCCAAAAATTACATTCAATGCAAGGTTATGCTTATTTTCTGTTGCCTCATGCAGCTAACTTCAGATGGAGGTTTCAACTGGACCACCCTAGAAATCATTGCATCAAACTTCAAGACGAAGCACACCGCACTGGACGTATTTGGAAAGTGCAGGCAGGACAGTATGTATTTCAATATACTTTCCCAATAATCGTACTAGATATTTCATAACAAACATCGGATTACATGTACTCTTTCTTAACATGTCCTGGGTTTTATATGTAAATAATACAGAGGAGGAGAGTTAATCTCCACGTCGACTTGTGTATCATTAGAGAAAGGGAATTAACGCAATCATACAAAGATGTGGGAAGAATGATACAAGTATAGCTATCACAGCCGACAGGCAATAATTAACTGATGAAATTGTAAACGATGTTTTCCAGAAAATCATTAAGTGGTTCTCTGCAAATGGGCTCTCATTAAACTTTGACAAAACACAGTATATACAGTTCCACACAGTAAGGAATGACACCATTAATAAATATATACTTCGATCAGAAATCGGTAGCTCAGGTAGAATATCCAAAATTTCTAGGTGTATGCATTGATGAGGGGTTGAACTGGAAAAAACACACTGAGGATCTGCTGAAATGTTTGAGTTCAGCTACTTATGCTAGTTATGCAAATTTTGGCGATATGCATCTGAGTAAGTTAGCTTACCACTCCTATTTTCATTCTCTGCTTTCGTATGGCATCATATTCTGGGGTAACTCATCATTGAGTAAAAGAGTGTTCATTGCACAAAAGCGTGTAATCAGAATAATTGCTGGAGCTCATCCAAGATCATCCTGCAGACACTTATTTAAAGAGCTAGAAATCTTCACTGTAGCTTCAAAATATATACATTCACTTATGAAATTTGTTATTAACAATCCAAATGAATTCAAAAGTAATAGCAGTGTACATGGCTACAACACTAGGAGAAAGGATGATCTTCACTACTCAAGGTTAAATCTAACTTTGGCTCAGAAGGGGGTAAATTATGCTGCCACAAAAGTCTTTGGTCACTTACCTAATAGCATCAAAAGTCTGACAGATAGCCATACAGCATTTAAAAGGAAATTAAAAGAATTTCTTAATGGCAACTCCTTCTACTCATTAGATGAATTTTTGGATATAGAAACTGGGTAATTTCCCAACCCCCACAAAAAGAATTGAGTGTCATGTAATATTTATATTTTGTCTAATGTAATATCTTGTATAGACACCTTTTATTAATCTGACACGTTCCACATCATTACGAAGTGTCTTATTGATGATCTATGGAACGAGTACTAATCTAATCTAATCTAACCGGTTGTGACACTTATGAAGGAATCATTCCGGTCTTTGCACCATGTGATTTATGAAAGCCACTGAATATACAGATTAAAATAGCCAGACTAGGACTTGAACGAACCAAATTCTATACCTCTTCAATAAAATTGCAGGAATACAGTTGCATCCATTATTTTCCTCCCCTGATATTTCGACCAAGAACCGTGCCCCTGTCTTCTAAAACATCTTCTGAGAGCACAGGTCGGTCCCTGTAATGTTACTGAACAAGCAGCACATCGTCAAAACACTAAGATTCATCCTATGCTTGTATACGAGGCTGTGTTCATCAACTGTTGATTGTCCAAACATGGGCTTCGATATAGTTTTGATGTTACATACAAATTTCTAACGCCACGTGAGCTGACCAATAAAGGGTGTCTGGGCTAGAGGTGTACGCAAACAAATGCTCATTACGAGAGAACTCGACATTTTATGTTGTTGGGTAAAATCGATAGAAACACTCTCCAAGATGTGATGCTCACCGTCTCATGAACATTGCTGACAAGGGGTTAGCGTGAGTTTTAGTTGCAGTTTCAACAAAGTTTTGGTTTGCATATAAGAGTTTTATATGTACATTTCAAATATGCACACAGTAGTTGGTATTGATAATTACACGCATGCACATATTCAGTCACTGAGTTCAAAAAATGGCTTGTTGGCAGCTCTTGACAAAAATAACGAGGATGAACACGATCACAGAGTATCAAGTGCCAGAAACAGAGTTGCTTATCATGGTAGGAACACTTCATGAATGCTTGCATGAAGCAATCTTCCGAGTCACACTGTTTGAACATCAAAAACGCATCGGGCAGTGTTTGAAACCTCTTCTGGTCTGAAGTCTCATATGTAGTTACAGTCCAGGAGTACCGAACATAGTGTGCAAAGACTGGAGAACAGAACTAGTTGTGTAGAATACACATCAGCAATGAAATTTAATCCCTCGACGATGGTGTGAACTGATAGTCATTAAGGATACTGTGATCGTCAATCTGCTTCAGCACTGCCGTGAACTATTCAAAGAACAGCACACCAAGTAGCTGAATGTAATGTGTGCACCCAGGGGTCTCGACAGTATACATCATGTTTTGCGGTCGGATAGCATCGATATGAGTCCTGTCACGGTATGTCCCGAGTGTATCAAACAGAAGAAGAAACTCCTTCCGCTGCATATGGGAAGCAGAAATCTTGAAAGAATTGCATCAGGATTTGTTTCACGAATAGGCCAGACTTTTAGTCAATTTGAATCAGATTTTGTGGTTTCAGCATATGTTGCACTACCTGCACTCCAAACTGACTTCTAGGTTCCTGGTAAATTACCAGCATCTTAGGAAAAACGTATCCACTTGCCGATATAATGGGTTGGATGGTGCAAGAATGAATTGCATCACTCTGCACAGAACTTCTTACCAACTTGTCTCCCTTGAAAAGTAAAGTTCGTAATAAGTGAAGTTCTTTTCATATGTCACTTTAATCAGCATTATAAAACTGGATACGTTCCATGGTTATCGTTAAGGACACTATTTCCTTGTGAAACTCATCACATTCTTCATTCACGTCACTGTTCATATTCCAGGCTTTAGTGGTTACAGTGGTTATACATTCTGTTATTGCCCATGAGCTAAGACTGCGTCTCCATTTAAACCTTACAACTAGGACTGTTAATATTTTTAAAACTATTGGGAGTCCGATATAGCGATATTTAAAAGAATATCATTTTTGCTCTCGATATTGCTAAAAAAGCTATCGACGGAAAAAATATCGATGTACCAGCCTGTAAAAATTTAGACTGGTCATGGTAAATATACCGCCGGTTTTAGAGCTATATAAGTATCGATTTATTATTAGATATTCTGGATATCAACATTCTAGCAGCCTGCTAATCCCCCTTAGATCAAAAATTGAAAGGAAAACGATGCACGTTCACACTTTGCTGGCAATGGTAACTTTGTGTAAGTGGCACAATAAAAGGTGTCTGATGGGTCTATCGTTCGGTTTCGGTACATATCGGATTTGTCTGGAACACCGGTTCATTTCCTGTTTTTTCATTTCTGTGACGCCAGCGACCTAGCACTGGTAGTGACGAACATGGTGCTGGTTACGTCAGCATTTCCCCTCACACGTCGCCGTCCACCGCAAACACCTATATTGTCATTTAGATTTTTGTTCATCATTGACAACAACTGTTGTCGAAGAATGCCGATGTGAAAGACATAGCATGCTAGTTGCACTAAAAAGTTTTTTTTTCTTTTTTAACGCAGTTGGTGTGCTGTTTCTTCATATCAGAAATCTTGTTATTCCATTCACTCCGCCACCTTCAGGTGCAATCTGACTTCATTGTTCCACCTATACTTGCTTCACACAGTCAAAGACAAAACGTCCACGTGTCGGAAGCTCAAAAAGTAGTAGGACTCCTTCATACAGTGAAAGTAAAATTATATTCTACTGCAATTTCAAAAGAACAATTTCAAATATTTACCGAAAATAACGAAAAAAATATAATATAAAAATACCAGCACTCGATATTGCTATTTCGATATCATATCATCGGGGAAGAAAATATCACTGTTACGTATCGATATATTTTTGGAAAAAATATCGATACATCTACATTTTATCAGCAACCCTACTTCAGCGCATCCAAGGATAGTTCTACTGAATTGAGTTAATCCTATTTCTTGGGCCTTTTCCAAATCCAAAACACGAATATCCCTGTTGTCAACATTAGCTCCTGCCAACCTGACATTTTGGGCTACATAATCGTCAGTCACGTGTAGTTTTGAGTGCAGGCCTTTACCCACTTTCGCTCCCGCTGGACGTAAATGTCATAGATGATTTGTATCTCGCATGATACGATATCGTTCCTTTGCAGTACTGAAGCTTAATCTTTTAGTTTCCCCAGAATCGTGAAATGCTATTATCTCCCTTGCTTTTTTCAAAAGATATATCACCCCACTTCTTCCTTTTCAGCAGGCTTGGCAGATAATCAGACGACTGGCATCCATCACTTCGTAATAGCTCTTCATCACTATCAGGTTCTGTATTATCCATAAGTTTTTCGCCGCCAGAAAAATCTTCTGCTTATTCATATTCTTCAATACTGTCTATTGTATTTTCATGATGTACATTGTTACCATTGGTTGCCGCTGTTTCATCTACCGTACTGATTATGTATCCAGCTACCTTTCTCTCCTTAACTGTAATTTCTGTCGATTCTTTTGTGTTCGTAATGGCAAACAATCAAGCTCACTGTATTTCTACATCTACATCTACATTTATACTCCGCAAGCCACCCAACGGTGTGTGGCGGAGGGCACTTTACGTGCCACTGTCATTATCTCCCTTTCCTGTTCCAGTCGCGTATGGTTCGCGGGAAGAACGACTGTCTGAAAGCCTCTGTGCGCGCTCTAATCTCTCTAACTTTACATTCGTGATCTCCTCGGGAGGTATAAGTAGGGGGAAGCAATATATTCGATACCTCATCCAGAAACGCACTCTCTCGAAACCTGGCGAGCAAGCTACACCGCGATGCAGAGCGCCTCTCTTGCAGAGTCTGCCACTTGAGTTTGTTAAACATCTCCGTAACGCTATCACGGTTACCAAATAACAATGTGACGAAACGCGCCGCTCTTCTTTGGATCTTCTCTATCTCCTCCGTCAACCCGATCTGGTACGGATCCCACACTGATGAGCAATACTCAAGTATAGGTCGAACGAGTGTTTTGTAAGCCACCTCCTTTGTTGATGGACTACATTTTCTAAGGACTCTCCCAATGAATCTCAACCTGGTACCCGCCTTACCAACAATTAATTTTATATGATCATTCCACTTCAAATCGTTCCGCACGCATACTCCCAGATATTTTACAGAAGTAACTGCTACCAGTGTTTGTTCCGCTATCATATAATCATACAATAAAGGATCCTTCTTTCTATGTATTCGCAATACATTACATTTGTCTATATTAAGGGTCAGTTGCCACTCCCTGCACCAAGTGCCTATCCGTTGCAGATCTTCCTGCATTTCGCTACAATTTTCTAATGCTGCAACTTCTCTGTATACTACAGCATCATCCGCGAAAAGCCGCATGGAACTTCCGACACTATCTACTAGGTCATTTATATATATTGTGAAAAGCAATGGTCCCATAACACTCCCCTGTGGCACGCCAGAGGTTACTTTAACGTCTGTAGACGTCTCTCCGTTGATAACAACATGCTGTGTTCTGTTTGCTAAAAACTCTTCAATCCAGCCACACAGCTGGTCTGATATTCCGTAGGCTCTTACTTTGTTTATCAGGCGACAGTGCGGAACTGTATCGAACGCCTTCCGGAAGTCAAGAAAAATAGCATCTACCTGGGAGACCGTATCTAATATTTTCTGGGTCTCATGAACAAATAAAGCGAGTTGGGTCTCACACGATTGCTGTTTCCGGAATCCATGTTGATTCCTACATAGTAGATTCTGAGTTTCCAAAAACGACATGATACTCGAGCAAAAGACATGTTCTAAAATTCTACAACAGATCGACGTCAGAGATATAGGTCTATAGTTTTGCGCATCTGCTCGACGACCCTTCTTGAAGACTGGGACTACCTGTGCTCTTTTCCAATCATTTGGAACCTTCTGTTCCTCTAGAGACTTGCGGTACACGGCTGTTAGAAGGGGGGCAAGTTCTTTCGCGTACTCTGTGTAGTATCGAATTGGTATCCCGTCAGGTCCAGTGGACTTTCCTCTGTTGAGTGATTCCAGTTGCTTTTCTATTCCTTGGACACTTATTTCGATGTCAGCCATTTTTTCGTTGGTGCGAGGATTTAGAGAAGGAACTGCAGTGCGGTCTTCCTCTGTGAAACAGCTTTGGAAAAAGGTGTTTAGTATTTCAGCTTTACGCTTGTCATCCTCTGTTTCAATGCCATCATCATCCCGGAGTGTCTGGACATGATGTTTCGAGCCACTTACTGATTTAACGTAAGACCAGAACTTCCTAGGATTTTCTGTCAAGTCGGTACCTAGTATTTTACTTTCGAATTCACTGAACGCTTCACGCATAGCCCTCCTTACGCTAACTTTGACATCGTTTAGCTTCTGTTTGTCTGAGAGGTTTTGGCTGCGTTTAAACTTGGAGTGAAGCTCTCTTTGCTTTCGCAGTAGTTTCCTAACTTTGTTGTTGTACCACGGTGGGTTTTTCCCGTCCCTCACAGTTTTACTCGGCACGTACCTGTCTAAAACGCATTTTACGATTGCCTTGAACTTTTTCCATAAACACTCAACATTGTCAGTGTCGGAACAGAAATTTTCGTTTTGATCTGTTAGGTAGTCTGAAATCTGCCTTCTATTACTCTTGCTAAACAGATAAACCTTCCTCCCTTTTTTTATATTCCTATTAACTTCCATATTCAGGGATGCTGCAACGGCCTTATGATCACTGATTCCCTGTTCTGCACTTACAGAGTCGAAAAGTTCGGGTCTGTTTGTTATCAGTAGGTCCAAGATGTTATCTCCACGAGTCGGTTCTCTGTTTAATTGCTCGAGGTAATTTTCGGATAGTGCACTCAGTATAATGTCACTCGATGCTCTGTCCCTACCACCCGTCCTAAACATCTGAGTGTCCCAGTCTATATCTGGTAAATTGAAATCTCCACCTAAAACCATAACATGCTGAGAAAATTTATGTGAAATGTATTCCAAATTTTCTCTCAGTTGTTCTGCCACTAATGCTGCTGAGTCGGGGGGTCGGTAAAAGGAGCCAATTATTAACCTAGCTCGGTTGTTGAGTGTAACCTCCACCCATAATAATTCACAGGAACTATCCACTTCTACTTCACTACAGGATAAACTACTACTAACAGCGACGAACACTCCACCACCGGTTGCATGCAATCTATCCTTTCTAAACACCGTCTGTGCCTTTGTAAAAATTTCGGCAAAATTTATCTCTGGCTTCAGCCAGCTTTCTGTACCTATAACGATTTCAGCTTCGGTGCTTTCTATCAGCGCTTGAAGTTCCGGTACTTTACCAACGCAGCTTCGACAGTTTACAATTACAATACCGATTGCTGCTTGGTCCCCGCATGTCCTGACTTTGCCCCGCACCCGTTGAGGCTGTTGCCCTTTCTGCACTTGCCCGAGGCCATCTAACCTAAAAAACCGCCCAGCCCACGCCACACAACCCCTGCTACCCGTGTAGCCGCTTGTTGCGTGTAGTGGACTCCTGACCTATCCAGCGGAACCCGAAACCCCACCACCCTATGGCGCAAGTCGAGGAATCTGCAGCCCACATGGTCGCAGAACCGTCTCAGCCTCTGATTCAGACCCTCCACTCGGCTCTGTACCAAAGGTCCGCAGTCAGTCCTGTCGACGATGCTGCAGATGGTGAGCTCTGCTTTCATCCCGCTAGCGAGACTGGCAGTCTTCACCAAATCAGATAGCCGCCGGAAGCCAGAGAGGATTTCCTCCGATCCATAGCGACACACATCATTGGTGCCGACATGAGCAACCACCTGCAGATGGGTGCACCCTGTACCCTTCATGGCATCCGGAAGGACCCTTTCCACATCTGGAATGACTCCCCCCGGTATGCACACGGAGTGCACTTTGGTTTTCTTCCCCTCCCTTGCTGCCATATCCCTAAGGGGCCCCATTACGCGCCTAACGTTGGAGCTCCCAGCTACCAGTAAGCCCACCCTCTGCGACTGCCCGGATCTTGCAGACTGAGGGGCAACCTCTGGAACAGGACAAGCAGCCATGTCAGGCCAAAGATCAGTATCAGCCTGAGACAGAGCCTGAAACCGGTTCGTCAGACAAACTGGAGAGGCCTTCCGTTCAGCCCTCCGGAATGTCTTTCGCCCCCTGCCACACCTCGAGATGACCTCCCACTCTACCACAGGTGAGGGATCAGCCTCAATGCGGGCAGTATCCCGGGCAACCACAGCCGTAGTCCGATCGGGGGATGCGTGGGACGAGCTGGCCGTCCCCGACAAACCCCCATCCGGTCCCCCACAGTGATGCCCATTGGCAACAGCCTCAAGCTGTGTGACCGAAGCCAACACTGCCTGAAGCTGGGAGCGAAGGGACGCCAACTCAGCCTGCATCCGAACACAGCAGTTGCAGTCCCTATCCATGCTAAAAACTGTTGTGCAAAGAACGTCTGAACTAATCTACAGAGAGCGCAAACAAAACGACACAAAATTGAAACGGTTATTAAAATACAAGATTGCCTAGTAAATGCAGTAATGCTGCCACTTGTGCACTGCTGACACACTGCTCGGCGGCGGAAGGAGACTACGCGATTTAGCACTATTCGAGTACTAAAACGCGATGCTACAACTCTCAAATACTATAATACGCCCGAAATTTATGAATTAAAGAATGCAAGTACCAAAAACACGCAAAGAAATTAAGAATTAAACTATGTAACAAATAAGTGAGCTCAGAGTATACGACTTGCTGCTGCAGCTGCTTATCCAACGGCGGCAGGGAGCACACTGACTGACCAACCGACACTGGCCGTTCAAAACTAAAACAGATGACAGACGACTACGCGAATTTACACTATTCAGGTACTAAAACGCGATGCTACAACTCTCAAATACTATAATACGCCCGAAATTTATGAATTAAACAATGCAAGTACCAAAAACACGCAAAGAAATTAAGAATTAAACTATGTAACAAATAAGTGAGCTCAGAGTATACGACTTGCTGCTGCAGCTGCTTATCCAACGGCGGCAGGGAGCACACTGACTGACCAACCGACACTGGCCGTTCAAAACTAAAACAGATGACAGACGACTACGCGAATTTACACTATTCAGATACTGAAACGCGATGCTACAACTCTCAAATACTATAATACGCCCGAAATTTATGAATTAAACAATGCAAGTACCAAAAACACGCAAAGAAATTAAGAATTAAACTATGTAACAAATAAGTGAGCTCAGAGTATACGACTTGCTGCTGCAGCTGCTTATCCAACGGCGGCAGGGAGCACACTCATTCACACGGAGAATAATGTGATGCGCTATGAAATCAGTAACGCCACAAACGAACAGATTAACTGCTGAGGTTGATATTACACAGATGGAGATCACTATTGCATTGGTTTCCTTTCTCTTATGTGTAATGTCTGTCAAGTTCCTCTAGATGTCGCTTCGGATACTCGTCAGGTGACCTTCGGTACAGTGTGGCGTGTGTCAATCAGAGCATGCATTTGCAAACAGCTGCATTAGCGGGTGGAACACTGTTTACGACGACTACAGTTACTAAAGTCACGATATAATCTCAGTTATGGTGCATTGTGAGCAGAATGTCGCATTTTCGTAGCTTGCAGCATAATTGGCGACAACACTTAGTTTACACATTTTTGTAATCAGCACCACAAGCATATTTATATAAACCACAACTCAACTGCAATTGCGATCGCAGCTTGTGCTAATTCCCTTGTAAGTCATATGGAGCATTCACAAACCTGCACAAATGGTTCTGTGCAGCATGCAGGCATACCCTGACAGTTAACATGTGGACGCCACTACGAAATATGCAGTGTATGCTATGGTAAGTGGAGCTAAAATCTGCAACACACGTTCAGTGGCATGCGAGAAGAGACGATTTATGATTGGGACAGAACTCTTCAAGAAATGGAAAGTTTCGTTTTAAATGTTGAGAAACTTCCTAAAATTCAAGTGAGTGAAGAGACCGTGGAACACATGTGCAAAGCATTCGCTAGATCCAAGTATATCCATCGGACAAGCTAGTAGGAAACTAACCATCCCCCGTTCAACAGTGCATGACATTGAGCACAAATGTTGCTGGTTGTGTGCTTACAAACTACAACTTTTTCATCACGTTAAGCCTGAGGATCACTGCAGACAATATGATTTCAGTGTTGAAATTTTGCTTCTTTTAGACGAAAACAACGACTACCTCAGTGAAGTCAGTGAACTATACAGTGATGAAACTACCTCCCATGTTTATGGTAATGTCGACTTACATAACCGAGCAAGGTGGCGCAGTGGTTAGCACACTGGACTCGCATTCGGGAGGACGACGGTTCAATCCCGCGTCCGGCCATCGTGATTTAGGTTTTCCGTGATTTCCCTAAATCGCTCCAGGCAAGTGCCAGGATGGTTCCTTTTTTGAAGGTACGGCCGACTTCCTTACCCGTCCTTCCCTAACCCGATGAGACTGATGACCTCGCTGTTTGGTATCTTCCCCCAAACAATCCAACCCTCAATTGACATAAGTGTCGAATATGGGAAAGTGAGACTCCAAAAGAAGTGTTGAGTATGAAAGGGGTATACCAAAAGTTAATGTATTGGAATTACATGAACATGATGTGATGGTCCGTTTTTAATGGAATCTACAATGATGGGACACACCTATCTCGACAACTCGGTGAACTACAAAGTTCCACAGATGCTGCCTGACGTTTTTTCTAGCAGGATGGTGCCCGACCCCACTGTCATGGAGACGTTACACCACATTTCTCCATGAGACGTTTCCTAAGTAGTGGATCAGAACCAGGGCTCCCGTTGGCTTGGTCTCCTAGTCTGACTCTCCTGGATTTCTGTGCATGCACGTTTATCAAGACAGAACAGAGGTTCGTTATTTGGTAGATGTGAGACAACAGACCTATGCCACAGTAGATGCCATAACACCTGTTCTGCTTATGAACATGTAGTGAGAAGTGGAGTACCGTTTTCATATATCTCGACCTACAAATGGTACCCTCAATGATTACAGAGTACATAACCTGTTGCAAAGCACTGTTGCATAAAAATGTTTGAGCCCCTGTGTACAATGTTGGACAAATGGTTATAAACCTTAGTAGGTACTGAAATACAAAGAACTGCTTTTGTATACCTCTAGCCTGGACACCATGCACAACATCTGCGGCATTCACGAGAAATATAATACTCCTCAGAAATGCTGATACAAAAGCTATCCCTTACTGAGTGTAGCGTATCTTTTATCATCTTGAGTATCAGGAAAAAGATTAAAAGTCTTGTCTGCCCAGAAACCTGCCTGTTTTACTATATTGCTGAGCAGGAAGGGAGGAGGAGTATAAACGTATAATTTTGAGATGTATGAACGTCGACAGGTTTTTGTTTCTTTGAAAGTGCCAATCTTACGTCTCTTTCTTATCTGAATACATTCTACAGATCAGATTTCGAATCTTGGAACCCAGCTGTAGCTGATCGGACAAGTATTATCTTTGATGAAACCAACAGCTTTTCCCAGCCTTGAGCTTTTGGGATTTCGTTGATATCAGACTGCGTGACAACTACTACAGCTGTAACAATGCCTGGAAGTGACAATTTGAAACTAAAAGGTTACAGACAGGTGTGAGTTGTTGTTCAGTTTCCAACAATATCAGTGGTGCAACTGGCATACCTACATCACAGTAACCAACATAAACTCTGCTGGCATAGAAGAACTCACTGTACTTTGCATGACAGAAAAACGATTTAATTTGTCCAACTATTACATGTAAAATACCACCGTAGCGTTAGTCTTTGTGTGGTATACATTTTTTAGCTGGATTTTACGAAAAAGGATTTAATTCTTGAGATGATTTCTTTAAGACGCATTAATTGTTTAATTTTTTTCCCTTTTTTCTACTGGTTTTACAGCTTCTTACTCTTTTCATTTATTTTATTATTCAGTGTCTGTTGACAATAATCAGCTCATGCCGATGATGATATAGGAAGCTGTGTAAAGCGTGAGCCACCATTTAATCCTAGTGCAGAAAGAAAAGCCAGAGTTTCACCAATAATATTAACGCAAAAATCAATAGTATTACATTATCTGAATAGTAGTTATCGGAGAACATTATACGATTTTGAATATCGGAATCCAGCTATAGCTGACCGGACAAGAATTATCTTTGATGAAACCAACAGCTTTTCCGAAGCACCGAGCTGCTGGGATTTCATTGAGATCAGAAAAAGTGTAAACAACAAAGACTACAATCGTCAAAGCAATTATGATGGAACTTGTAACCATATGTGGTTATCACGGAATATTAGTTGAGAGATAACACACTTAATATTTAATACACATTTATTGGTCACTCATACATTATATATATATTTATATATATGGCTGTTACATATCTGCATGCTGAAAGTTCGCACAAGAACATACTAGACCAAAGAGGGAAGGTGCCAAAGATAGGGTGCTCTGCACCAGAGATGCCACTGACCCCCCCCCCCCCTCCCGCCCCTCTGGTAGTGCGCAGCGGAGCATGGGGGAGAGAAGTCTCATGAGATGAAGTCGTAATCTTGGTGCCAATGCGACGGTTGTAGGTGCAGGCCAGCACGGGATGTGGGAGCGGCAGTGTCAGCGGTGCTGCAGGCTGATGGTTCCAACAGCTGCACGTGAGAGGTGAAGGTGGGCAGAGATGAATCAGCCAAAGGCAGGATCGCTGCATCGGGAGGAAGGTCGTCATTGAGGGTCCACGCCGGTTAAGTCTATTAACTGAGACTGTCTTTGGCCGGCCGTGGAGGTGATGACGAGCGTGTTGGTACTGTGATGTAGCACACAGTGAGGGCCTGATTAGGGCAGCTGAAGGACTGCCTGCACAGTGTCTTCCTGCAGCATAACAAAGTCGCATGTAGCTAGGTCCTTGTGGATGAACACGGGAGGGTGTTGCGGGGACGGGACACAGGGGTGCGGAGGTGTGCAACGTGCATGCAGACACGCTCAGAGTGGGGAGATCCTCTGATGTGGCAGAAGGTGAATTCTTGATGAACTTGGTGGGGAGAAGGTTGAAGCTCGCCGTACAGAACTTTGGCGAGTGAGGCATTAAGAACTTCTTTATGAGCCAAGCGAATACCCAGCAGGACCCATGGAAGGGCCTCTGACCAGAGGCCTCCGTGGCACATTAGGGCAGCCTTGAGTGTGTGGTGCCACTGCTCGACAAGGCCATTCGACTGGGGGTGATATGCTGTGGTATGGAACTTGGCAATGCCGCAGAGTTCACAGAGTCATGCGAAGAGTGTGGACTCAAATTGATGTCCCTGGTTGGTGATGAGAGATAGGAGACAGCCGCAGTAAGCAACCCACACCGAGATGAAGGAATGGCAATGGTCTCAGCCGTGATGTCAGTAGGTGGGACTGCCTTGACCCAATGGGTCACACGGTCGATGATTGATAAGATGTATCTGTAGCCATCAGACAGGATAAGGGGACCAATGACGTCAACATGGATGTCCCAGAAACGCCCCTTCGGAATGTCAAACTTGCCCAGAGGAGGTTGAACATGCCTGCCGACCTTACTGCACTGGCACGGAATGCACACAAGGCTCCAAGTGCGCCCGTCATGCTTCATGTCAGGCCAGATGAAGCGCTCCATAACCAGCCGCGTCGTGACACACATCCCAGAGTGAGTAAGCCATGCAAGGTGGTAAAGACCCTATGGCGAAGAGCGGCAGGGACCAGGGTGCGAGGAGTGCCCATACAGAGAAAAGGTAGAACCATGAAGCAACTGCGTGAAATCTTGGATATGTGGAATGGGGTAGTTATCGATAATGGTACAGGCATTAAGGGACCTGTAGTCCCCACACATGTGTAAGGTGCTGTCCTTTTTGGAAACAAAGTGAATAGGTGAAGACTAGTTGCTATCAGAGGGGTAGAGGACACCCAAAGCCAACAGCTGCTGAACAATCTCTTTGGTGCACAGAAGTTTAGAATCGTTAAGGCACCTAGCCTTATAACGAACAGGTGGGGCATCAGTGGTGCGAATCTTATTGCAAGTGCCATTACTGATGGCCAATAATCGTGTAGGGAAGTCGGCATTCAGGGGTCAAAAAGGTATTCACAGGCAATGTCAGTTCACTGACCTTGATAAACTGGAACAATGTAGGCAGGGCATTGGCTGCAGGCGGAGATGGAAGGTGTGATGCAGGAGTGAAGCAGCCCAAAGAATCAGGAGAGGCACCTGGGGGGTTTTGGAAATTCGTCTGTGGCGATGCAAAAAAAAAAAAACAGCAGGTGGTGGAGTGCTCGACACCGAAGCAGGTCGGCAAGAAGATTCTGTAGGGGTGTGTGCTGGGCCACCTCACCGTGGAGTGGCACATAGGTTAAGTACAGTACGCTGTGCATGTGACAATTCAGCAGAGGCAAGGCGATTCGGGCATGTAAGTCATTGTTCGGGGTGTGGAGATTGTCTATCTGGGACAGATCAGAGAGCTGTGTGGTTGAGTGCTCGACCAGTGAAGCACACGTGGAAAGCATATCCAAGGTGGTAGAGAGCTAAGTGGTGCTGAACTTGGGTGTGCACGGAACTGTAGAACCAGATGTGTGGCAGAGTGCAGCAGCATGCAGGTCTAGCGAAAGTTCATAATGGTGTAGAAAATCCAACCTGATCACTGGTTCATCCACGTTGGCAGTGTGGAAGGTCCAAGAGAAGATGTGAACCAGTGAGAAGTGAAGCAACATCTTGATGGAGCCATGGACAACAATGGGAGAACAGTTGCCAGTGATCAAGTTGAGGGTAGAGGGGGATAGTGCGTCAACAGCATGCTTGGCTGGAATGATACTGACGTGGGTGCCAGTGTCGATGAGAAAGTGGATGCTGATCAAGATATCTGTGGCACAGAGGCATAGTGTCACTGAAGCAGGCGGTGCAGGGTCGGAAGATAGGCGCTGTGTAGGTACATGGCGCCTAAACGTGCCTGGCAGTCTCATTTGGGTAGGTGCAGAGCATGCGGCAGTTGTGGACAGCATCTCTGTAAGTAGTATGAAACCAGCACAGCAGGTAGACCAGTTACGGGCCAGCACAGTGCGGGCGGGAGTTGCGGCTGACTGCGACGGGGCCAGTAGCTGATCATACAGCTGCTCGGGCGAGGTCGGCAGTTGTCAGGAGCCTGTAGGCTGCTAGGTGGCAGCTCCTGACAGGTAACAGAGGCGTTGAGGTGAGTGCGCCGGCCTCTGCTGACAGGGCGCAGAACCAGAGGCGCAGGTGCGCCAACTGAGTAGGATGGTGGGGATGTCATTCGTGACAGTAGGTGCTGATACTGAATGATGGCGTAAGCCTGATCTGCCATGTGTAATTGAACCTCGAGAGGGTCATCGACATGAGACAGTAAGTGACGCTGCAGATCAGAAGGCATTTTGACCATCTACAGCGTCCAAAGGGCTGCATCAGGCAATGCTTGGTCATGATTAGAGCACACAGACACCAACAAAGTTGCGGAGGGTGCAGTCATCAAGATGCTCCTAGTTAATAACGTGATGGATTGCCCCCACCAGAGGGTGGAAAAGTTGCTTGATAAGCAGTGATTTGGCCATTGATTGTTTATGCGAGGTGAGTGGTGAGAGGAGCAAGTCGCTGATGAGGTCCGTATGTGCGTGGAGATGGCTCACCAGGCAGACAAAATGGGTGCCGTCATCAGAAATGCCGTGGATGTCCAGGATGTGGTCCACTAAGGCGAACCAAGTTTTTGGGTTGTCTTTTTGCAATGCAGGTAGCTTAGGGAACCTGCCTCGTAACAGGTTGAGGCAGTACCGGCAGATTGGTGTGGGCAGAACAGGACGCCTCCAATGCTGTAAGTATGGTAGCAGTGAATGGTGCATTGCCCGAGGTCTGGGTGGGGCAGTGGCTGCATGCAGCACTCGATACGGAGGGGGCGGGCATATATGCCGGCAAGGTGTGTCCAATCGGCAAGCCTGACGAAGAATGCATCGTGGGTGTAACAGCCAGTGCGTAGCAACAGCGGGTGGGGTGCGGTCGTTGTGGAGCCATGGGGCAGGGGTTGAATGGCCGGCACTGTTACAAAAGTGAGTGGAAGGCAGTTGTGGTGCAACCACGGTGCTACAGTCATGGAAACTGGTGCAGTCTCGAGGTGACCGGCGTTGCCAAAACGGCGTGTTGGGGGAGGGAGAGAATAAACCACAATGTCGTTAGCTGGAAGGTCTTCCATGTCATGGTTAGGTGGCGGGCACTGTCCATGTTGTGGCTGTTGTTGTGCTGCCATGCTAGGCAGCGGCCATGTTGAAACGGGTAAGACTAGGTAGCCCCGGCATGGCCGTGTGTAAGTAACTGTTCATTTTTAACCAAGTTCAAAGGAGATACACTTGTCCACTCGTGTAATCGAGCAGCAGAGTTGATGGGGCCTGTTACACTTGCACCAAAAGTCACAGGTAGATCCATTGTGGTTTAAACAATGCAGTCCGGCACACAATGTGAGTGAATGATGAAAACAACCCCAAATAACAATGGATGAGATGTCGATGGTGTCGGCTCACCACTGTGGTCATCACGGAAAATTAGTAGAGAGATAACACACTTAATATTGAATGCACATTTATTGGTCACTCGTACATATAACAAAGAATGGCTGTTACACATCTGTGTGCTGAAAGTTCACACTAGAACATATTATTCCAAAGAAGGAAGTTGCCAGAGATGGGGCACTCTGTGCCAGAGACGCCACACAGATATCAAAAAGAAACTGTATTACTACTTAATTTGAATCACAAAGTACGTAGTAAGCCTGCATCATCCAGTATTAAAATTTATGACGTCCTGTGGTTTTTCTTTAAAAACATGTATGATGCCATTTTTCCCTCAAATTTGTTTAATCAACCTAATTCAGTGTAAAACAAGACCGATATTATGGTTTCTCATCAATCTGCACTCAGACAGGAAAAAAAATGAAAAGAGAGATACTAACATCTCATTTCGGAGGATTACTTTATCTTTGATATTTATTTGTTCAGGACCAGCAGCCAGAGAATGAACAGTTTGCAGAAAGATCAGAAGTCGTACACTCGCTATCAGCAGTATGTCAAACTCAGAGATTATAAAAGCACAATTTTTCAATACCTGATACTCTTTGGACTGAGTGAAGAATTCTTACTGGATGGGCTTGCCTCTAAGTATCGTCTATACTGCAACGCTCGTTTTGTGGTATTGAACGTTGTCAAAACGCATCAACAATGTGTGAACTGTACTCAGCAGTTGGAGTTGTGCAATCAATTTACTCACAAGATAGCATGCAGTGCGCAAGTTTTTCAGTAAGTTCAATGCCGAGTGTTGAGTTGTTCGAACCTGTAATCTGTGGTTGCAAGGTATTTACGTGCAGTGAATGAGAGTGGTAATTTTTCTTCCAGAGACGATGTATATCAATTTGCTCACCATGAATGATCTTTTGGAGACCAGAAAGATCATTACTACTGCCCTTCACAAAGGCTATTCAAATCCCATAAAGCATCCTTTCAGAGCAGATGAATGCTATAATTCGAACTGCAGAGTATGCTATTATTATAGGATGTGGACATAGCAGAAGAAATCCATCAAGATAGTATAACATACAGGCGGACCATTTTAATATTCAGCATACTAACAGCATCCTGCACAAAACGATTAGTACCCCAGCTAGCAAACTAACATAGAGTCAGCAAAAACAGATCACTGGTAATTGCAGTGGACTTCACAGGCCTAACTTAGCCAGTCATATAATGTGATTTTGTATATGTCTCTGTGGCAACTTCTCAGAGTTGTTGCAACTCCAAAGACTACTATTACTTTCACCTGCATCAGTTTGCACACAGTGAAGGAATTCCAGTTTATTTATTTATTTATTTATTTATTATTTGTCCCGTGGATCAAATCAGTACAATGGCTTGTACAACTGATATGGGATAAGTCAATACAAATATACAGTTTACAGGAGTCTAAAATAGTAAACATGAATACAGAGGAAAGATTATTTTACATTACCTACAAAATTATGTTACTTAAAGTTACAGCTTTACAGAGAATTGTTACATGATGTGACAAAACTGACTTAACAACATTCAGCTTTGATACTTTATCATGTACTAAGACAATTTTGATTCCAAATATTCCTGGATGGTATAAAAGCATTCTTTTAATAAAAGAGATTTCACTGTCTGTTTGAATTTATTTATTTCTTGGATTTCTTGTATAAAAGTTGGAAGATGATTATATAATTTTATTCCCATGCACCTGACACCATCACTGTACAGTTTTGTTGAGTGGGGAAGTATTCTTAGAGAGGTTTTTGATCTTGTGTCATAATCGTGGTCTGTCAGCTTCTTTGATCACTCAGTGTTGCCATTGTTATGGTAATAAATAACCACGTGCTTTGGTTTTCAACTTTTAAGGGAAAAGAAAAACTATAAATCTATCTCCAAATATCTGTGTTCAGTCGATCATTATTTAACCTTCTCATTTCAATCTTCTCACAAATTTCACACAACATTACACAAAATAATTTGCTTTCAATATCTGAAACGATGTTTATATTTTGTTTTGCCTAGCAACAAAACTGATTTGCACATGGAAAACATACTATACTGCAAGAGCTTCCATGACAAGAGATATATTTATAAATTGCAAATAAAAAAATGAAAACGAATAAATTGTGAGAATTCCCCATACACTGTTTTGCTATACCTGTTGGTTGTTCTCACAGATTATGGTCAGCTCACATGGCTGGTTTGATGCCAGCATGCTGCCTGGCCACGTTGGTCAGTGTGTACTAGAAAGTGGAAAAAGCCGAGGCAGCTGCCCACCTGGCCAGCCTCTAGCTATGACACTAGTTGTAGGAAGCAGCAGTGTCAAACATGTAAGAGGTTTGGGCACTCAGAACAAAACTCTACACGGAAAGGTTTGCAGAAAAAGTGAATATGGTCACAGGATGGACCTCTTAGCCTTCTGTTAAATGAGATAGGGGTCAGTGTGGCAGTAAGGGTAAGCACAGGGCATTTGTGTGTGGAAACAATGGCAGACTGTTTTCTGACTGGCTATGTGAGAGGAAAATTGTGCCAATTTTTACTAGCTGTGGGATCACAGGTATATGTGGCTAAAAGGAATACGCTTGGTGAAGTATAATTGATTCCACCATGTTAGAGGTGAAACAGGATAGGTGGGGGTAATATTCATTCACCAGTTTGACAATGCCGAAATTATGAGTGGGATGAAATAAGTACATCACTGGAACTGAACAGGACAACATTCCATCTGTGTTTTACTACTGGAAGAACCAAGCTGTTGCGTACCATACTAAGACTTGTGGAAAGCTGATTAAACTGTGTACAAGGTCTCTCAGAGTCGGCTTCCACAACACAATACAAAGAGATACAGAGTAATTACTCTGGGTGGACACAGGAGCTGATCTGCTGGTTAATTCTTTGTGTGTGGTTCAGCATTTTCCAGAGAGTAAAAAGTTAGATAAAGCACACTGTTTTATATTTTGTAGCTTATCCTATGTCCAATAACAGAGGCCAGGTTGTGCCTGACTGTAGAAAGCTATCACTCTGATAGGCAGTTTAGAAGGGAAGTGAGTGGAGATTTCATATCAAGCTATAATATAACACTGGAACTGTCAGTGTAGCCACCCTGAGGAGAAAAATATCACTTTGAGAGGAACAGGATAAGGAGGACATGGAAAGACTTTTGGAAGAATATACTGAGTTATTTGATCCTCTTGGACCATTGCAAACCATGCCTCCAACTTGCATAATGTTGCCAGTGGGAATGACCCACCTGTCTATAAAAAACTGTACCATGTTTTGTGGGCCTGTGAAGTGATTACCATCAGTTAGAAGTAGCACCAAAAACCACATTCATAGTTCCATCTGATCACTGCCAGTATACCATTTAGATTGAAAAACATTCCACAAACTTTCCAATACCTATTAGATGGCTTATTATGAGGATTAAAATTTAAAAAATGGGTGGTCTATTTAGATGAGATTAATGTGTTCACCAAGGATACCCAGGATAGATGTTTAGACAAGTGTTTAAATTGAACAGGACTATCATTCAGCTTGGAAAAATGCCATTTTGTGTCAAAAGAAGTCCATTACTTGCACCATTTTCAGCCACTATGCTGTATGTGCCAGTCTATGATTGGATGAGGCTATGAGAAACTTCTTGACACCCACTATAGGAAAAGAATTGCAATCATATTTAGGTGGTGGTGGTAGTGGTGGTTAGTGTTTAACATCCCGTCGACAACGAGGTCATTAGAGACGGAGCGCAAGCTCGGGTTAGGGGAGGATTGGGAAGGAAATCGGCCACGCCCTTTCAAAGGAACCATCCCGGCATTTGCCTGAAACTATTTAGGGAAATCACGGAAAACCTAAATCAGGATGGCTGGAGACGGGATTGAACTGTCGTCCTCCCGAATGCGAGTCCAGTGTGCTAACCACTGCGCCACTTCGCTTGGTCATATTTAGGCTTAACTAATTTCTACAGGGAATTTATTTTGAAATTCAGAAAGATCACAAAACCCCTCACACAATTATTAAAGAAAGGAGTGAAATTTCACAGATTTATTGACTGCTAGTCTAGTTCTCACTTTTCCAGACCACCAAAAGAAATTTATACTGTCATGTGATGCCAGTAATATCACCTTTATTGTGTCCTAAGCCAGGAAGTAGATACAAATGTATGTATAATAGCATCTGAGTCAAGGCAACTCAATAAGGTAGGAAAATAATTATTTAACTATGGAAAAGGAAGTGCTAGCACTAATATATGGGTTCACTTATTTCCACTGTTATTTCAAAGTAACAACTGATCATGCAGCATTGAAACAGCTAATGGGACTTAAATATCTAACAAACCATTTAACTAGATTGGCATTAAGACTAAGTGAATTTGATTTTGATGTTGCATATCAACTAGGTGAGTCACAAGCAAAAGTCCATTATAAAGTCTCTCTGATGGGCACTTATATTGAGTGAGGGTCTCTCTCTATATGTTTCCCACATCACCTTGTGTTTGTCTTTATATGTATGAGTGACTATGTGTGCTCTGTTGTGTTGAATACCTACACCATTGGTTTGATACAGGGTGATGTGTGAAACTGCTTTCACAGTACACGCTTCCGTTGTTGTAGTGATCTGCTCCAGCTGCTGCAGACGCTGTACTGAAGCTGAAAGTGTTAATCAAAGTTGTGGAGAAATATTTGTCTGAGCTCTGTTGCATAGCAATCAGATTTGCTTTCAGTTCTTAGAAATATCCAACATTGGTGGATTAAAATTATCCATGAAATTACTCCTTTTCCAAAGAAAGCATCAAACTGTTTAATTAGAACTGAATGCTCCCATCAGAAATGTTCTCGAGTTGGTATTCATTAATAGATCACAATTGAAGTATACATCAATTGTGGAATAAACATGTAGCTTTATGAAGTGAACAATCTTTTATTGACTTTTGTGTCTATGAAATTCTTCCCGTTACATGAATTATCTGTTCACTGGCATATATACACATATATAATACAGTTTCCTTCAAAATCTCGCAACGGCATCGATTTCTACTTTACAAGAATGAAAAACTCCTAATGAATTACTTCTTAACAAAATCAAAGACTTCCTACACTAAGAATAATTATCTGAGCACTAACCACCACAGAGTAATAAAGAATATCTTTATCTCTCTCTCTCTAGCATCATCACATCAAGTCACGCTGCTTTCTCTTGTATTGCGTGATACATCATATATGCCCCTCTTGTGGATGAACGTTTTTGGGCAAAAACAAACACGAGCATTCACACTACACTATGTCGATGATTTTTCATGATGTTGTATATTATTAATGTCCACTACATAGAAATATCTATAGTAACATTTTCTTATTAGTCCATACACTATCAATTGAAAATTGAACCTAAATTATACATTGGGGTGCATATAATTAATGAAGTACAATATTGTGCTAACAAATCTGTGCTGCTTGAAAATTACTGAAATGCAGCTTATATGCATAGCTCATTTAGCTTGCTTTAATTCGTTTGTTGAGGATGGCATGAGATGTGATCAGAATCTTTTTTCATCATCACTCAAAGATTCTGTCACGCGCCTTGGGATGTCTCAAACTTGCAATCTAGCCATTCGGCCAATCCCCACAAAGGGAAACCAAGGAGAACCTCGGGGAAGATTCACCATCCTCGTATTTCTCATTTGGAAAAAATATTAATTGAATAACAATGGATAATAGAAAATTTACATTATGAATATTTTTTAAATGAATTTAAACACTTTTCACAAAAGAAACACAACACTGTAAATCTTCTGTGTCTTGAGGTGAACAGTCGATGCGTTGGGTTATGCCCATACAGGATTCCCTTCTATCTATCATCTCTTGGTAACTGATTTGATTTCTATTCCCATTTCATTGTATCCTCATGGGTATTATTTTTTCAGCACAGGGTTTACATGAAAATAAGAGTCAATGTAAGTTCTGTGAAAAAGGTGTTTTATCTGTGCTGAACTGAAATATAACCTAACCTAAAGTCCTTTCTAATTCTCTGTCCTGAATTCTAAATATTCGGAAGCTGTAAGATGTTCTTGATTCTTATCAATAACCGTAGGATGCACTATACACTAAACCAATTGATATTGCCATCTCAACTTATGCTCGTCATCTTTCAGATGCACCTTAACACTTGTTGATGTGCTTGTAACTGCTCAGCATTCACTTAGTTGCTAACTTCACGAGTAACAATTGCAATGACAAAATTTACATACACAGGTATGTTACAACAATAATACAATTACAAAGAAAATGTTCATTACAAAAGATTGAAACAAAGTAGAAGTGGGTTTTTAGCTGAGAACGGGTTACCCCTTCCGAACAGCATGACTTCAGCTCAGCGAGTTTAAAAAGATACACACATACACCGACATCGTCAAATTTGACATAAGCAACAAATATCTTGCCTTATACCAGATTCATTTGAATCGCTAACCCATGGTCATTATGCATTGTGAGACCTGGTTGAAGTTATTATTAATTAATTAATTAAAAATTAAAAGAGATCAGTCACACTATAGCTAACTTCTCTGCATTCTGGAAAGAAAACTTATCTCTGCATTGAAAAACAAACACATAATGTCTGCATACATCTCGAACATTATGCCTGAAAAGAAAAACTAACTACTAAATTGCAAAAAGAAACAAAATATCCTAAGTATGGTTCATAGTTTCAATGTAAAACTGTCTAATCAATGTTATTTGAGATGAATAGTATCTTCAATCTTCAGAACTTTCAGTCATAATGAAATTCCTTCAACAAGTGATGAGGATACATTCCTTTCTCCTTTTCATTCTTCACAGCCTTCAAAACATAGGCCCCTGGATGAGGTATTTTTGTAATCACAAATCGTCCCTGATACAATAATTGCCATTTTTTGTTCCTCCTCTGTATAAGTGAAGCCCTAGGATGAGTTTTTACTAAACCTTGGTCTTTCACTTTATATGTTTTTATTTTTCATAGTCGAGTGTCAAAATAGATTTCTCTTTTCTTCACCTTGTCCATTATATTGAGTAAGGCTTGGTGTACTTTATTTCGTAGAGACATTCTGTCAATTGCTACTTTAGGGATTGGTCAAATCCAGACATTCTGTTCCTGTTTTCCAAACATCAGTTCGTACAGAGTGCACTCTGTCGTATTGGGTGTCATATTGTTCACAATTTTTGAAAATTGTCAAGATAATAGATCCATTTGGTTTGTTGGTTGTGTTCTCATGAACCGGTTTAATTCACAAAAGATTTGTTCTGCAGGATTTGCAGAAGGGTAGAACACTGATATTAGAATTTGCTTTATACCACAGCTGCTTAGTGTTTGCCTCCAGCAAAATCCAGTGAACGTTGACCCATTGTCAGAAAGAATAGCCTCTCGTTTGCCTACATTGACTGTATAATCCTTGACCAGTTTCTTGATTATGGAAGCACCAGTAGCTGATTTTAATGGGTAAAGTTTGACATATTTGGTGAATATATCAAGAAAAGCTACAGTATATTTGTGTCCTTCCGATGATGGTAGAGGAGCACAGACATCAACCGAAATTATCGATAGTGATTTAGTAGATATAATAAGATGAAGGAAATCCATCACACAAAAATTTACTGGTTTGGCTAGCTGAAAAATTTTAAATTTCCTTAACTGTCGTTGCACTTTTCTTCAGATATTTGGGAAGTAGCAATATCCTTGAAACTTCTGAGCACATTTTAATACACCCAAAATGTCCCCAAGTGACATGCATGTACAAAATTAAGTCATCCTCATTATTCTCGGGAATACACACCACCCAATTTTCTGAATCAAGATGCCCTTTGAAAAATAAGATGTCGTCCTCTACTTTATACAATAGCTTCAGATCTTCATTTCCAGGTTTTCCTAAAACTTCTTTTATTGAAAGCCAGTGAGGATCTTCATTTTGTAGTTTTCCCATGTTCTTACACATTTTAAGAAAATGTTTCCTATATATTTTATCAGTCATTAACAGAACTTTGAATTTGGATGGATTGTCTGTGATGTTGATTGTTGAAAAATCACCATCTGGCATTCTTGACAGTGCATTGGTGATGAAATTATCCTGTCCGCTTATGTATTTAATTTCAAATTGAAACTCTTGGAGTGGGAGCGTCCATCTTGCTAGTCTGGGATGTAATAATTTACACATTTTCAAAACACTTAACGCTTTGTGGTCACAGTATACTGTTGTCTTTGCTCCGTATAAGTAGTAGTGAAATTTTTTAAATGACCAGGCTATGGCTGACGCTTCCTTTTCAGTAGTCATATACATTCTTTCACAAGCAGTTAAGAGTCGGCTAGCAAAAGCTATTGGACAGAAAGTTGGTTTTCCATCTATCATTTTTACTTGGAAGAGGCAGGTACCGATTCCAATTTCCGAAGCATCCACCATTAAACCGAATTCTTGGCTCATATCTGGATGATATAATATTTGTGAGTTAACTAAGGCTCGTTTTATTGCTTCAAATGCAGTCTGGCATTGTTGCGTCCACACCCATGGAGGATATTTGCACAACAAGCTGTACAACAGTTCTGCATTAATAAAGTGGTCGTAAATGAAATGCCTGAAAAAAGAGGCAACTCCGAGGAATCCCTTTAATTGCTTTTTTAGTTGTTGGAACTGCAAAGTTTTTGATTGCCTTTAATTTCTCAGAGTCTGGAAAGATTCCCTTTTCATTTATAAGGTGAGCCAGAAATTTAATTTTATCCAAAGCAAAATGGGACTTCTGCAGATTTGCAGTTATGCCTACTTCCTTGAAACAGTCCAACACTCTCCTCATTATATAGGTCCGCCGCTCGTGGTCTCGCGGTAGCGTTCTCGCTTCCCGAGCACGGGGTCCCGGGTTCGATTCCCGGCGGGGTCAGGGATTTTCACCTGCCTCGAGATGACTGGGTGTTTGTGTTGTCCTCATCATTTCATCATCATCATCCAGGAAAGTGGCGAAATTGGACTGAGCAAAGACTGGGTAATTGTACGGGCGCTGATAACCACGCAGTTGAGCGCCCCACAAACCAAACATCATCATCATCACTCTCCTCATTAAGTCAATGTGCTCCTTCCATGTGATCGTAGCAATGAGCATGTCATCCACAAACAAAGTTAAACTGCTTTGAAGTGCAGGTCCCAATGCATAATGTAGAGCATTTATAAAAACTCCCGAGCTCACGTTTAGCCCAAAAGGTAGAACCTTAAATTGGTAGCTTCTACCTGCATGTACAAACACAGTGTACCTTCTTGATTGTTCGTCTAGCCAAAATGAACTCCTAAGATCCATATTTGATAAGTATTTTATCCCTTTGAACTTTTGAATTAACTCATCGATATTTTCCGGATGAGTTCGTATGGGCACAGTAATCTTATTTATTTGCCGTACGTCTAGCACGATACGAACTTTTCTTCCCTTTTTTGGAACAACTTGAAGAGGATTACAGTATGGACTCATTGAAGGTTCAATAAGCTCCCATTCACTCATCTGTTGGATTTCCACATAAACCACCTTTCGTTGATTCCACGGTACTGGATAAAAAGTACGGCGGAAAACCTGGTGTGGAATCACATCTAAATGACATGTGTATCCTTTGATTGCATGAGGCTTTTCTTCAAAGACTTCATGATATTCCTGTAGAAGATCGTATAACTGCTTTCTTTGATGGTGCTGCAAATATTCCGGTTCTTGAACTTTTTCATATACCACATCTTCAGTTTTTAAGACTGGTTGCAAATAATTAATTTGGTATTCCCATGCAGGTTCACAATGTATCCGTTGGATTTGTAGTTTTCATCCATGACAATACTTTCCATGGCTACTATGTTCCCTGAGAAGATCCACCTGATGTCTTTGATCCATTATTGTAAAACTGGCAATGCCCAGAGAAAAATTGATATGCCAGTTCCTCACTCTAAATTCATCAATTCCCAAGATACAGTCCTCAACCAATTTTTCTATTACAAGGAATGTGTAATTTATAGCTACATTTCCTATACCTAACTGTAGTTGAGTATGCACTTTAACCTGAGAAGACCTATGACCAGCAGGGCCTACAATCCTACAACATCAAACAGGGAAAATCAGTGGATTTACTTTCTGAAGTATTCTTTGAAATAACTTCTCAGAAACAACATCTACTGCTGCTCCCATGTCTAAAGTAACTTGCACAGTAATGCCTTCAATTTCCACCTGAATTTTCACAACAGGTTCAGTAGTATGTTCCTCTTGACAAGGTATCATATCCTGCTAAAGTTCTTCTATTAGTAACCTGTCATCATTGTACCAGAAAAAATTGACGCTTGAATTCTCACCTCTCAAAACTTCCTCAACTGCACTGTTGGGGCTTCTGACAATCGAGTCTAGTTTGATGATTGTACATTATTAGTAGATGTTTGGCCCATTATGTCAGTTATTACTGGTGATTGGTTTCAACATTCATTTGCATTGACGTTTGGCTCCCAACCTGAAGTTTGTGGTTGGTTGTGATACTCTTGGGTTTGTTGCTGATATTGGCATTTTGGCTGATAATTCCCCTCTTGATAATATCCTTTCCTCTTCTTATTATTTTTCCTCCATTTCCATTTATATGTTTGTTCACCTTGTTGGTCATTATTACTCTGTTCAGGATTTTCATTACAAGATTTCACATTTTTCTGGAAATAATTCACCTGTGGGTTTGGTGAATTGTGTGCAAAAGATTTGTTTCCATACCCACTATTCTCTTTGGTTTGTTTATCATATGGTTTATTGTTGCTATTATATTTGTTAGGTTGGTTACTTGGTTGGGTATAGCAAACACGTGATTCTTCGAACAGGATGTCTATTGAATCCAATGTGGCTAAAAAATCTTCCACATGTTGTTCAGGCACATGTAGAAGTTTTTCCTTTACTTCAAGTGGAAGTTTGGCCTTTAATATTCAAATGACATCCTGTGTCAGGATTGGTTCATTCCAGTATTTGCTTTTATTTATGTACTTCTCAAAATACTTCCTTAAAAATCCATTTTTGAAAGAAAATGGTTGTGGGTCAAAAACTTCCTTGCATAGTCTTTCTTGCACTCCCTTATTCCAGTATTTGTGCAAGAAAGCGCTTTCAAACTGCTCATACTCATGACACCATTCGGATGCTTCTGATGCCCACATCTATCCATCCCCATATATAAATCCTGCGACGTACATAGTTTTTTTTTTTTTTTTTTTTTTTTTTTTTTTTTTTTTTTTTTTTTTTTTTTTTTGGTTGCTCAGTCCCCATTTGTGGCACTATCCCTCTAAATTTCTTGATAAAGACCTGAGATTGGTGGACTTCCTTTTGGGGTTAAATGTCTGAAATTGATGATATTTAAGCACTTTCTTTTCATTCATAGTCACAGGTGTATTCTGGTGACTATTTCGTGGTGGATGATATTCCTGATAATTTGGTTCTTGTTGATTTTGTGAATATGCACCAATACATTGTTGCATGGATTCGGTTCCACTGGTTTCATCAGGAATAATGGCTGCTTTTGATAAACTGCAGGTAACAGGTGCCCCTATGGTATTAACTAAACCTTGATGGCATGCTTTGAGTGTATTTTCAATCTTTGCCTTCCAAGCAGGAAATTCTTCTCCTCTATTTCCTTAATCTCTTGAATTTCTGATTTAAGTTGTCCTTGTGCAGTATCATTGTTAACTTGCACATTAGCAACCATTTCTGTCAAGGTTTGATCAACATAATTTTGCACCATCTCAGCTTGCTCTTTCGCCCAATCCTCTATGTCTTTAGAAAATGTGATCTTTTGTTCACTGAAAAGTTTCTCTAGATGTTTCTTACCTTCGAGATTAAGACTGTCTATCCTTCGAGTAAGATCAATGATTGCTTGCTCGTTGTTGTTCTTAATTGTATTCACATCCTATGCAATGGTGTTCTGTGCGTGGACAACTCCTTGCACTTGATTACTTAGCTTATCTTGATGATATACGATATCATTGTATTTGGTCGTTAATTCTTTGTACTGCTGTTCTTGCATAACAAAGTGTTGTGCTTGACTGGCAATCAAGTGACTCTGTTTTGATTCCAAACTTTGGAATTTTTCAGTAATATTATCATTTATTGCTTTTAGTTTATTAGATTGCTCCTGAGTGAAAGTGGATTGTGCCATTGCAAAACTAGATTGTGTGATTTCCAATGCTTGGAATTTGATTAATATCATTTGCAAAAGCGGATTGTGCCATTGCAAAATTAGATTGCGCAGTCTCCAATGCTTGAATCTTATTCGTTAATACATTAATTCCTTGTGATATGACGATCAAATTTGACATCAGCTGGGGGAACAAATCAGTATTCTCAGCAATTGACATTTGCACTGGGTTTATTGAAGATTGTGCTGACACATTAATTTCATTCTCGCGTGTAGTTGCAGGCAATGCTCCTCTAGCGAGTATGTCTGTATCAGAGGTCAAATTAATGTTATTTGTTGGTCGCCGAGTATTTCTTTGGATTTCACTCGACATATGAATGTCGGAAATTCCAACAGTTTGTGTCAATGGCGTGAGCACAGTAATTACTGCTGGTTGCTCAGCCACAATCAACATTTCACTAACTATGCCTGTATGAAATTCCGTGGCACTACTTGATGATATATTTACATTACTCAATTGATTTTGTGCCATCATGATGTTGTGTGCTTGCTTATTGGCTTTGAACATATATCTAGTTAACACCATGAAAATAAGCAACAGACAGTTCTCTACTAAATACTTCCCACAAGAGTTAATATTGATTTCTACACATGCAAAAAGGGTTAATGTCCTAATGCTGTTAATGCACAGTTTACAATGTAACAGAACACAGTACACGGATAACACATAAAATACTGTCTTAAGATATCTACTGAAATAATGAAATTCTAGTAAAAGTAATACGGGAACGACTCATTTACACATTAAAATCAATAAGTAAAAGATCATTGCAATTCATAAATGCTCAAGAAGGATAGTAATTCAAATGTCTGGCCTTTTTTAAGTTACAGCCTGGCTGCTAGGATGGTGTACATGTTCTCCTCACAAGATACTCCTGCACGTTCAGTTAGCGTGAAACATACAAGGAACCATAATGTAGTTACACCTTCTGGATATACATACATGCACAAAAATGAAACATTAATTACTTAATTAATAAGCTAACTAATTTCACAAAAAAATTAGAACTATGTCTGTCACAAAGTATGTTACAGGTATCCGTAATCACAAATATGTTTGACTGTTAGTGTCATGTCTAACTGTCAGCATTAAAGTGATATTAAACTGTTGTTGCAGCAGGATTGAGTCCTGTCACAGTTGCCATTTATAAAGTCTCTCTGATGTGCACTTATATTAAGTGAGTGACTCTCTCTATATGTTTCCCACACCACCTTGTGTTTGCCTTGATATGTATGAGTGACTGTGTGTGTGCTCTGTTGTGTTGAATACCTACACCGTGGTTTGATACAGGGTGATGTGTGAAACTGCTTTCTCATTACACAGTTCCATTGTTGAAGCGATCTGCTCCAACTGCTGCAGATGCTGTATTGAAGCTGAAAGTGTTAATCAAAGTTGCAGAGAAAGATTCGTCTGGGCTCTGTTACATAGCAATCAGATTTGTTTTCAGTTCTTAGAAATTTCCAACATTGGTGGATTAAAATGATCTGTGAAATTACTTCTTTTCCAAAGCAAGCATCAAACTGTTTAATTAGTACTGAACACTCCCATCGGAAATGTTCTCGAGCTGATATTCATTAATAGATCATAATTGAAGTATACGTCAATTGTGGAGTAAACATGTACCTTCTTGAAATGAACAATCTTTTATTGACTTTTGTGTCAGTTGGTTTGTGGGGGTTGAAGGGACCAGACTACAAAGGCCATCATTCCCGACTTTTGTGTCAATGAAATTCCTCTTGTAACATGAATTTTCTGTTCACTGGCTTATACACAGATATATAATACAATTTCCTTCAAACTCTCACAATGGCTTTGATTTCTACTTCACAAGAATGAAAAACTCCTAATTAATTACTTTTTAACAAGGACAAAGACTTCCTACACTACGAATAATTATCTGAGCACTAACTGCCACATAGTAATAAGGAATATCTTTGTCTCTCTCTCTCTCTCTCTCTCTCTCTCTCTCTCATGCACTATCACATCACGTCATGCTGCTTTCTCTCATATTGCATGATACATCATACCATGAACTTAGACACAACATACGCACCATGAAATGTGCATGAGAAGACACAGAAGAATGGCAGGAGGCTCAAGTTACTAACCCAGACTATTAGCATTTTACAAAGCAACCACAATTCAGCAGTGTAGACAGTGTGCTGTATCGAGAGACAAGATGTGGTTTGTGCCTAGTGGTATCAGAAAAATTCCAAAATTAGTGTTGAGGGATGCTCACGATTCAGTTTTAGTCAGACACAGTGGCCACCAAACCACAGAATGCTTAGTTGCACATAATTACTGGTGGAAGACACATAAGGATGACGTCAAATATTATGCAAAGAATTTTATTCCATAGACACAAAGAGCGGAACTCAGCCGACAAAAAATTGTATTGCAGAGATTAGCAGAGACAGATAAATAATTTCAAATGATCCCTATGGATGTAATTAGACCATTCGCTCAAACACCTGCAGGAAACCATTTTGTACCAATGATAATTTATAATTTTTTTGCGTTTCATGTCTGTGATTGCTGTACCTAACCAGAAACAGTGGTACACACAATGGTTTGTTAAGAGTACTGAAGTCTGGAACACCAGAGACAGTGATAACAGACCAAGGTCAAAATCTTACATCAGGTTTAATAAAGCAGTTGATTATTACAATTAAGGAATTCAGTGATGTAGTTGTTAGAGTAAAGGACAAGTACAGTGTTCTGCTCATGGGTGATTTTAACGCCAGGATTGGAAATCGAACAGAAGGGTATGAAAAGGTTATGGGTAAATTTGGAGAGGATATGGAGGCCAACAGGAACGGGAAACAACTCTTGGATTTCTGTGCCAGTACGGGCTTAGTAATCACAAACTCCTTTTTTAAACATAAGAACATTCACCGGTATACTTGGGAAGGCAGGGGAACCAGATCTGTCATTGACTATATAATAACAGATCAGGAATTCAGGAAGGCTGTGAGGGACACACGTGTATTCAGGGGATTCTTTGATGACACTGATCATTATTTAATCTGCAGTGAAATTGGGATTGTGAGGCTGAAAGTGCAGGAGGTCAGGTCCATATGTAGGAGGATAAGAGTGGAGAAACTTAAGGATAAGGAAATCAGGCACAAGTACATAACAGCGATCTCAGAAATGTACCAGTTAGTTGAATGTAGTCAATTACAGTCATTGGAAAAGGAATGGACAAGGTACAGGGACACAGTACTAGAAGTGGCTAAAGAATGTCTTGGAACAGTAGTGTGTAAAAGTAGGATGAAGCAAACAGCTTGGTGGAATGATACAGTCAAGGCAGCCTGTAAAAGGAAAAAGAAGGCGTATCAAAAATGGCTACATACCAGAACCCAGGTAGATAGAGAAAGTTATGTTGAAGAAAGAAACAAAGCCAAACAGATAATTGCAGCATCCAAGAAGAAATCATGGGAAGACTTTGGAAACAGGTTCGAGACTATGGGTCAAGCTGCTGGAAAACCATTCTGGAGTGTAATTAGCGGTCTTCGAAAGGGAGGTAAGAAGGAAATGACAAGTATTTTGGACAGGTCAGGAAAACTGCTGGTGAATCCTGTGGATGCCTTGGGCAGATGGAGGGAATATTTTGAAGAGTTGCTCAATGTAGGTGAAAATGCGATCAGTAATGTTTCAGATTTCGAGGTAGAATGGGATAGGAATGATGATGGAAATAGGATCACATTTGAGGAAGTGGAAAAAATGGTCAATAGATTACAGTGCAATAAAGCGGCTGGGGAGGATGAAATTAAGTCGGAACTCATCAAATACAGTGGAATGTCAGGTCTTAAATGGCTACACAGGATAATTGAAATGGCCTGGGAGTCGGGACAGGTTCCATCAGACTGGACAAAAGCAGTAATCACACCAATCTTTAAACATGGAAACAGAAAAGATTGTAACAACTACAGAGGTATCTCTTTAATCAGCGTTGTGGGTAAAATCTTCTCAGGTATTGTTGAAAGGAAAGTGCGAGTATTAGTTGAGGACCAATTGGATGAAAATCAGTGTGGGTTTAGGCCTCTTAGAGGTTGTCAGGACCAGATCTTTAGCTTACGGCAAATAATGGAGACATGTTATGAGTGGAACAGGGAATTGTATCTATGCTTTATAGATCTAGAAAAGGCATATGACCGGGTTCCTAGGAGGAAGTTATTGTCTGTTCTACAAGATTATGGAATAGGAGGCAAACTTTTGCAAGCAATTAAAGTTCTTTACATGGATAGTCAGGCAGCAGTTAGAGTTGACGGTAAATTGAGTTCATGGTTCAGAGTAGTTTCAGGGGTAAGACAAGGCTGCAACCTGTCTCCACTGTTGTTCATATTATTTATGGATCATATGTTGAAAACAATAGACTGGCTGGGTGAGATTAAGATATGTGAACACAAAATAAGCAGTCTTGCATATGCGGATGACTTAGTTGTGATGGCAGATTCGATTGAAAGTTTGCAAAGTAATATTTCAGAGCTAGATCAGAAATGTAAGGACTATGGTATGAAGATTAGCATCTCCAAAACGAAAGTAATGTCAGTGGGAAAGAAATATAAACGAATTGAGTGCCAAATAGGAGGAACAAAGTTAGAACAGGTGGACGGTTTCAAGTACTTAGGATGCATATTCTCACAGGATGGCAACATAGTGAAAGAACTGGAAGCGAGGTGTAGCAAAGCTAATGCAGTGAGCGCTCAGCTATGATCTACTCTCTTCTGCAAGAAGGAAGTCGGTACCAAGACTAAGTTATCTGTGCACCGTTCAATCTTTCGACCAACTTTGTTGTATGGGAGTGAAAGCTGGGTGGATTCAGGTTACCTTATCAACATGGTTGAGGTTACAGATATGAAAGTAGCTAGGATGATTGCAGGTACTAGTAGATGGGAACAATGGCAGGAGGGTGCCCACAATGAGGAAATCAAAGAAAAACTGGGAATGAACTCTATAGATGTAGCAGTCAGGGCGAACAGGCTTAGATGGTGGGGTCATGTTACACGCATGGGAGAAGCAAGGTTACCCAAGAGACTCGTGGATTCAGCAGTAGAGGGTAGGAGGAGTTGGGGCAGACCGAGGAGAAGGTACCTGGATTCGGTTAAGAATGATTTTGAAGTAATAGGTTTAACTTCAGAAGAGGCACCAATGTTAGCACTGAATAGGGGATCATGGAGGAACTGTATAAGGGGGGCTGTGATCCAGACTGGACGCTGAAAGGCATAATCAGTCTTAAATGATGATGATGATGATGATGATGATGATGATGATGATGATGATGAGGAATTCAAGACAAGAAGGTTAAGCCAGCAGGGAAACAGGCAATCTGAGAGAGTCAGCAGGACAATAGGAAAAATGTAGTACTACATCAATAGTCCAATAGTCATAATGACAGTGATGCTCCACTCCCTTATGTAGTAACTGAGTATAAGTTGAAGATTGATTGGATTACAGGCTTATTCCCATATTAAGTTGTTTTCTGTCAAAGCATGCCATCTCCTTTTGAGATAGCACAACACTTAAGTGTCAGTTCGAAATTTTTCCAAAAGGTTAAAAAGTATTTGCCATCAAATTAAAAAGATGAACACCAATGCCTTAGAACGACAGGGAGGTAACCATAGCAAAAACACAACATTACTGAAGTATCATGTGGGACAGTGGGTAATGTGAACCAACCTATATGTGCCAAAGAGGGAGATTAAAAAGTCTGTTTTGCATTACAAATAGTCCAGCCAAGTAGTAAAACTGACAAAAACTGTTAATTGTAAATTACAACTTCCAACATGCACCATTATAGTGCACATAGGCTGTATTTTTTTATTTAAAGGAACCATGGAGACGCTATCTCCATTACTGGCAGCACCTTTCAAAGGGGGAAGGCAGGGGTGAAAAAAAAGAAAAAGAAGAAAAAACAAAAAGAAAGATAAGATTTAGCACGTAAAATAGATTATACCTACGGTTACTCCAATCTATCCCTATGTACCTAGGCTGTGGGCCTGAATGATGAGCTAACAAAGGAATTCCTCTTTCTTTAGGGTGTGGTTCTTTTCCAACCCTTGACGAGTGGTAACAGTTCCAGCACTGGGCATCGAGCACAGTACAAAATGGAAAATGAAGACAGGAAGCCTCATTGTAGAAGGTCTGCTGTGCTGTAGTGAAGTGACAGAATCCCTCAAGGTACATTGTCTAAGTAGTGGCGTACTATTTGTGCTACAGCCAGACATAATATTAATGTTAGGTCATCAGAAGACTCTAAGGATGAATTGTAATATATGGCAATTGAATACAAAATTTAGCAATCGGAAGATACTTTTGAAAACTGCAACTCATGATGAAAAACCAACGAAGGTTGAGTCATACACAAGGGGAATAAAGTTGCTGCAATCAGATTTTACATGTAACAGAGGCAACTATGCCAGACTAGGGAGTTAGTTCAACGAAAAAAGGAGCTGGCTAGACACAGTTGGTTGAATCTTGAAAACTGATTTTGGTATGCGGTAACCATAGATGAACACAGGACACAGCTCTCAAGTCTTGAAAGGGATGTAGCATATAACACTAAGCAGCTGTGCTCCTTACTCACCACACTCAAGACTTACATTCAGGCATCAGCAGAGACCACCAGTCATGACTTGGGCATATTTAGGGGCTATAGCCACCCAGCTAATGATTGTGAAGTTCCTTCCCACCCTCATCAATAGCATTATGACATACAGACAGAAACCAATGAACTGCAGGAGGCACAATTACATTCTGTCCATGGTCATTCAATGCTGCTACTGGGTCTGTTCCCAGAAGGATTATGAAGGTTTCAAGCAGAATTAGCAGCACCACTGGAATTACTAAAAACCGTGGGTAAAGAATTTTTATCACTGCTGTGTCACATGGCCACC
This sequence comes from Schistocerca cancellata, assembly GCF_023864275.1. Taxonomy (NCBI): domain Eukaryota; kingdom Metazoa; phylum Arthropoda; class Insecta; order Orthoptera; family Acrididae; genus Schistocerca; species Schistocerca cancellata. Next base: position 251,089,988 of record NC_064626.1, read on the forward strand.
GTTGCTAGTACTCATACACAAAAGGCTACCCAGCTGAAAATTCAAATACAAATACCATTAACTTTTAGGGAGTACACATTTGAGTTTACACCCTCCATATTTACCCAGTAGCCTGGAGAGCCCTGCAAAAGTTTGTGCATCTGAATACTACTTGTGGCACCTAACAGACAGTCCCATATCCTGCTCTCCATGCAGTGATACTACACTGCTGAAATGGGTCAGTCACCATCAATCCCACATAATGAATACACACCTGTGCCAGGTCATTTGAGTTCATCCTGTTCCACTTCTATAAATCTGTGATGGTATACCGTAAAGAAGTGATCACAGTTAAAACTAAATTTTTCAAAAGGGTAGGATTGCACTGCCTGTTTTCTGTGGAAAACCCAGTGGTCACCTTTTACGCTTGTTACAAACAAGTCTAACAACCTACACTGACACAAGCACCCCCACTATGTAGCTGCTTTTCAAACTACTTTTGCAAGGCAATGATAGTGCCTTCAGCTACTGAACACCCTTTGAGAATCTTTCATATTAGCAACAGAGTTCGATGATACGGAAGAATGCAGCGGTGATACTTCACCTTCACGATCAGCCTTCTGACAGCATTATTCATTCTTGGGTGGCCAGCCAGTCATTGCTCAGCTGCAGCTATGTTATGACACTCAACCAGTGTCAGATGCTACTGTGAAGACAGTGCTGTCCCGATGACACATCTTCTACCATCATCACTGGGACTCGAACCTCCAACTACTGCCTGACCACCCATGTACTGGCAGCCCTGTGGCTTTCACTGGTATACTCGCAGGAATCCAGCTACATTCATATGTCCTGGGGCCCAGACTAAGGACTCCTCTGCCCTGTGTCACCTGGGTGTGATGCAGCCTGCCCTAGCCATCCATCATCCAGTACTGAGTTCAGGCTACTGGGTCATCAAGCCAGCTGTTCTATGACAACAGCTAGTGCCACAGCTGGCCTGTTATGGGTCCAGATGCCTGAGAAATCCACTGACACCACAGTGGCAGCATTCGCTACCACTGATAAGATCAGTGGTAGGAAGTCAACATGCTGAGAGATGTCGTGTTGATATATTTTCTACATTAATCAAGATTCCAGAGATCAACACTAGTAATTGAATGATGTAAATAATAAAAAATAAAGGGCCTTTATACCCACAAGCTGCCTTTCCTGGTGCACCTACATCCATCACTCACCCACACCAAGCCATCCGCAATGCCAATGCTATAGTAGAGTCAGTGAAAGAAGACCACTGTTGCCAGCTTTCAAGTATTTCAGTGAATGTAGCTAAAATTTACAAGTGAAAAGTTGAATATTGAAAGTACGATGGTCATCAGTCAGTTGAAAAAATAGATACCTAGATTTAAAGTTGTTATCATAGTCAGTTACAATTTTAGTTAATATTTATGTTGTTTTAATTATTCATAAAGTAAACAAAAAACACTTTTCTTAAGCATTTCTAATCTAGTCAAAATATTTAAGTTATTGTGTTTATTTACTTTAGAATGCTACCACCAAAAAACCAGAATGATTCTGAATTGCGAAACATCTGAAATGCACACAAAAAGGAACAAAAATGTTTAGGCTACACAGTAAGTAAGTAAGTGGATGTAATCAAATCCAGAAATAGGTAGCATGGCTAGTACATTGCAGTTACAAAGAACAGTCTCACAGCGTCTTTTACAGGAGATATTGGTGCCCCACTAGATAAACACAAAGAAAAGAGCAATAGTGACACTGATGATGAAACAGCTTCATGCCATTGTTATGGCTCATAAGAGTAAGGGATAGGAAATTACAAAGTTTTATTACAACTCATTAACACTTCCACAGGTAAATCAAGTCATGCCAGGTGGAAGCAGGAAGTGAGCTGGCATGTCACAAGTGGATCATGCCCTAGACACATTACAACACTCTCTGCTCAGTGAGAATATTTATTCAGCAGAAAGAAGACTGTGACAGAAAGCTAAAGGAAGTGAGACAAATATATTTGTCAGCTCATAAGACACGGCGCAAGAAACTAATCTCCTATACATGAGCACTTACTGAGGAACTGGCATAGCAGTTAACAGCCTATTAAGTGAAGACAGCAGAATAAGGAGGGCACATGTGGTCATTACAAATTGAATCTCCTGTCATAGTCTCACACTAGCTCCCTTAAAATACACCAGCATTCCATCTCTAATCATGATTTCAAACCCCCCTCCCCCCTGTGGGCTTACCACTGTTTGGCAGGTTCGTCCTTGGCTACCACGGGGCCTCAGCCTTCGCAGCATCTTTTTTCTTCTGTGCTCCATGTCTGTCATCTTGCTGTTCTTTTTCCCCTCTCTTGGAGAACATATCTGGGGTATTTTCTGCAATGTTCTGCATTGTGCACAGCTGGCATAAGAACAGTATCACCACTGTATTTTTTTTCCCTTTTCCTTTTCTTCATTCACCTTATCCTATCCTTCCTCTGCTTCACCGTTTGGGGCTCCTTTTTTTCTTCTTTCTCCCTTTGTGCTCCTGAAGGCCAGCTCATGCATCTGACATGTAACAGGTCGACAGGTACGGTTCGCATGTACCCCCTGGTACAGGTCAGGCCAAGGGAGGGGATTGCCTGAGCTGCTACCTTCCCAGTTTGCTGTCCCGATGACACATCTTCTACCATCATCACTGGTGGCCTCCAGTTGGAAGGAGCACAGCATTGGAGACACTGGCAATTGTGGAGGATTTTCGAGCAATGAGGCAATCATCATCTTTACCATCCACATCTACCAAACATAAATGGAATGAAGATCACAATTCAAAGACCCCTCAGCTGTGCCATGTTTCCTCGTGGTTTCATGTACTGAAGATGGTCAGTCCTTTGTAATGATAAATCCATTTCTAATCCAGAAAGGTGTTGATGCGATTGCCGTCCATGTGAAATCCTGCTCTCGTTTATGCAAAAGCACTTTGCTTTTAGAGACTACTTCTGATTCTCAAGCACAACAACTGCATGCCACTTTGCTTCTCCACGGCTATCCTGTTCGTGTTGAAGCCCACAGAACTCGCTGTCCCCTCATACAGCAGAGCAAGAAGCCACCAAACTCTCGCCTCATGGGGTGAAGTCCTCAGCTACACAACTGGCCACCTGGAAAAGACAGAAGGAATACTCCCTTGAAGACTTCCTAGTCCCTCCAGCCAACCAACACCTGAGTCTTCTCTGCTAACCAGAAAGGCTCAAAGAAGTCAAACAAAGGCAAATGGTCTTCTCCCTCACTACTCAAAGATCCTCTTCGACCGTGTTGCCATGTGATACCCTCTCTGACACATACTCGAGCGACTGTATCCCATGTGCTCTCTGTTTGCTGACTCCTACCCCACCTGTGTGCACACCCAAATGGCAGCTTACTAAGGCTGACTGGAGGCTTTACTCCTCCCTGGCAACCTTTGAAGGACAAGTTTTCCTCAGTTGTGATGACAAGGTGGTATATCTTACAAACGTTATCCTTACCACCACAGAACATTCCATTTCTCATACTTCCTCTTTACCACACCATGTCCCAGTCCCTTGCTGGACTGAGGCATGACGCAGCGCAGTTCGCACACGGAGACTTGCTCTCTGTATTTTTAACTGTCGTCCTACAATGGAAAACTGCATTCATTGCAAACAGATGCATGCACAGTGTCGTTGCATTCTTTGGGATAGGAAGAAAGCTTGCTGGTTTTGATTCACTAGTTCTTTTAACAGTACCACTCCCTCTTCTGTCATGTGGACCAATCTCCGATGGCTCTCTAGTAGAAAGATACATTCCCCTATTTCTGGACTGACAGTAGCAAATGATGTCATCGTGGACCCTATTGCTATCTCCAACACCTTGGGCTGCCATTTTGTGGAGATTTCAGAGCCTCCCACTATCACCCTGCCTTCCTCCATCTGAAACGAGTGGAGGAGGCTTGGATGATACCCTTCTCTTCTCCAAATCATTGAGTGCTACAATGCTGCCTTTACTATGAGGGAGCTAGATCATGCTCTCACTTTGTCTTGATCATCCACCCCAGGGCCAAACGCTGTTCAGATTCACATGTTGCAACACTTTTCTCTTGTAGGCAAGCACTTTCTGCTTAACATTTACAACCACATCTGGGCAGAGAGCATGTTTCCCAGATGCTGGTGTGAAACCACTGTCATACCTATACGTAAGCCCGGTAAGAACAAACACCTTCCTTCTAGCTACCTCCCCATTTCTCTCACCAGCTGTGTTTGCAAGGTGATGGAACGTAATGTTTCATGCCTGGCTGGTATGGTCACTTGAGTCTTGCGATTTACTAACCACTGCACAGTGTGCGTTTAAAGCACAGTGTTCTGCAGTTGACCATCTTGTCACCTTGTTCACCAATGTCATGAATGGTTTTCTTTGGAAATCCTAGACTGTGGCCATGGTTTTTGATTTGGAGAAAGCCTACAACACCTGCTGGAGGACTGGTATCCTCTGGATTCTCTGCATGTGGGGCTTCTATGGCCGCCTGTTCTGTTCCTTTCAGGAATTTTTAAAAGACTGAGTTTTCACGGTTGGTGTGTGTTCTGCCTCGTCGGACTCCTATGGTGTGCCTCAGGGTTCCACCCTGAGCTTGTCCTCTTTGCTATTGCCATTAATCCTATAATGGCCTGTCTCCTGCCAGACATTTACAGCTCTATTTTCATTGATGATTTTGCCATTTTTGCAGTTCTCCATGGACTTGTCTCATTGAGTGGCATCTTCAGTAATGTCTCAATCGTCTTTACTCATGGAGCACCGACAATGGCTTTCATTTTTTCACTGACAAGACTGTTTGTATGAACTTCTGGCAGCGCAGTTGGGTTCTTCCACCATCTTTACATCTTGGGCCTGTTGCTCTTCTGTTCATTGAAACTACAAAATTGCTCATGCTCATGCCTGATAGGAAACTCTGTTGGTCCTTACATGTGTCTTACCTGGCGACCCACTGTATGCAGTCCTTCAATGTCCTATGTGTCCTCAATGGTGCTTCTGGGGTGCAGATCAAACCAAAGCTGCTGAACTACAGCTTTCCTACCACCATAACTTTCTCCTCAGCAGATATGCATGTCTTTTGTCTGCCATGCATGACCACCCATACTATGCCTGCTTCTTCGATGACTCCCTTGATTGCCAGTATGGGGTGTGTCCCTCTTCTCTGTTACCTCTTGGGGTTCTCTTTTGGCTATTACTCTGGCAGCTTAACTTCATGCCACCTGCAACTTTCCTGGTGGGTGTGAATCCTTCACCACCTTGGTTTCATGCAGCAGCCCATGTTCACCTTGGCCTTCGTTTGCTTCCAAAGGACACTGCTCCAATCTTGCTCTATCGTCTTCAGTCTCACGACCTTAGCATGGAATTTTGTGACAGTACCTTTCTGTACACTGATGGCTCTCGGACTGACCATGATGTCGAGTGTGTCTTTGTCATTAGTGTCAATGTTTTTCGGTATTGGCTCCCAGAACACTGCTCAGTATTTACAGCAGAGCTCTTCGCCCCATATCAGACCATGCAGTACATCTGGTGACACAGGATTTTCAATTGCGTCATCTCCTCCAACTCTCTCAGCACTCTTCAAATCCTCTGTGTGCTACACACTGTCCATTTCCTTAGTACAGTGGGTCCAGGAAAGATGTCACTTGCTCACTCTTCATGGAGGCACTGTGATGTTTATGTGGCTTCCTGGTCACATCAGTCCTTGTACCTCAGCCCACTATTTCTTATATCCACTTCGATGATCTCTGTGTTGCTGTCTGCCAGCAGCTGGCATCACCACTGGTCCTCCCTTGATGGGAACAAGCTCTGGGTTATGAAGCCTCTCCCAGCAGCTTGGAACCTCCTCTCAGCGCACTCGAAGTGAGGATATCATTTTAACTAGGTTGCGTATTGGGCACTGTCTCTTTAGCCATTGCCATTTGATAAGTGGTGCTCCCCCACCACTTTATGCATATTGCGCCCAACTTTTGACTGTCTGCCATATCCTGATGCAGTGACCTTTTTTTAACTGCTTACATTCCTATTTTTGTTTGCCATCTGAGCTATCACCCATTTTAGTGAATGATGTGCAGGCTGTCAACCGCATTTTATTTTATACCCATCATAACAATACGGTGAAGGCCATTTCAATTTTTACTTCTGGACCTCCATTTCTCTATGGCATACTCTATAGACCTTTCCCCATGTCCCTGTTTTCGGCAATTGGGATTAATGTGTAGTCATTTTTAACTCCTTTTGTCTTCATGTTCAACAGTTTTGACATGGGCACGTATGACCTGAGTTGTTTTTGCACCCTAAAACAAAACACACAAACATCACGATTTGATCATTGGGATCAGTGGCATTCACAGTAATAACACTTGATTCCATGATTATTATATTGTAGTGAAACTATGATCTAGATGCTCCAGCACAGTCTGTGAAATAGCCAAAGATGTACAGGAGATCATGGTGTTCACCTAATGAACTTCCTGCTGCTTGCAGCCTACTACGTACTAATAGAGAAACTGACTGTCTTCCGACAAAACATCACAGGCTGCTGTCAGCACTGAACTACAATGCAGAAGCCAGCAACAGATTCTTTTGGTGTCCACATTAATATTCAATATCCAGGCACCTCTGGGTGCTGAAGCGTACCAGGCCAGCAGGGAGGTGGTCAACCAACAACATTACTACCGACACCAGGTACACCACTGCTGGGTCATTGCAAAATTTGAAGTGAGACGGAGGACACTCCAACAGGTCAGACAACCACTTCTCTCTAGGCAACAGCTGAACCTGCTTGCTGGCAACCCGCCGTGGTGTCGAGGTTGCTGAACCTCACCTTGGCATGCAGATGCTGAGCTGACTAGACAGAGGTCAGCTTGAAACCTTCACACAGCCAAGACTGGTGCACAAGGGCAATGACTTGTAAACATTGTGTATAAATGATTGATCTCTTAATAATGTTTTACTAGCATTGAAGACATGTCACACATTCTCAAGAGCTATACTGATTTCATGCAGAAGTGTCTCCACCCAGCCCCCTGGTACCATTTGTCACATCACATTCATAGTCTTACAATTGCTTCTGTTTTTTCAGATGTTGTATCAATACAAGTGTTGTCTCATTGAATGTGGACCAGAGCCAGGAAAAGACTGTGGTTTTAGTAGAACGTAAAACCAGTCTAAGTTGCAGATTTCTACTTTTTATTCATTCAATGACTGGTTTTGGGCTGAGACCCATTTTCAGATCTTTATGCACTGTATATGTTCATTGCACATTTTTGACATATTTGGAAATGGCATTTTCAACTTTGTTATGATGATTTGAAAATAGGTCTCAGCCTGAGACTAATCATCAAATGGATGAAAAGCAAATATTTGCAGCATGGACTGGTTTCTCATTCTCCTGATTAACAGAAGTTGCTGACCCAAGCTACTCCAGTATGATGGAAGTTTGTAAATACTGAAAGTTTGTAAATACTGTGGCTTTAGTCTTTCAGTGACTGATGATGGCAGAACTTCTTCAGCTGATTAGTTTTGAAGGACTCTGTCAAATAGTGAGATAATAGAGGGAACATGGCTCATTTATAGTGAAAACACCAAATCTGTTTTTTGTTTTATCTGTTTATTATTTGATACTTTGGTATAAAAGAAACAATTTTTTCTTAAGGATTTTATGAGTGGAAACATTTAAATTCATGAATTGGATAACACTGTAGAGCATAAAAAATGTTACATAACATGGAAAGAAATGGAACTGCAACCAATCAAAGATAAAACTTTAGGCAGCAAGTTGTAATAAGTTATATCTGCAGAAAAAGAAAGTGGAGATACATTCTAAGGTAATAATAGACATAGAGCTATTTTGTGACGGAAACAGCTTGATTCAGAGAGGAGGAGTCAAATAAACTAGACATTTTACATCCAGTACTGTAAAATTCCTGGCCACACATAATCCATAAATGAAAGAACACATGTTCTCTGTTACAAAAGGAAGCCTTTCAAACTTCTCACCAACTACACAACATTGAATAATTTCTGAACTTGGATCAGCAACAAAAAATAAAATTGTGATGAAAATTGTTCGAGCAAAATATTGCAGCATCTCATTTGATTGTACCCCAGATATAAACACCAAGAAAAAACTATCAGGAACTGTGCACTATGTAGATACAAATAATGGAACATGTATAGCTGAAGAAAGCTTTTTAGCTATCATAAAAACTGATGAAAAAACTGGCAGTGGACTTACATATGAAACTGTAAATAAATTTAGCAAAGACCATCTTATACTATCAGACTGTTGGGGACTGTCATATGACAATTGCGTTAACATGGCGGGTAAATATCAAGGTGTTCAAGTGCAAATCTTACAACTAAATGAACACACAAGAATTTTACCATGTAGTGCTCACTCATCAAATTTAGTTGAAGTTCTTGTGTCGTGTGTAACACCAGAAATGACTACATTTTTCAACACAGTGTAGTATATTTTTAATTATTTTTATGGATCAATTGAATGTTGCCAGGGTTTATCAAATTTAAAATTGACTTTGAAGGGTCATTCTGATATGAGATGGTCATCAAAATATGATTCAGTTCACACATCACACACTCAACTACTGCAAATAATCAAAGCATTACATACTACTGCAGAAGGAACTGAAGAAAGGAGGGCATATACACTAGATCCTGTATCTTCAGCTAAAATCATTCTAAAATGATTAATTTTCAAATTAATTTGTTTATCGGTTGAACGGAATCATCTTGTTAGAGGTATTAATCGCATTTTACAGGGAAAAACTCTTTTTATTGAGGTTGTATCAGGACACTTTGAAGGCCTTGTGAATGTTTCTAATGATTTCAGAATGAATTAAATAGAGCTGTGTAATGAGTCAGCAAATAATCTAGAAAACGAGCTATCGATAGAACCAGAATTTTCTGAAGTGCATAAACAAAGGGTTAAAGCAATGTTTGGTGAAAGGGCCATGGATAATGCAGTCATAATGACTCAAATTCAGAAGTTTAAAATTTCTGATTTTGGTTTCCTAACATGAATCCTCAACTAAGCAACTAAAGAGATCTGCAACTGATCTCACATTAAAATACAAGGATGGTTTAAATACCAATGAGTTGTGGTTAGAGATTGAAAGCCACAAGTACAAAATAAAATCGTTATCGCCTGATTTAAAAAATGCAGGTTAAATTCCATTTCTTAACTCGCCTGATTTAAAAAATGCAGGTTACATTCCATTTCTTAACTACCATGAAGAATACAGCTTAGTGACCATTTATCCCAATAAAGGGATTGCCTTATGCTACCTGTGACTTCTGCCAGCTGAGCAGAATCTTTCAGAAAATTAAAATTAATAAAAAAATATTTACAATCTCAGATTGTTCAACAATGTTTGAGTAACCTTACTGTACTATCAATTGAGTATAACATTGCAAAAAGTATTAATGTAGATCATATTATTTTCAAACTGGCCCCAGAAAAAGTGAGAGAAGTAAATTTTAAGAGATTTTATAATGCTAAAATGAACAAACTTGTATTGTATTGTTTCTCTTTCTACATAACAGTAAGTAAGAACCAATTTTATGCTTGAATCTATACATAACTTAAATCACACTTTCAAAGTTATTGTGGTGTTTCCCTTCCTAGAAAATAAGTCTTGAGAGAGGGCGGAACAAAGTTAAAATCCTGCTAGGGGTGCTCATGATCCTACAACTATACTTAATATGACCTGGAGGTCTTTGAAAATTCCTTGTGTAATTCTATGTGACATTTCTGGTGGTAGACTCTGTAAAAATGCATCAAGTTCCCTCTGTTCAGCTTCCTCAAATATGGCCCTACTGGTGTTATAAACTCAGTCAGCACATATGTGTCAATATTAATCTTCAGAATGTGGTCCACATTTCTGAAATACTCTGTTAAGCTGCTCACTGTAGCACCTTGATGAATTTTTCCTCCTATACCTTCCTTCTAAACCTCCTCATAAGTCGTCAAACAACTGCACATCCCTCAGTTTTTCGTGGTGTATTACATAAGTCATAATGTCTCCTGATCAATCTATCTGCACTCAACATCTGCTTATTACTCCAATTTCCCACCCTGGCAGTGGTATCTACATTATCAAAGAAGTCAAAGATATCTTCCCCTGATTTACTGGAAAATAAGGTTACCAATGAAGCTGTGTTAGTATCAAGGATAGGTACACTAGGATATGACTATTCTCTCCTCTTGCCTCAGTCTTTCCAACACCCTATGCATTTCTGAGTTATCCACCTGTAACCGAGCTACTTGATCCAGCACATGGTGTATCATATCCTGATCGGGAACCTCTTCAGATATTTTGGTTGATTACTACCACCACCAGTACCAGTGCACCCAAAATAACAACAAAGAGGAAAGGATAGGAAAAGTAACCATACAAGGCCAAGAAAATTCCAAACTCAGCACTTAATCATCTACTTGCTTAGAATTCTCCCACTGCAGAAACAGTTCCATTGCTGGCCTCCATTGGTTGTCTATCCAAATCATCAGTAGCTTATTCTGATACCAAATGTAATAAGTGTTGAGAATGGCTTAGTGTGGGTCAGTAATTCTCTACCAGAGATGGATGTGGGTGCACCAGGAGAAGGCAGCATTTGATTATGAAAGCCCTTTATTTTTTATTATTTCCGGTTATGAGTGTTGATCTCTGGAACCTCAATGAGTGCAGCAAAAATATTAACACAGCATCTTGTTGCGCACTGTCCATCCAGCACCAAACTCATCAGCTGAGCACAGACACTGCTGTGCAAGTGGAGGTCTCAGATGTCAGTTCCCATAGCAGATGGGCCAAAGCATTTGCTGCTGTCACAGAGTGGACAGCTGGGTGACCCATTACCCTGAACTCAGTCCCAGATGATGGACAGCTACAGCAAGCTGCATTGTGTCCCAGTGGCATGATGTGGAGAAGTCCTCTGTTTGAGCCCCGGAACATGTGAAGGTGGCTGGATCCCAGTGAGTGTACCCATGATGGTGGCAGAATGTGGGGAGGCATTTCCAGCATAGTCAGGCAGTAGTTGCAGGTTCGAGGCCTGGTGACAGTGGTGGCAGCTGTTTAATGGGGCCAATATTGTCTTCAGCCACAGCTGACCAATGAAGACTGGCTGGCCACAGGGATGGGAGGGTATGAACATACAGAAGTATTATCACTGCCACATCCCTCTGTATCATGGAACTTTCTTGCTAATGCGGAAGCTCACAGAAGTAGAATGACACACAGAAGTGGCCGCATGGTGGAGGGTGCTTGTGGCAGCCAGTGCCCAGAACTCAATGCTCTGCTACCAGCACAGTTTGGTTTATTACAATAAGAAAGAAGAGTCCCTCTATTCAAGCAAAATAGAAATGTGTTGAGAATAAACAAATATTGCAGATGTAACTGTCATAATGCCTATGCTTCACATTATTTTGCAGCCTTTGAAGTTGTAGCAGCCAGGTTACATGGAAAAGGTGATCTGAACGACAGGGTTTCACATAAAATCAGAGAAAATTTTGAGTACTGTAACTATAATGCACAACAGGCACCATGTGCTGTGTGCACAGTAGTGACCTACGACACCGACATCACAGCTGACCCTGCCACTGTTCAGTAGCCTACCATTGCCATATCCTATTCTGCTGTCATTGCATCTTTATTTTCTTATCAGTAATTGATGGTTAAGTGCACAGCCGCACTGCAGTTATCCAAAGAGAGTATGTTTTGAACTTTTTCATTGAAAAAATTAATTGGTGCCTGTGTAATTGGAAGTTAGGAATCAAATTTCATACAATTCCTAAGAACAATGACATGAAACAAAAATGGATAAATGCTTGTAAATATGCCAATTCGTTTTCAGTTGCTAATGCTTATGTGTGCTCAATACATTTTGCTGATTTACATTATGGAAGGGATTTGGAATGTAAGTCGTTGATTCTTCTGACACAAGTTGAAGCCTGATGCTGTTCCGACTCTTTACAGATATGAGAAGTAAACTGTCAAATCTACTTCTGCAACACAAGTTGAAGACTGATGCTGTTCCAGCTCTGCATCCTTCTTGTTCCAGAGTTTATTTAGGTGGTAGTTATGAGCTTAATAATAAGAAAAAATTCAGGCACAAAAACAAAGCTACCATAAGAATTACAAGACAACTTAAACATAAATAAATTACCAACTAATGAAGAAATTACTACTAGAGAAAATATTAACTATAAAAACAAACAATGCTACAAATGTGATTATGCATGATTATGCCACCAATTAGCAAATTACAGAAAAATAAAAGAACTCTGGCAAAGTAATACATATTTATAGGATCATCTCTCAGTGTAATACTGAGTTGCTTAAAACAAAACATTAAAAAAATGATAGATCACTCTTTTTCTAACAGTCAACAACAATTATGGAATATTATGGACAGAAGATTCAGAAGGCTGTAGGTTGCAGTAGGTACTGGGAGATGAAGGAGCTTGCACAGGATAGATTAGCATGGAGAGCTGCATCAAACCAGTCTCAGGACTGAAGACCACAACAACCACAACAACAACAACAACAACAACAACATGGTTAAAATGGGTGCAAATTGAGAAGTAAATCCTGCATAGAGTCCCACAGAGATTCCACTGAGCCCTGGAGCTTTATGCAATAGCTGTTTCTTAGTGCCTCAGATACTAATGTCCAAATCACTTACATTTGCAGTGGTATAAGAATAAAACTGGAGCAGTATTTTTCATTTTTCTCTGTAAAGGATTATTTGAAACTGGAGTTCAGCAGTTATTATTCTGATTTGCTCCTGTCAGTTTCAGTTCATGTGTCATCCATGAGTGCCTGGACACTAACTTTGGTGCCACTGACAGCCATTACGTAGGAACAAACGTTTATTGGGGTTTGCAAGAGGCATTTTGATAACATTCTGCTACAGAGGTCGTTGACAGCTTCACACAGTGCTCATTTGATAGCCAAATGTGTTTGCCATAGCATATTCCTGGGTGTAGCCCTATGCTTTGTTTATGCCTACTGTGAAGTAATCAGTTTTGTTACAGAGATTGTATATTGTGTAGATCCCAAATAATCATGGACTGTCCTGCTAGGTACAAATCTATACAGTGCTTAGTCAATTATTCTTACAAACTTGAGCCACATTTTCTATACTTGCTCCTCCCCAGAGCTAAATGTTTCACCTTCCTCCCTGATATTTGGCACTAATGTGCCTCTTCATTTAGTTCACTGAATATGTAAATCTTTAGTTGTCATTTGTACTTTTTGATAAACAGTAACCATAAGGGGCAATCAGATGAAAATGAGAGAAATAGGAGAAAGGTAAATAAGCTGTTTATTACTTCAAAAGTAATGACTGTAACTGTAAATATTTTTATCCCACTGTCAAACAAGAAGGTCAGTGCCTTTACGTAAAACTAATTGTGTATGCCAAAGGAGCCATGAATGTACCCAGATGTGCTTCTCTTTGTCTGAAGCAAATCAACGGCTGTAAATGTCTTTCATCGGGGCTCCAAAAAAATGAAAATCACATGGGGAGAGATCTAGACTGTATGGAGAATGTGTAAGGGCTCCCCAATGAAATTTTTAGATGTAGTCAAAACAACAGGCCTGCAAACTCTGGGAAAGTCATGATGACATTTGACTTTGAGTGCTGGGGCCCACTGCTCATTGACTTTCTGGAACATGGCACCACAGTTAATGCACAGCAGTACATGGACACATTTTAAAAACTGAAGCATGCCATAAGTCCAAACATCTAGGAACGTTGAAGGACAGCATCATTCTGTTGTAGGATAATACCTGCCCACATGTCACCAAGGTCATTTAAACTGTGCTGCAAAAGGTTTTGCTGGGAAGTCCTTACACATCTCCATACAGTCCCAATATCTCCCCAAGTGAATTCCATCTTGTTGGACTGCTGAAGGAAGACATTTGTGGCCACCAATTTGCTTTGGACAAAGAGGTGCATGTCCAACTACAATCATTGTTCCACAGGCAGACACAAATATTTATCCAGGAAGGCACTGACCGTCTTGTCTCACAGTGGGATAAATGTATTAACAGTTATGGTGATTACTTTTGAAACAATAAACAGTTTACTTACTTTTATCCATCTGTCTCATTTTCATTTGGATGCCTCTTATACTGGCTTGCCCCACTTATCAGTTTTGACAACATTAATAAATGCCATATGCTCCAACAAAAATAGACTCCTTTTTGCAATTCGAACACTAGAAAAGTCAACTAAAAAGCATATAAAATGAAAGTCATGGAGCAACTGAATAGCTACTCCTAATGCTCAAAACGACTATGCTAATTTACCTCAAATGATGGAAGAATTAGTCAATACTTCTATCTCTTGCTGTACCACATCCTGTTTCAATAGCAGACATTCATCAGTTAAGTGATTTGCAATTGTAGAAAGATGAGAAGCATTGAAGGCTTGTAAGCAACATCTTACAACTGAACGTTATCTTCAATTCAGTTCTAAGGAATAGTGAAGCATTTATTCAAAAGAAAGAAAAGGGCCTGCAGAAAAATACTTGGTGATAATTTCACCAAATCTATTACAAAGATATTAGTCCACAACAAGATAAATCATATCTGCTAAATGCACGATATGCCGGATATAATCTAGGGATCCAATGCACCTTCTGACTGCAGTTTTACAATCTGGCATGCCTGTTTCAGCAAAGCAGGACCTGCAAGGTGCCTAAATGGCCAGTGACCAACATCATTCCTTAAATGAAGTGTTCTTTGTAAAGGACCCCCACAGAGCATTAGCACCAGGGCTGGACAATATATCATATACCATGATTACACTGCTGCTTACAATATGGTTCACTCATATTGGTACGCAAAGACTGAAGATTGGACACATTGTGCCTGTACACAAGAATGAACCCACAACTATCATCCACTAATGTTTCTGTCATGTTTTGGAATGCATTATTAAACACAGACTGGAATGGTGGACTGAAAATTAGAATATTTCCCCAGACAAACGATGCAGATTGAGAAAAAATAGTCACACCCAAAGTATTCATCATTGCAATTAGAGACATCCAAATTTCACCAAATGAGAATAAATATTTGCTGACTGTTTATGCAAATCTTGCCAAAACTTAACTACTGTTTCCTGCTCCCATAATCAGCACAGAAGTTAAATGATGTTGACAGGTTGAGAATCTTCATTTGCAATCTACAGTGTAGTCCATAGATCTGGAACCCCCTTCAAAAAGAAAGAAGGTGGATAAACACAAATTTAAAGTCCAGCAGTATGAGATGAGAGAGGGGGCAAAATGTGTGATGCCATGTTACCACCATGGTGGCCAATTTGAAAGCCCTGTCTTGGACACAACTCATAATTTTTAAATGGAATGGTCATGTGATGTATCAAGCAGATCGAGGATTACATAAGAAAAACAATGGCACCTTACATCTGAGCATAACTTTATTCATTCTTACGATATGTTCCATTTTGTACAACGCAAGACATATGCTTATGATAATACATCAAATATGGTACAGGATGTGCTCAAAGTGTTGTCCTACACAGTGTAAGATGATTGTTATCTGCTCCACTCAGTCCTCATGGAATTCAACCAATGCATGTACCATAATGCAAGCACAAGCAGCAACAATTTCATTGCTTTACTTTTCGAGTACTGGTACAGTATCAGTCGACATATGAAGATCAGCTACTGCAAAACATAGTAGTTCATTTTCCATAACACATCTACAAGACACAATGACATTTTTAACTGCTGCTAAACATGGCAGTTCATTTTTCACAGCAGAATTTCCTGATACAGTGACTTTTGAAATATTGGCTAAAATCACCTGCTAAATTGATCATGTATTGTGGTGTCTGGGTGGTAAAAATCATAAAAATATATTAATTCAGTTTTGATTCTGAGATATTACTTATGCTTCCAAACTTCATAAATAAGTTCCACTGGATTATATATCCAAGTACATTTGCTGCATGAACATGTATAAATGTACTCTCAGTGTGGATACCTAAATTAGAATGGAAAAAACCTAAAAGCTGTTCTATGAGATTTGATCTATACATTTTTGAATATACATTTGTCCTTGGTGGTTCTTGACGTCTCCTACTCTGAGGGCTCCCTTCAATGGTCTATGTAGTGTTGGAAGCTCCATGACATACACTCCTGGAAATGGAAAAAAGAACACATTGACACCGGTGTGTCAGACCCACCATACTTGCTCCGGACACTGCGAGAGGGCTGTACAAGCAATGATCACACGTACGGCACAGCGGACACACCAGGAACCGCGGTGTTGGCCGTCGAATGGCGCTAGCTGCGCAGCATTTGTGCACCGCCGCCGTCAGTGTCAGCCAGTTTGCTGTGGCATACGGAGCTCCATCGCAGTCTTTAACACTGGTAGCATGCCGCAACAGCGTAGACGTGAACCGTATGTGCAGTTGACGGACTTTGAGCGAGGGCGTATAGTGGGCATGCGGGAGGCCGGGTGGACGTACCGCCGAATTGCTCAACACGTGGGGCGTGAGGTCTCCACAGTACATCGATGTTGTCACCAGTGGTCGGCGGAAGGTGCACGTGCCCGTCGACCTGGGACTGGATCGCAGCGACGCACGGATGCACGCCAAGACCGTAGGATCCTACGCAGTGCCGTAGGGGACCGCACCGCCACTTCCCAGCAAATTAGGGACACTGTTGCTCCTGGGGTATCGGCGAGGACCATTCGCAACCGTCTCCATGAAGCTGGGCTACGGTCCCGCACACCGTTAGGTCGTCTTCCGCTCACGCCCCAACATTGTGCAGCCCGCCTCCAGAGGTGTCGCGACAGGCGTGAATGGAGGGACGAATGGAGACGTGTCGTCTTCAGCGATGAGAGTCGCTTCTGCCTTGGTGCCAATGATGGTCGTATGCGTGTTTGGCGCCGTGCAGGTGAGCGCCACAATCAGGACTGCGTATGACCGAGGCACACAGGGCCAACACCCGGCATCATGGTGTGGGGAGCGATCTCCTACACTGGTCGTACACCACTGGTGATCGTCGAGGGGACACTGAATAGTGCACGGTACATCCAAACCGTCATCGAACCCATCGTTCTACCATTCCTAGACCGGCAAGGGAACTTGATGTTCCAACAGGACAATGCACGTCCGCATGTATCCCGTGCCACCCAACGTGCTCTAGAAGGTGTAAGTCAACTACCCTGGCCAGCAAGATCTCCGGATCTGTCCCCCATTGAGCATGTTTGGGACTGGATGAAGCGTCGTCTCACGCGGTCTGCACGTCCAGCACGAACGCTGGTCCAACTGAGGCGCCAGGTGGAAATGGCATGGCAAGCCGTTCCACAGGACTACATCCAGCATCTCTACGATCGTCTCCATGGGAGAATAGCAGCCTGCATTGCTGCGAAAGGTGGATATACACTGTACTAGTGCCGACATTGTGCATGCTCTGTTGCCTGTGTCTATGTGCCTGTGGTTCTGTCAGTGTGATCATGTGATGTATCTGACCCCAGGAATGTGTCAATAAAGTTTCCCCTTCCTGGGACAATGAATTCACGGTGTTCTTATTTCAATTTCCAGGAGTGTATTTATGATGTAAAGGTGTCTGACAGTGAACTCCAACTGTCCCTCATTACCAAGGATAACCTCAAACAAATAACTATATAACACAAACAAATATTTTACTAACATATAACGTGCAAAAATGCGAACATGCACTTTATTTGGAACACGCTCTTTAACATTACATTACAAACAACACATTTACTCATTTGTATATGATGATGAAAGTACAGAAAACTTCACACCTCCAACTCTTGAGAGAAAAATCCTGAATTTAACCATGCAAAAATTCTGGACCCTTACAGGTTGAATTTCAGGTCAAATCACTGGTAGTATCACTAGTGATCCACTGTTTATGAGTGGTGGCCCTAACTTTATTTTTCTGAGCAAATACAACTACATAAATCCTCCAATCTGATGGTTAACCATTAAGAAAAAGCAAAGTAGTGCACATTCTGCACTTGACTGACATGTATGATGCACTGCCTATCATTTTTGTAGAGGAGGAATATCTACAGAGTGAGCATAGTGTGCCGTGCGTGTCGTCAGCATCAAATATTAAATATCTTGTGACTTTTGATATAACCCTACCACTTACATTTTGGATAAAGGACCAAAACTTTAACATTAAATGTGTTTGTACTGTTTTTATACATTAATATTGTAATGGTGAATAATAATTTTTGTTGCTATGGATGCTAATCAAAATTAGTGAGAGGAGGAACAGTTGCCTCTCACAGGTATCTACCACAAAATCATGTGACTTTGGATGCAATGTCCATTGGCAAAAAAATTCTGTTCTGTATAGCTGACAGTTCGCTCCATAAAAATTACTATCTGTAATCACTGAAAAGGTTATTTTCTGTCTAGTTATGCACTGTCTGACACCTTGTGTCTGTTAGGTTCTAATAGTTCTTCCATGTGCCATAAGACTGTGCTTTCACTGACTTTTCTTGCCTGGTAAAACTGAAAATGAATATAAAATACAACTGCATTAATATTTGTTATTACATGACATTAGGTAATACATGTAGTTTTCTAATATCTACTGCGAAGACAATTCTCTGTGATGAACATGTTTTTGATGATTTATCAGTACTCATCATTATTGGTTTTGAGCCATAATGAAAGAAACATGCAATCAAGCAGATGTATAAATAGTGATACCAACCTCCAAAGTTACACTGAGATGACAAAAGTCATGGGATAACTCCTATCATTGTGTCGGATCTCCTTTTTTCTGGCATAGTGCAGCAACTCAAGTTGTTGCAAGCCCCTGCTGAAATATTGAGCCATGCTGCCTTCATAGCTGTCCATACTTGCAGAAGTTTTACCAGAGCAGGATTTTGTGCATGTACTAACATCTTGATTATATCCCACAAATGTTCAATGGGATACATGTCAGGTGAACTGTGTTGCCAGATCATGAGCTGGAACTGTCCATAATGTTCTTCAAACCAAATGCAAACAATTGTGGCTCATGACATGGCATACTACAGTTGTCCATAAAAATTACATCATTATTTGGTAACATTAATTCCATGAATGGCTGAAAATGGTCTCCATGTAGCTGAAAATAACCGTTTTCCATCAACAATCAGTTCAGTTGGACCAGAGGAGCCAGCCAATTCCATGTAAAAATAGCCCACACCATTATGGAACCACCACCAGCTGGCACAGTGCCTTGTTGAAAACTTGGGTCTGTAGCTTCATGGGGTCTGATACACACTCAAACCCTACCATCAGCTCTTCTCAACTGAAATCAGGACTCATTTGACCAGGCCACAGTTTTCTAGTCATCTGGGATCCAACCGATATGGTCATGAGCCCAAGAGAGGCACTGCACATGATGTCATGCTGTTAGGAAAGGCATTCACATCGGTTGTCTTCTGCCACAGCCCATTAATGCCAAATTTTGCTGCACTGTCCCAACGGATATGTTTATCATTGCACTGTCCCAACAGATATGTTTATCATATGTCCCACATTTATTCTGTGTTTCTTCACACAGTGTTGCTTGTCTTTTAGCATTGAAATCCCTATGCAAATGCTGCTGCTCTCGATCATTAAGTGAAGGCTGTTGGCCACTGTGTTGTCTGTGCTGAGAGGCGAATCCTGACTTTTTGTATTCTCTGCACACTGTGGATCTCAAAATATTGAGTTCCCTTAACCATTGCTGAAATGGAAAGTCTCACGTATCTAGCTCAAATTATCATTCCATGTTCAGAGTCTGTTAATTCCTGTCATGCACCCATAATCATATTGGAAGCCTTTTCACAAGAATAACCTGAGTGCAAATAACAGCTCCAATAAAACCTCATGTACACGAAACTACTGCCATCTGTATACGTGCATACGACTATCCCATGACTTTTGTCAAATCATTGTAAATGTTGCCTTACAGTTGAAATTGCTCCAAGTATCCCAGAGTTATCCTTCACATATAACCCCTTCTTACTACAACCTCCATTACTACAGATTAAATGTCATCAGAAATGTCACCTGTTGGCCTAGCCATCCCTAAAACTGTGGAAACAACATTAATATCACTTGCTTACAATCATTTGTACATGCCTTCTCCTTCATTCCTGTACCCTATCCCTAATAGTGCTAGGGGTGCCTTACCCCAATAATATTTTCTTCTATGTAGTAAGTCATACATAAACTGTTTGGTTGAAAAATGCACTTCAGTTTTATACTTTCATGTCACTGCTATCCCTCCTCTACTCTTGGCACCATTGCTATTAGTGATAGGGATGCCCTAGTCCCAGAGTACTTTTTTCAGGTACTACATTATGTGTGTACAAATTTTGATCGAAATCACATAAAAGCATTCCAGTGTTAGATTTTACATGTCACCCCTTCCTACCACCATCCACATCCCTATGGGTTAAATGTGACTAGACAGCAGCCCATTGACCCCAAAAAATGTTTATTCAGCCCTGACATAACCCATTTTTTTATTATTTTAACATCATCCCTTTATAATACCACCTCAACCCCGAGGTTGTTATGAGTGCCTTGCTCCTGCAGTACCTTTTTTGAGAGAGTGATTCAGATATGTACTAAGTTTAGACATTCCTGAGTTATGCTAATGTCACCACATTTCCACCTCCATGATCCAAACTCATCCCTAAGATACACAACTCAGATTATACCTGAATACACCTACAACTGGTTCACAGCTAACAGTTTCCATCTCAGTTTCACAAAGACTCACATCATCTAATTTCAAAACATAGTAAGAATGATTGGTTGACACTAGATGTAATCAACACAGAGATAAACTAGTCAAGAAGCTCAGCTCAATTTTAAGGATTTTGAATTTTTTACATGTTCAGTAAAAAATAGAGTGTAAGGTTACTGACCTAATTTCTGCACTTGGTAGCTGCTATTGTTGGCTCTAGTCTTCTTGCAGTTATTTGGTTTAGTGACAATTTTGTTAAATGATATACACAATAGTGTACAAGTTAACCTCAAATATTTCAACATTTAGTGACACAAGGAACATTATGCTTACCAGCTTGTATTTATGTAGTTCACATATCACAGGTTGATACATCACCTTCTTTACGTCTTACAGAGTACACAATATTTACAGTACACCTTTCCCTACTGAGTTCTTTCTGGTCAGTAACATGAACTAACTGCTGATTGATTTGCAACATAAACATACATTTTGGCTGATGTGGTCTACAGATTATATCAAGTTGGCTACATAATGTGGGAATTAACTATATGATGTTGATGTTGTGAATGACTGCCACAGACTGAATTAATCATTTTCCTGCTCAACTACTTATAGGTCAATGTAAGAATAAAATTAAATTCATATTATTATATTGCGGGTATGTGTATTGTGCTATCAGTGCTCACCACACGACATGCATTGCCACTAAATTTAAAAGGGAAAGCTGGTGAGAGTGCAGTGGAACAGAACACATATTTTAGAAAACTGCACGAGGTTAGAATTTCAGCAACACAATTATTTATTTATGCACAAACTACATGATATTAAAAACTACTTATAAAATTGTTTAGCATTCTGTTTACTACAGTTCAGGTTCCTGTTGGTACAGTTCTTAGTTTCTCCAGTCATAGTACAAAATTAAGTTCCATGAAGATATTTAATTTTGTGCCATTGTTGCCACTGTAGAGTTCTATACCAGGAGAAGCAAGAGGGAGGATATTGTTTGGTGGCCAGTATCCTCTTCCTGCAACACAACTGCACACATGCATTAACAGGGTTCTCTGATAATAAGAACAAGAAGCTACTTATCTTTAAGCAAATATTTGTGGTACAAGCTCTTCCATAATAGTCCACATTAGCCTCACTGCTGGTGAAATAAAAGTCCTGCTATAAACACTATGTTCTTGTAGCTGGTGACATGAACTGTCAGATGCCAACTAGAATAGTGACTGAGCTACTAACTAAGCTGGCTGTGACAGACTCTGTCTGTGACTGGACTGACACACTGTGACTGACTGGGCCCTCCAGGCCACGGCGTTGATCTAAATACTGGCAGTCGAAAGGGCATTGGCGACGCGTTGCTTGCGAGTCTGTCTGTGACCTCTCTCCTGATATGCACATTTAAACCACTGATACATGTTTTAACTTCTCACCTGTCTAGGATGCAAGAATTACAATCTTGATCTGAGAGAGTACTACAGCTGGGCACTGATGTATGTGAAGGGTGAAATCACAACACTATGAGTTCAGAAGTGGCCCCCAGCACCCAAGAGGTGATGTCTTCTCCCACTGCCACACCAGCATCCCACCAGGGTGTCTAGCTGATGGCAGAGACAGCACCAGCACTCACCAACACCCACGTACTCCAATGTGCATTATGCATTGCATACTGGCTGCACCATGCATGGCTGCTGATGCCCTGTCTGCCCTAGTTCTCCATTGCTGCCCCACAACCAGTGAGACTACTCCGCGGGGCAGCTCCTCATGCTGCCCGGTGTGCCTCCCACATCCGCTGCTGCACCACGCAGTACCTTTCTTTGTGAGTTGCAGGTCTAGTGATTTGTCTCATGCTCCGAGCCACCACCCACCACCAAACACAGCACACAGCACAAATCCCAGACCAACTCCTGATGCTGCCTACCCACCACAGACATACATTGCTGCCATACCTCCCTGGCCCACAGTAGTGGCCAGCTGCCATATCCTGCCACACACCATCAACGCATGGACCAGCTGTGACTACCTGCCTGACACCCCACCACCTTGGCAACAACAGCGGCCCAGTTGCTTCTCCCCACCATATGCCGTGACGCCTTGCCCATCTACCAATGCGTTGGGCATCACCCGTACAACTTACTGTCAGATCATTCCCAATGCTCGTATCATCAGTCAATGATGTTCCATCTACATTTACCTGCATACTCCGCGATCCACCATATGGTGCATGGCAGAGGGTACCTCGTACCACAACTAGCAACTTCTCTCCCTGTTCCACTCCCAAACAGAACGAGGGAAAAATGACTGCCTATATGACTCTGTACGAGCCCTAATCTCTCTTATCTTATCTTTGTGGTCTTTCTGCGAAATGTAAGTTGGCAGCAGTAAAATTGTACTGCAGTCAGCCTCAAATGCTGGTTCTCTAAATTTCCTCAGTAGCGATTCACGAAAAGGATGCCTCCTTTCCTCTAGGGACTCCCACCTGAGTTCCTGAAGCATTTCCGTAACACTCACATGATGATCCAACCTACCAGTAACAAATCTAGCAGCCCACCTCTGAATTGCTTCTATGTCCTCGGTCAATCCGGCCTGATAGGGATCCCAAATGCTTGAGCAGTACTCAAGAATACACTCCTGGAAATTGAAATAAGAACACCGTGAATTCATTGTCCCAGGAAGGGGAAACTTTATTGACACATTCCTGGGGTCAGATACATCACATGATCACACTGACAGAACCACAGGCACATAGACACAGGCAACAGAGCATGCACAATGTCGGCACTAGTACAGTGTATATCCACCTTTCGCAGCAATGCAGGCTGCTACTCTCCCATGGAGACGATCATAGAGATGCTGGATGTAGTCCTGTGGAACGGCTTGCCATGCCATTTCCACCTGGCGCCTCAGTTGGACCAGCGTTCGTGCTGGACGTGCAGACCACGTGAGACGACGCTTCATCCAGTCCCAAACATGCTCAATGGGGGACAGATCCGGAGATCTTGCTGGCCAGGGTAGTTGACTTACACCTTCTAGAGTACGTTGGGTGGCACGGGATACATGCGGACGTGCATTGTCCTGTTGGAACATCAAGTTCCCTTGCCGGTCTAGGAATGGTAGAACGATGGGTTTGATGACGGTTTGGATGTACCGTGCACTATTCAGTGTCCCCTCGACGATCACCAGTGGTGTACGGGCAGTGTAGGAGATCGCTCCCCACACCATGATGCTGGGTGTTGGCCCAGTGTGCCTCGGTCGTATGCAGTCCTGATTGTGGCGCTCACCTGCATGGCGCCAAACACGCATACGACCATCATTGGCACCAAGGCAGAAGCGACTCTCATCGCTGAAGACGACACGTCTCCATTCGTCCCTCCATTCACGCCTGTCGCGACACCACTGGAGGCGGGCTGCACGATGTTGGGTCGTGAGTGGAAGACGGCCTAACGGTGTGCGGGACCGTAGCCCAGCTTCATGGAGATGGTTGCGAATGGTCCTCGCCGATATCCCAGGAGCAACAGTGTCCCTAATTTGCTGGGAAGTGGCGGTGCGGTCCCCTACGGCACTGCGTAGGATCCTACGGTCTTGGCGTGCATCCGTGCGTCGCTGCGGTCCGGTCCCAGGTCGACGGGCACGTGCACCTTCCGCTGACCACTGGCGACAACATCGATGTACTGTGGAGACCTCACGCCCCACGTGTTGAGCAATTCGGCGGTACGTCCACCCGGCCTCCCGCATGCCCACTATATGCCCTCGCTCAAAGTCCGTCAACTGCACATATGGTTTACGTCCACGCTGTCGCGGCATGCTACCAGTGTTAAAGACTGCGATGGAGCTCCGTATGCCACGGCAAACTGGCTGACACTGACGGCGGCAGTGCACAAATGCTGCGCAGCTAGCGCCATTCAACGGCCAACACCGCGGTTCCTGGTGTGTCCGCTGTGCCGTGCGTGTGATCATTGCGTTACAGCCCTCTCGCAGTGTCCGGAGCAAGTATGGTGGGTCTGACACACCGGTGTCAATGTGTTCTTTTTTCCATTTCCAGGAGTGTAGGTTGTATTAGTGTTTTATAAGCGGTCTCCTTTACAGATGAATCACATCTTCCCAAAATTCTACCAATGAACCGAAGACAACTATATGCCTTCCCCACAACTGCCATTACATGCTTGTCCCACTTCATATCACTCTGAAATGTTACACCCAAATATTTAATCGATGTGACTGTGTCAAGCGCTACACTACTTATTGAGTATTCAAACATTACAGGATTCTTTTTACTATTCATCTGCATTAATTTACATTTATCTATATTTAGAGTTAGCTGCCATTCTTTACACCAATCACAAATCCTGTCCAAGTCATCTTGTATCCTTCTACAGTCAGTCAATGACAACACCTTCCCGTACACCACAGTATCATCAGCTAACAGCCGCATGTTGCCATCCACCCTATACAAAAGATCATTTATGTAGATAGAAAACAACAGCGGACCTACCACACTTCCCTGTGGCACTCCAGATGATACCCTCACCTCCAATGAACACTCCCCATCAAGGACAACGTACTGGGTTCTATTACTTAAGAAGCCTTCGAGCCACTCACCTGGGAACCAATCCCATATGCTCGTACCTTAGTTAGGAGTCTGCAGTGGAGCACTGAGTCAAACACTTTCTGGAAGTCAAGGAATATGGCATCCGTCTGATACCCTTCATCCATGGTTCGCAAGATATCATGTGAGAAATGGGTGAGTTGCATTTCACAGGAGCGATGCTTTCTAAAGCCATGCTGATGCATGGACAGCAACTTCTCTGTCTCAAGGAAATTCATTATATTCGAACTGAGAATATGTTCAAGAATCCTGCAACAAACCGATGTTAAGGATATTGGTCTGTAATTTTGAGGATCCATCCTTCTACCCTTCTTATATACAGGAGTCACCTGCACTTTTTTTCTAGTTGCTCGGGTCTTTACGTTGGACAAGAGTTTCGTGATAAATGCAAGCTAAGTAAGGAGCCAATGCAGTAGAGTACTCTGTGTAAAACCGAATTGGAATCCCGTCAGGACCTGGCGATTTATTTGTTTTCAACCCAATCAGCTGCTTCACAACCCCAGGGATGTATATCACTATGTCCTCCATACAGGAATCTGTGCGAGACTCAAATGGTGGTGTGTTTGTACAATCCTCCAGCGTGAAAGATTTCTCAAATGCTAAATTTAAAATTTCAGCACTCAAACATCGCCACCCCAGTGTCTACCTCTTGCATGGGAGGAGCTATGTGGAATGAACAAATTCCAATTTTTAGATCCCCACACTCTGCCCTAGCAGACAACTCTTGTCTTCACAGCCACACCTGGACTTTCCTCAAAGAAACCACGTGCGATAAACTTTTCCCTCACCACCACGCGCAAAAACAGATGCTTCCACTGGATTTTCCCTATCTGGGGACACTGCTATTCTCATGTGTGTGCATGTGCTAAGTAGGAGTAACAGTGGTTTTGCATGTATGTTGATTGCTAATTCAGTGAATGTGCCGTGTTTTCTAATGAAGACCTGGTCACTATGTGGAGATGTATAATTGTTGCAACCCGATGGCAATGCATGTACATATTTCTGTGAGTCAGCCTTGTATCACATTTTGCGAATAACTTGCAGACACCTCATTTACCAAGCAGGACCAGTGGCATACCCAGCGTCATGGCTCAGATGTACAGCTGCCTATTTTAAGGCAGCCTGTGAATCCACTGGTCAGTGGTGGTGAAGCATCAAGCTCAGTGTCGTGTGGCTGTATCTGGGTTCCAGGCACTGGTGGTGTCAGGGCAGGTGTCGATGTCAAGAGCAGCTTTGGTGTCAGTGTTTGGTAGAGATATCTTGAACATCAGCAGTGTCTCACTGTCGTCGATGGTGAGCACATAACCTGGCTTTACTCCGTCGAGGGACATCACTGATGATGCGCCATGAATGTGTACAGTGAATATTTATCACTTCACTGTAAAGTGAGGTATGACCCAAGTACTATGGGCAGAGCGGGGGCTCACAGGCATTGACGCATAGTGTCACATGACTGCACAATGTGAGGTCGCACTGCATGAAAGTTTTGAGCTTCCATGGCGAAGCAGGATGTCAGCTGCTGCTGGACCATGTAGTCTTGCAGATGCTGAACGTAAGCTGGGATACACAATGTAGTGGAGAAAGCTTGCGTCTAAATAAAGTCACCTGGCAGGACCAGGGACACTGGCCATCCGCAAACCTGACAAGACCAGTGGCAAAGTGGCAGAATATTTTCTGATGCAACAGGTACAGGCAGATATCACTGCATGGTGGAAATGTTCCACCAGTGCCTGCTATTGAATATTATGAGGTGGGGGAACCAAAACAAAAAACCCATATGTTGAATAATGCTGCAGTAACTGTTCCAGCTGAAATGTCCAGGATGGGCATGGCTTCTGGCCACCATGTGAACTGGTCAGTCCTTGTGAGGGAAAGTGGCAGCCATCTGAAGAGTGGAAGAGGCTGACAGGGATGACATGAACAAGGGAGAATCAGTTTTCAACAGGGGCAAATGAAGCCATCAGCATGTGCCTGTGATGATCAACTCTGACATGCTGGCATGGGATGTAGTTGCTAGCCCATGCATGGCACTCCTGTTAGATGCCAGGCCAGAAAAAAAATCCTGGATGAGGGCAGTGGACTGCAAATGCCAGGATGTACTAGCCATGCAAGCAGTCAAAAACTGGTTTGCGAAAGACCAGGGGAAGGTATGCACAAATGCAGTCTTTGGAGTTGGTGGTGTACACAGAGTCAGACAGGAGATCACACTAAACCTAGAGGTCAGTACCTGGGAGTGGCAGGAGTTGGAAGATGAGGTCTGAATTTGGATCCTGATGTAAGCGGGCTAGTGTCGAGTCAGTGGTCTGGGCTGTTGCTATGGGCTTTTAATCTAGTGGAGGGTTGAAGGAGTGGCTGAGGCAATGCAATGATGTTGTTGACTCTGTCTATGTGGTGTAAATCAGTGGTAAATTGCACTACGTACTCCCGCTGGCTGAACAGCAGTGGCGAAATTTGATCACCATCTTTCTGACAAAAACCCATTGTGAATGGCCAGTGGTCTGTAAAAATAGTGAGATGGTGTACATCAACAGAGCAGCAGAAAAATTCACTTCCTCAGGCATTACAAGCAGCTCCCAATTGTATGCAGCCCATTTGCATTGCAATTCTGACAGCTTGGCCAAAAAAAAAAGCCAGCTGCTGCCAAGTGTCCCCAACACACTGCTGCAGGACCATGCTGATGAAGGAGTGACTTATGTCAGTGATGATAGTGAGGGAGGTGGAGGAGTGGCGGTGCATCAGGAGGGCAGCTTTGGCATGGTTGCATTTGATGCAATCAAAACTCACTGTCATACTTGGGGTCCATGGTATGGCCCTGTTACCTTTTGTTTGGCTGCCCCACAATGCAGTGATGATGGGTTCCTGAATGGAGGCCATGACTTTTAGGAAATGGCAAAAAGAATTTGCCATCCCCAAAAATCAGGATGGTTCCTTGTATGTTGCAGTGCATGGAAACTTTGCAACTGTGTGGACTTTCTCGGCAAGGAGTGTGAGCCAGATGCAGAAATGATATGTCGAAGGAACTCAATTTGCTATCCCAAACATGCATTTGTCCATGTTGAGGATGACCCCTGCTTGTTACAAGCATTTAAAAACTGCCCTGAGGTGTTTGCGCTGTTTGGTTGAGTTCCAAAAGCAACAAGGACGCCATCCAGACAGACAAAACATCCTGGTGCGCCATGGGGAACAGTGTCTAGAAAATGCTGCCACATTTGCGTGGCAATACAGAGGCCGAAAGGCATAAAGGGGCTTTCAAAGAGACTAAAGGATGTAATGGTGGTCATCTTCTCAATGTCCTCTGGTGTGATTGGGATCATTATAAAAGCTTTTACACAGTCTGCCCCACTTAATATGGTAGAGTCCAAAATGTCATTACTATAATTGTGCAACAGGGAGACAGATTAATGGTTGGGAATTGTTCGTTTATTGAGATGCTGATAATCACCACAAGGGTGCCAGGTAGAATCCTTCTTGGGAGCTAAATGGAGTACTGAGGACCATAGGCTTTTTGAAGGTTGCAGGATTCTGGTGGCAATGGAGGGTTCAAATTTTTGCCTGCCGAACTTGCTTTTGGCAAGCGGGAGAGGGTGGATATGGCAGCGTACCAATGGGTGTGAAGTGGTCGTGATATAATGCACTGTGTCACGCTGTGCCTTGTGAGCATGCCAGGGGTGGATTGAGGGGAGGGGGGCATGAGGAGTGGAAATTTGCAGCTTACAGATTGATGTGACGTGCCATCGGTCAGGTGATGCTGAGTTCAGGAAGGAGACTGAAGTGGGAAAGAAAATCTGTGCCAAGGCTTGGGTCTCTAACATCAGCACAGTGAATGTCCAAAGATACTCCTCACCAAGGCCATGTCAACATGACAGGTGTGGGGGCTGTAGGTGATGATGATGGAATCGTTTGCAGCAGCGAGCAGGAAAGGGGTTGGGGAGGGTTGCAGCCAACCAGGGGCAGGAACTCACACGGGAAGATACCAAGTCTGAAATGGTGTTGATGAGGTAGGATATGGGCAGGGTGGAGTAATGGTGGTTCAATATGAACACAATTGGAGAGCAACCAGGTGTACCCACCATCATGGCAGATATAATTTTGCTGAATCACTGCCTAAGCACTTTTGGTACCATGGTCAGTGTCATGTGACTCCTGTTCGCCAGATGGATCAGGAAAGGTTGGGGGTTGTCGCACCTGCACAGCCATGTGTGCTGGTGGTCGCATAGTGAGCCACATGGGTAGTCACTTTGGGAAAGGGGGGGAAGTGGGCAGGTGCGAGCACTCAAGAGCAGTGGTTAAGTTGGCCATCTCACTGTTCAAGTGCATCATGATGTATCCTAAATTGGAATGTTTGCCCTGAGGCACAGGCGATGGTATCCCTTGTGGCTTTACTTTGGAGTGGCCGGGAGTCTTGTTGCCATGGCTGGGAAACTTGTTTCTGCAGTGGTGGGGGGTGCGGGGGGGGGGGGGGGATGAGCATGTGGTGAGCACTGACAGCACAGCACATGTACCCTCACTGGTGACCCTGGTTCTTGAATTTTCCCACACAATGCGTTCCTCCATGCTGCACAGTGTCTGCATGAGCACGAAGAATGCAATCCTTGTCTTTCCCTCTCCTCATCTGTCCAGCCACACTTATTACTGAGATGCAGCAAGGTCCCACACAGCAAACTTTTGGAACCTCATCCACAGCAGAAATCATTCCCTCTCATCACAGCTATACAAATAGTCCTTCTAACCCACAATCACAGTCAGCCAGCTTCATTCAGTTCCTCACACAGTTTGCCAAACTCATGAGTGCCACTGTGCCCCTTGCATAGATCGCGGTGTCGGCCAGTCAACTGAGCAAAACTTCCACCCACCTTCCCGCATTCGATGCCAGTGACCCACCTCTACGGTTCATCAGAAATAGAGAATACACACACACACATGCAAATGCAGCTCATTCACACACGACCAGTCTTTGGCTGTTGAGGCCAGGCTGCCAGTCTAGTCTCAGCAGCCAGAGACAGTGGTCTTGTGTGTGAGAGTTGCATTTGTGTGTGTGTGTGTGTGTGTGTGTGTGTGTGTGTGTGTGTGTGTGTGAGAGAGAGAGAGAGAGAGAGAGAGAGAGAGAGAGAGAGAGAGAGATGAAGGCCCTGCTGGCTGAAATGTTATGAAACCTTACTTTTTGACAGTATTTTTGTTGTGCCTATCTGCGATTCAACATCTCCACTATATGGTGAGTATCAACTATCCTTTCCAAAATATTACCCTACTTTTAGTTCGTTAATGTCAATAGGCAGTGTTCCATTTAAAAAAATGTATGTTTGCATAAAAAAACGTTCTAAGTATTGTTACAATCTGATGATTGGCAAACAATATGAGCCTCTGACAACCAACCCATTCTGTGAAAACTGCACATCAATTGCACTTTCCACTACTGCAATATTTGCTGTGGAAGGTTTAGGTGATTTACCATGTGTATTAATAAAACTAGATAAGATAAATAAATAAAAACATATTGATGTTGGGAGTGGCACAAGAACAAGTACGGTAGTTCCACCTTTCTGTTACAAGAGGAATGATCTCCATATTGCATGCATACCTTTAACTACAGTTCAGTATCTCTGATTTTGTTGGCTTATTTAGCATATTTTCAATTCTTGATGTCATATGGAATTATCTTCTGGGAAGACAGCAAACTAAAAATAAATAAAGCATCTTTTTAGCTGAACTGAGCTGTAAGAATATTGCATAGAGTAGAGAACCTGACATTCTTGGAATTCTTACACTTACTTTTTTCACTTCTTAATGGGTTTTGCTACTGTTAATGAACCATGTTTCAACTGAACTGCAATTTGCACAATCCAAGACATCAAAATAGTTTTCTTTTAGACATTGCCTCCTTGTCTGAGGTATAGAGGAGACTATGTTCCTGCAGGTGAACAATGCTTTCTTGAACCAAGTAGCCTTATTGTTATCAAGTAATAGCACGGAGTTGAGAATAAAATTCCTGACACTCTGTGTCTGGAGTTCAATAATGTATGTAAGTGAAACATGATGCACAGAAAATACAGAGAAGGAAATGTAGTTGTCATGGTCTTCTGTCCAAACACTAATTTGATGCAGCTCTCTACACTAGTCTATCTAATGCAGGTGCCTTCATCTCTGCGTAACTACTGCAAACTACATCCATTTGAATCTGCTTACTGTACTGAAGCCTTGGTCTCCCTCTACAATTTTTATCCTCTCTCCACATACATACACTTCCCTCCATACAAAAATTTATTATTATTTGATGCCCTCAAATGTCCTATCAACCAATCTGTCCTTTTAGTCAAGTTGTGGTTTAAATTTCTTTTCACCTCAGTTCAATTCATTGCCTCTTCATTAACTATCCAACATAATCTTTGGCATTCTTCTTTTAGAAACATATTTCAAAAATTTCTATTCTCTTTTTGTCTGTACTGCTGATTGCATCCATTTCATTTCTTAATAAGGCTAAATTCCAGACAAATACTTAAGAAAAAATTTCTTAACAGTTAAATTTATATTAGCTGTTAATATAGTTCTCTTTCTTATAAATGTTTTTCTTGTTAATGACTGTATCCATTTAATATCCTCTCTATTTCCATCATCAGTTATTTCATTTCCAAAATAGCAAGACTTTATAACTTTCAGTGTCTCTTTTCATAATCTATTTCTTTCAGCATTGCCTGTGTAATTCAATTACATTCCATTACCCTTGTTTTACTTTTGTTGATAATACCTCTTTTGAAGACAGTGTTTTGAAAAAGAGGTATTATGAACAACTGATCTTTCAAGTCCTTTGTTATCTGTGATAAAAGTATGATGTCACTGGCAAACCTTAAAGTTCTTATTTCTTCTGCCTGAACTTTAATTTCATTCATGATAATCTTTCATTCCCTGTATTTTATACTTGCTACCTTCAGAACTTCAAGTAGTGTATTCCAGTCCTCACTGTAGACAGCCATCTATAAATCTACAAATGCTATAAATGTAGATTCACCTTTTTCAGTCTGTTATCTAAATAAGTCAATTAAAGAGATGTTCCAGTAATACTGTCACCTGTCAGGGCCTTCCTTCCTTCTTTAAGTCACTTTTTCCTGTTTTGCTTATCAGGTGGAAAACTATTGTCGTAGTTGATTCTCCCAAAGTATCAATAATTCTGTGTGTGTGTGTGTGTGTGTGTGTGTTTTGTTTTGACAGCTTCACTTGCTGCATTTTTATGCATATTTTGTCCTTTGGTTATTAAATTCAGGACCTCATTTGTTATACATGGATTTCTGCTCGACCTTGTTGTTTTGGTTAGTTGTTCCTCTGTTGCCTGCACTATTCCATCTCTCAAAGCTACCCTTCCATTTTCTATTGCTATCCTATCTCCTTTTCCAGTCACTGCCTAATGCTCCCTTTCAAACTCTGAAAAACCTCAGGTTTTTTTCCAGTTATGCAAGTCCCATCTAATTAATTTAATTTTCTCCCTTTATGTAATTTCTTTAGTTTTTAATCAGCAGTTCATAACCAATAAATTATTGTCAGAGTCCACATATGCTCTTGGATATATTTTCCAGTTAAAAATCTGATTTTGTCTAACCATTCATGAGCTATCCAAAACCTTTCATTCTGTCCAGGTCTCATCCATATATACAACCCTTTTTCATGATTCTTGAACCAAGTGTTTATAATCATTAAATTGTTCTCTGTGTAAAATTCT
This sequence comes from Schistocerca cancellata, assembly GCF_023864275.1. NCBI lineage: Eukaryota > Metazoa > Arthropoda > Insecta > Orthoptera > Acrididae > Schistocerca > Schistocerca cancellata. The sequence goes on from NC_064626.1 coordinate 251,123,089, forward strand.
ACCAAGCAGCTTCTCATTTCATTCCTTTCCCTTAGTCTGTGCTCTTCAACTCATCTCCTTTAACACAGTAAATAGTTTCTCTTTTGTCATTGTACATTTTTTCTCTCTATCATCTGTGGAGCTAGTAAGTATACAGTGATAAGCCAGAAATTATAGCCACTTGCTTAATAGCATGTTAGTCCACATTTGGGATGCAATGCAGCAAAAATTCTCCACATCATAGGTTCAACAAGTCCTTGGTACTTATTTATTTAGTTCTTCTAATTCTAAATGTATAATAATAATAATAATAATAATAATAATAATAATAATAATAATAATAATAATATTTATTCAACATCGATTAATCAAATACAATCCCTAGGAATAATACAGTTTCAGGACATCATACAGATTATTCTTCTGAATACATCAGTTTATAAATTACAAACTAAAGATTTGTTTGTATTAATAAATTTAAATTTTGATGCATTTTACATTTGTTAGTATACAACCATAATATTACAAATATTGTTGTTATCAACATTATATTAGTTTTAGGTTACTTAAAACTATGGGCTTGACATACTTATGAAGCACTTTTCATACAGATATAATACTCATCTAGGGAATAAAAAGGGGTTTCAATTAGAATTCTTTTTAGCTGATCTTTTAATTTGTTAGTAGGAAGGGTTGTGAGACCTTTTGGTAGGGCATTGGCTAGCTTCAGCCCATCTGTTCTGTGGCTATTTACATGGTATCTGAACTTTTGCCTTGTATCATACTGGTGCAGGTCACAGTTGAAATTTGGATTTATTGTTTCCACAAGCAATATAACTTACAATATGTACACACCTATAATGGTAAGCACACCTAATTTTGGGAACAGATTCCAACATGATTCTCGAGGATTGGCACCGCAAATAATTCTGATAACTTTTTTCTGTAGTATTAATAATGTGCTTAGGTTGGCTTGAGTTGTTGCACCCCATATTTCTACAGCATAGTTTAAATTTGATGAGAATAGGGCATGATAAGCAGTTTTTAGTACACACATGTCCTTACAATATTTGCTGATCATATTCACAGCAAACACATTCTTCGACAGCTTACATGCTAAGGAATCGATATGCATGTCCCATTTGAGGCTGTCCTGAATTGTAATTCCCAAGAACTTTGTCCATTTTTCCATTTTTACAATGTCATTTCCTATGGATAATTTCATGTCAAATTCTATTTGTTTCCTTGTGTTAAATTCCATCATTGCAGTCTTTGAAGCACTTACATTTAGATGGCTTTCATTAAAATACTTGACTATTTCATTAGTTACACTGTTGCACAGCACCTCCAGACTCTCATAGTCTTTTTGTGTTTACACAGTATTGATGTGTCATCTGCATACAATTTTTTTGTACAGTTAGGAGAACAATACTGTATATCATTAACATAAATCAAGAAAAGAAGGGGTCCCAAGTCAGAACCTTGAGGCATTCCATATTTGATATCAGTAATTTTAGGTTTGTAAGACCCACTGTTAGTTTCAAACAAGACAAATTCTTTTCTATTGCTCATATATGATTTTATTAGCTCATAGCCAGTTCCTCTGATACCCAGGTTGCTTGTCAAGTAATATGGCAATGTTGACACAATCAAAAGCTTTTTCTAGATCAAGGAACACTCCAGTTACATACTCCTTGTTCTCTATGGCCGTTATTATTTTGTCTATTAATTGTGCTGCTGCTACTAAAGTTGACTTGTTTTTCATAAAGCCATTCTGATTTTCAAATATTAAATTGTGTTGACTCAGGAATGTCATTAGTCTAGTATAAATAACTTTCTCAACTACCTTAGAAAATGCAGGTAAGATTGAGATGGGGCAGTAGTTTTCAATTTTAGATTTATCACCTTTCTTGTAAATCGGGGTTACTTCTTTAGACTATCTGGGAAACAACCTGATTCAATTACATCATTTACTGCTGTGGCCATGGCATCAGATATGTTGTCTATGGGTCTTTTCAGTGTACTGATAGACAATCCATCATAGTCTGCTGATTTTATATTTTTTAATGACATTACTATGTTTTTGACTTCCTTGCAATTGGTTGGGGCCAAGTATATGCTTTTTTTGATTGGAATGCCCTTATGTCTATGCTGAAGATTCTTAAAATGGTCATTGACAGATTTTCCAACAGAAGAAAAGTACTCACTAAAAACATTTGCAATCTGACATTGGCATTTCATGATATGCCCTTTATGGTTTATCATAAAATCACTTGTTGATCTGTCCTTACAATCCCTAAAGCTATTTATTACTTTCCAAACAGCTAAACCAGTGTTAGTAGAGTTTCTTAACATTGTGGCTACATATTTACTTTTAGTTTCTAGCAGAAGATCTTTATAGTAATCCTGATAGTTCTTAAATTCTACCTTTAGTCTATTATTATTGTTATTATTTGTCATTGCATATTGGAAAAGTCTAAGTTTCTCTCTTGCTGTTTTTACTTCATGATTTATCCAGTTATTTTCTTGTATCTTTTTCTTTTCGCAGTCATTTACTGTAAAGGTCATTTCTGGGCATGAACATTGAAGCAATAATAAAAATCATTGGTGATTCTTTTTGTCGCATATTGTTTCTCTTTCCTACTGACGTGAAGATTTTCAGCTTCTACCAGTACCTGTATTGCGTGATGGTCAGAAATGGCAAGCTTCAGAACTGATGCACTTCATGTAAAGTGGGACATGTTAGTTATAATGTTGTCAATGCATGATTTTACACTATTGACCTCTCTAGTGGGCTCGTTTATCAGAAATGTTAAGTTAAATTGAGCTAGTATTAGCATTAGTTTTTTAGATATAGAGTCATTGGACAGCAAGTCAGTGTTTATATCTCCAGTTAGTATTATGTTAACCCAGCCATTTTTATTGCATTGTTTACTGTCAGTGTCAACAAGCAGGTCATCAAAGAAACTATCTAGGCTACCAGATGGAGGTCTGTATAGGCCTGTAATAATTAAGTTCTCTTTCCCCCACTTATAATTAACTGCTGCTAGTTCTATTACACCCTCAATGCTGAAAGCACTTACATCTATTACACTATAATTACTACCACTGGCTGCAAAGATAGCTACCCACCACCACGTTTCTCTTTTCTACTGAAAGCAGAGCAAAAGATCATGGATAGTGGCTTACACACACTAATTAGCTCATCTGTGTACCAGTGTTCACTTATAACTAAAACATCGGGGTTATAAATTGCTGTAATGGTGTCCAACTCGTTGTGATTATTGCCAAGACTTTAAAAGTTCTGCTGAATTAATTTGAAAGTGAGTTTGGAATGTTGAACACTTGATGGACGTGTCACCCTACCAGACTGGTTATTTTTAAGAGTACAAGGGTTCTGCTGTATGATATTAGGGCTAATTTTCTCCTGATGGACTGTACAGGGAGATTTAGAGCTACCAGGCTGTCCAGCAGGGTTTATAAGTTTCCCTGGCTTGTCAGCTGTAGCTCTTTGTGTGGCATGTCCTGTTTGTGTGGGTTGTGCCATTCCATAGCAATGCACTTATTTACACTGCTTTGTGTGATGTTTTGTCTGATTCCATCAATAATTAATTTACTCACAATCTTTTTACCTCTCTTGTTCATGTGCATACCATGAGTTGTGTGCAGGTTTCTATCTAGGTTACTGACATTTACCAAAGACACATTGCGAGATTTGTTACATATTGTTTTAAGCCTAACATTTGTTTTATGCACTTCCAAGTTCACAATAGATTGGTCCATTAGATCATGTCTCTGTGGAATGTTAATGACAATTACTTTAGTGCAAGTCAATTTACCGAGTGTTGCTTTCATGTGCCTGATAGTGTCATTTGCTTCAATTTTAGCCACATCATTTGTACCACCAATGATAATGACATAATCATTTACTGCGAACGATTCACTATCTTACACACATGTCTGTCAGCAGTAGGAGGTGCACCAGGTTGAATGTGGGCCACAGCTGTGAAGTCATCTTGGATATTTGCGATGTTTTGAGCTATTTCGCGACCATGACTGTCTCCATATATGAGGCACTGAGAGCACAAGCGGACTAACCCACACTTTTTGTGAATTTGAGGTATTGACATGTTGTGATAACAGTATACGAGTATTATGCAATGCATGTCGATCTGTTTGTTTATCTGAAGGTTTGTCTAATGTAGCAATGTAAACATTGCTGTTGCACTCAACCGCCGATAGATACCGTTGAGAGCAGGGGTGGACTATGCGTCATAGTCCATTTATGCTCTATGCTCTCCGTCCACTGCCATTGCGCGTGACGCCGGCGAACGAAAGACTTGTGTATTTAGTGTGGAACAACGTATTGGACCAGTGACCACGTGGACGTGTATTTCAGTTGATCAGCATGGCAGCCCCTGCGAAAAGCGTGGAGGAGCAGTTGGAAGGTTAGTTTGTATTGTGTTCCATTCCTTTTTTGCGGATAACATTGTCGATTGTACACTAACGCGTTCATATGCAAACACGTCTAGATGTACCGTATCTCGAATGGTGACTTTGTTCAGAAAATGCAGGTTGTTTTCCATACGAAAAAAGAATGACATACAAACAATACTTTATGTATTGCTATTTTGTGTAATCAAGTAACGATCACTTGTAATGTTATGTGTACAACAATGTTTTACCGCCCGCCGAGTTGTGTTGAGCAATTGCTTCGCCTGTGGATACCAATGCACACGTTGACCATTACTGTAGTGTAGTTAATATTACATTGAGGGATGGATATTGTTATTACAGAGATGTTTGCGTCCGATGGGGACGTGCCGGGAGACGCGAGAGCGAGCACGGCTGCAGCAACAACTGTTCCAGAGGACGTGCCAGAGACGAACGACGATGCCGTGGTACGGAGCCGAGGAAAGAAGCGCCTTAGAAACGAAGATAAATGGCTTCGTAACGTTAGGAAAGAACGGAGAGCTCTAGGTCAAGAGTATGTAAACCGTAAGGGTAACCTTGTACCTCGAAAGGAATTGCGGAAAATCAGCGAGTGTACGTGCCGGTATGAGTGCCACAAACACATCAACGAAGAACAGCAGGAACAAGTGTTCAATGAGTTTTATAATTTAGGCAGCCACGATCTGCAGTCGGCTTTCCTGTTTACCATGATTAAAGTCGTTGATAAAGCACGGTCTTACGTAGGTCAGCAACATTCACGTAGGGAGAAGACGAGATTGTATTACTTGCTCAATTCAAATGGGTCTGAAACGAGGGTGTGCAAAAGATTCTTTCAGAATACTTTAGCCGTATCTGCTGGAAGAATCGATAGGGTACTCAAGAATAAAGGGGAAAAAGCCACCCCTCCTCGTGATGGTAGAGGTAAAGGTGAACCTGGTAATAAAACACCTCGCCACAAAGTTGATGTAGTAAAACGTTTCATAGAAAAATTCCCGGCGTATGAAAGCCATTATGCGTATCATAAAAATAACGGTAGAAAGTATTTAGGACCAGATTTAAATTTATCAGTCATGTATTCACTGTACTGTGCAGAGGAGCAAATGCCCATTTCTCATTTTATTTTCTGCAAAATTTTTTACGAAAACTTCAATTTGTCATTTCATCCACCAGTGTCCGACTCTTGTCGAACATGTGATGCTTTGCAGGTAAAAATAACAGCTGCCGATAATGATAAGGAGAGGACGGAGTTAATTGCAGAACGTGAATTCCATCAGCAAAAAGCTGAGTATGCACGGGCAGGTTTACATAGTGATACATTGCTTAGCAAATCAGATGGTAACGTTACAGTGATAACATTTGATTTGATGAAAACTTTGCCTACACCGATCATCTCAACTGGAGTTTGCTATTACAAACGTCAGTTGTGGACATATTGCTTTGGCATCCACAATATGCACAATGATGATGTATACATGTTTCTGTGGCATGAATCCATTGCGTCGAGAGGGCCACAAGAAATTGGTTCTTGTTTGCTGTACTTCATACGCAATTTTGTCAGGACTGAAAAACTAATTATGTACTCTGATCAGTGCGGAGGCCAGAATAGAAACATAAAGGTTGCTGTACTGTGCCAATACATTGTCAACAGCTCAGAGTTCTCTGTGAAGGAAATAGACCATAAATTTTTAGTTAGCGGACACTCGTACCTGCCCTGTGATCAGGATTTTGGCTTAGTTCAGAAACGAAAAAAGTATTTTCCTAATATTTACCGTCCTAAACACTGGAATGATGTGGTAGTGAGTGCCAGAAAAAGGAATCCATTCAAGGTAATTAATATGAATGCGGAATGTTTCTTTTCAACAAAACAACTCGAAAGAAACATCACGAATCGAAAAATGTCTTCTGGCAATTGTAAAGTACAATGGTTGAACATACAGTGGCTGCGGTATGAAGCAACCAACAGATTCAAAATATTGTATAAATACTCGAACCAAAACCAAGAGCCATTTCAGGAAATTGATGTGGCCAAACGAACATCCACATGCATCAGCAATCTCGAACTGCTTTATCCTAATGGAAATGTAATTACAGAGGCAAAAAAGAAGGATCTGCTAAGTTTGCTTCCGTATGTACCTCCACTTCATCATGATTTCTACAAAACTTTACAAACGTCATCAAATGCTGTAGAAACAGTGCCTGTGGATGATTTTGAAATGTAACACAATGCGTAACATTACAGAAACCAATGTAAAATGGTACATGTAATGTGTACAATGTATACTAGTAATGATTGTCACATGCATCAGCGTACTAACGGACCTGTCATTGAGAATGTTCAACTACTTGGAGCGAAAATGGACTAAGCCACAACAAAACTGCTAATATTCTACTATATAGTACTTTTGTAATTTATCTATGTCAAAATATTGTTCAATAAAA